>NW_003852579.1:1888037-1970086 GCF_000181295.1 Otolemur garnettii
GGTGGTTAAGGAGAAAGTGGACCCCTCTCCACCCCCTTTCTGCAGGGGAAGCCATCTCCCTCCCCCAGAGGTGACTCAGACACCTGTAGATCTAGGGAGGAGATGGGGCAGGAAATGCCGCATCACAGGCACAGAAGATGATCCAGGGCCTCACATGCCCCTGGCGGGTCCAGACTCCCTGGGAGGAAATGAGCTTGGCCACTTGGGTCTCCCTCCCCGCCTTCCGTGTTCCTTGGAGCTGTGTTCAAGCACGTTGTTTTTTCCACTTGATAAAGTGCAATTAATTCAAGGCTCTCTGATGGTTATTCCACGTCTCCAAAGCATATTTTTCACAAGAAGGTGAATTCCAAGAAAACACTTGGAGTCTATGGAAACTAAATCTATTAACAAGTGAAAAGTAGCCAGCACAGTGGCTCTGGATAGTAATCCTAGCACTCTGGGAGGCCAAGGCAAGTGGATTGCCTGAGCTCACAGCTTTTAGACCAGGGTGAGCCAGAGCGAGACCTCATCTCTAAAAGTAGCCAGGCATTGTGGCAGGTGCCTAAAGTCTCAGCTGCTTGGGAGGCTGAGGCAAGAGAATCACTTGAGCCCAAGAGTTTGAGGTTGCTGTGAGTTATGATGCAACAGCACTCTACCAAGGGTAACAAAGTGAGACTCTGTCTCAAAAGTAGCCAGCGCCTAAAGGAGGGGCCTCTTTGTAACCAGAAACTTAGTGGCTTTCTGCTGGGAGCACTGGGGTGGAATTTACATGGGGGTTTATGAGTTTTGATATTTATTTTTCCCAGTGGCTAAAGTTAAGCTTCATTTCTGAGTCCAGAGGATGATCCAAGGTGCCTCGTGGACTGAGAAGCCCCTTCCAGTTCACACCCACCAAAAAGCAGTCTCCGTTTTTCAGACCTCTTGAATACATTTGGGCACTGGGCACCCTTACAGATGCAGGAGCAGTGGGAAGCATGGAACGAGAAATGCCAACAAAGTCCATTTCGAGAGCCCAGACAGGGCTTGGGAAGTGGAAAGAAGCAAGGAGAAGGAGGGATTCTCCCCTACTTCTAGGACAGCTAAAAAAATAATGGGTAATTTCCAAAGGTTCTGAGTGCTGGAGAAAGGTAACATTTCAAGGCCTCGTTTCACGGTTTCAGTTACCTACTGCCAACTGTGGTCCCAAAACACTAACTAGAAAACCCTGGGATTAAGAAGCATGCATAAGTTTTAAATTGCATGCTGTTCTGAGTAGCATGATGACATCTCATCATGTCCTGCTCTGTCCTTCCTGGAACATGAATCCTCCCTTTGTCCAGTTTCCAGCCATCGAGGTCACCTGCTGTCTACGTTATCAGATCAGCTGTCCAGGTGTCACGGGGCTTTTCAAGTTACCCTTATTTTACTTACTAATGGCCTCCAAAGCACCAGAGTAGTGATGCAGGCTATTTAGTTATGCCAAAGAGAGGCCGTAAAGTGCTTCTTGTAAGTGAAAAGTGGAAAGTCCTCAGCTTAATAAGGAAAGAAAAAAAAAACCATAGCATATATGGGCTACTATATATGGTTTCAGGCATCCCCTGGGGTCCTGGAACATATCCCGCTGCAGATAGAGGGGGGACTGCTGCATCTGAAGGCCAGCCTCTTCTCCCGCTGCAGATAGAGGGGGGACTGCTGCATCTGAAGGCCAGCCTCTTCTCTCTCTGTAATGGATTCTCCTTCTCCAGTTCGGCAGCCTCCTTACTTGCAGCATTAGCCATCACACATCCTTCAGGAAGCTTGCTTCTCTAACCAAGCTTGAGCTTTTGTCTATTTTTACCTTGTCTAACAAAGCCAGATGCCATTCTCTGAGGAAGAACTTACAGGAGAGAGCAGTGCTCAACACGTAATTGCAGAAATAATTGCAGTGAAATTAAACACAACATTGTCCCATTCAACACCTGAAGTACTCCAACCTTGCAATTAAGTTGCAGCCTCGTGCTCAGCCAGAATGCTCAGAGCGCAGTTAGGAAGAGCAGGTGTTCACTCACAGTGAGGGGACTCCCACCCAGAGATGAATGGGAGGGCTCTCCCTGCAGCTCCCAAATCCCGGGAGTCACCGCGGGGCTGGACCAGACCGGCCCCTCCAGCTTGTGCTGACACACAGTGGCAGGACCTGCCTCCCTGCAGGCAAGGCTGGGGTTGTGGGTCTTCACGCCTCCCACTCACAGGACAAGATGCATCCTGTCTGAGCCAGATCCGGGAGGGAAAGAGGCCAGCACAGACGTTTTCCAGATGCCTGTAGTTTTCAGGGGAACAAACTGTTCAGCGGGGCTTGATGACGTGAGAAACGCTGGGACCTGTGGGGATATCATGGTCTTGGGGACCAGAATGTGAATTCCAACAGGGAGACATGTAACACATGGCCCCGCCCTCAGCCATGTGACTTTCGTGGACATTCAAAGATGTTGCAGTTCATCAGGGCACCGCTGGCAGGACTGGCTGTGACCACAGCTCCAGCAACAGCTCCTTCCTGTCTGTCTTGTCCTCCCTCCTTCTCTCCGTCCCTCCCTCTGTGACTCCCTATCCCTTGCACAACAATTGAGCACATTTGCAGAGAGCTCCTGATGGCGGGTGGGGCCCTCGGAGGACGATTGCGCTTTCCCTGTAATGACATTCCTTAGTCTATGTGACATCAATACTGAACTCAGGTTAATATGTTTCTCTTAATGAGGCATCTATTTTCAATTAGGAAACTCCTGAAGAAGCATGTTTGCTCCCGATGCGCTGAGCTGATGAATAGATTAATACCGGACTCGAAAAGCTGACCAAGAAAATGAATCTAATAGGCTTCTTTTTTTTCTTTAGTTATGGACCGTGCTTAAATTAATTTACGTAAAACTGCCCATTCCTGAGGGGAAGAAACAGGAGCCTCCCTTGGCTCTGTGACGTCTCTCCATGTGCCCGTTTCCCTGCCCCACCCCAGCCCCAGGTCTAAGGACGTAGAAAGACCAAGGACCAGCCTTGATGGGGGTGGAAGGCTGAGCAGAAAGGGAAGCTCGTACAGGGTGGCAGTGACGGTGGCCCATAGTGGACAGGGCAGGGACTGCAGCTGGCCCATTATCTTATCATTTAATAGCTCTTTGGGGTTCACTGTTGTAGCCCCCATATCAACACCTAGTGGGCTCATGTCGGTATTTGTTGAATGAGTGAAACTGATGCTCAACAAGTGGTGACTAACTGTGACTCCAGGAATCAGATGGTGTCTGGAGGGAAGATGCCTGGTGTCCCAGGCACCCATCTGGGACATCTAGTGGGTGAGCCATTGTTCAGTGACTCCTGGTCCAAAATCAAGGATGATCCAAACACCAAATTCTATCTGATGACTCGACCAGGGGATCCTCCCCACCACTCTCCCATGGGCACATGGAGCTGCTGCCAGCCAAGAGCGAGGCCAGCCAGCTTGCCCTTCCTTCCTCCCAAGAATCGGTTGCCAGGCCGTTTAGTGCCAAATGCCCCTGTCAAAACAAAACAAAACAAAACAAACAGATAGGAAAGGAACCATCACCCTCTCTTCATTCACTCTGCCTGTTCAGTGATAAAAATCCATTCAGAGAGTCCCACTAGCCCAGTTCCTCATATCCATACCCAGGGCTGGGGCAGGCCAAGCTATGGAACAAGGGAGACCAGCTGGCCAACTTTGCTTAGAATCCAGGCAAAAAATGATGATAATAGCATCAAGAAACCTCCTCTTTGTGGGGTGGAGGTGCAGATTACAGTGATTGTCTAAAGTACCCGGCATAGGCCAGACACAGCAGCCAATGCTTATAATCCTAGCACTCCTGGAAGCCGAGGCAGGAGGATCACTGAAGCTCAGGGTTTGAGACCAGCCTAAGTAAAACAAGACCCTGCCTCTACTAAAAATAGAAAAATTAGCCGGGCATTGTAGGGGTCTGCTGTAGTCCCAGCTACTTGGCAGGCAGAGGCAGGAGGATTGGTTGAGTCCAGGAGTTTGAGGTTTCTGGGAACTAGGCTGAGGCCGTGGCACTCTCGCCAGAGTGACAGAGTAAGATTCTATCTCAAAAAAAAAAAAAAAAAGTAGCCGGCATAGCTCCTAGCACATAGCAGGCCCTCAGGAGATGGCAGCAGACTACAGCTTGTGGATGGAGCTGAGTCTCTGAGCAGCCTGGCCTCAGGGTTCTTGGCCCAGTAGCTGTGCCCAGTTTCTCTAAGGAGATGAAAAGGACAAAATCTCAGGCTGTGAAGAAAAGTTGCTGATGATGTGCTGCCAGGGCCAGTCCTCTGAGCAAGAGGTAAGTCCCTGGTGCAGGAAGTGAGGTCCTTGCAGCAATAGAGAAAGACAGAGGACAGGACCAGACAGTGATAAAACCCTCACCCTTCACACGCTCAACGCCTGCTTACAGGACTCTTCCAGAGAATTTGGAAGGAAAGGTAACCTTTAAGACAACATCCTCTTTCTCAATTTAAAAGAGGTAAATTTCAGAGTCAAAGGATGTGGGAGATCAAACCCTATCATCCCCCACTATGCTCTGTCGCTGGGGTTTTCACTGGACGTAATTACATCAACAGCAGGCTGCGTGCGTATGGGTGAGAGATCACATGCGTTTCTTTTGGAGTGAAACTGACAGCCACTTTGGATCAGCAAATGTGGCTTTTAAGTGTGTGTATGTTAGGGGTCGGAGTAGAGGGGGGTTCTGAAAAGAAAAGAGCTCCAGGGCAAATGAGCTTCTAGCTTTTCAAAGGCAGCAGCTCTGGGCTTGTTGCCTTTGTTCTCCATGTGACTGTATCTGACAGAGAATTCACAGGCAAGGTCAGACAGCACCCTGGTGAGTAAAGCGGGAGTCAGACCCGAGCAGGGGTCCGTGCTGGTCTGGACTCCTGAGTGGGGGTTGGGCTCTCCCACAGCCAGCTGGGTGATCTTGAACCTGTTGCTTCCATCCCTTGGGCCTCAGTTTCCCCAATGTGTAAATTGATGCCATTGATCCAGGTGTTCAAGGATCCTTCTGAGTGGAATGTTATGATGAGGTGACGTCCAGAGGAAGGAGGAGAAAGGAGCAGGGAGTGGAGAGGTGGAGGGAAAGGTAATCCTGAGTGAATCCCACTGGAAGTCTTGCCTTTAACCCTTTGTAACACTTCCAAGTAACAGCCCCTGCATTTCTTTGACTGGACACTTTCTCTGGTCACTAAATCCCACTTTGACGCCCTGTGTGGCAGGACTTAGCTGCCTGGGAATTAACGTCCTCCCCCTGGGAAGGCAGCCCTCAACCAATGACTGAGGACGGTTGGTATATAAATACCCCAGTTCTCTCTCTGCTCTGTTGGAATCACTCTGCGAAGACTGTGAAAACCAGCTCCTAGGTTTTCCCACCTGATTAATCTTGGGCCACCCAATACCCACAGTCACCCACAGTGGTAATTGAATTCATAATACAACCTTTATGACATGGCTTCTCCCGGTGTCACCTCTCTGCTCCCCTCAGGTGTTTCCTTCACCTCCCACAGGTGTCAGTCCTTGTCCCAAGTTTCAAGTTCTACACCAAAATGAAGACAGTGGCTGAGGATGACTTTTGGGGTGATGATAATATTCCCTTGCTTCGGCCAGGTGCTCATCCCGTAGTTTGTTCAGTAATTGGAAATACTGTGAACTGTACACTTATGGTGTATGTACAGACGGTCCCTGACTTATGTTGATCTGACTTCAGATAGTTTGGCTTTTTGATGCTCCAAAGGTGATATGCATTCAACAGAAAGCAGTAAGATTCTCTCTGGCCATGCTGGCGGTGGCAGCGAGCCACAGCTCACAGTCACCACGCTGTCATGAGGGTAAACAACGGTTATACTGCAGGGCACTGTGCTCCCAGATGACTTTGCCCACCTGTAAGCTAATGTAATTGTTCTGAGCACACGTAAGGTGGCGAGGCTAAGCTGTGACATTCAGGTTAGGGGTATTAAAAGCATTTTCAACTTATGATAGGTTTATAGGGACCCAACCTCGTCATAAGTTGAGAAGCATCTCTACTGTTTATGTTTTACAATGTAATAAAATGCTATTGTAAAAAGAAGGTAAATCCCAGAAGGAAGGCCCTTGTTACGGAGATGCCCAGAATGTGCTGGAATAGGGAATGAGAGTGACAGTTGTCACACTGGACAGACACCCAACACACACAGCCCATTAACAAAGAAGTAAGTTTTGTCAACTGATGTCTGGATTAATAAATTATAAAATGCGTGAACTATTGAGGAAGCTAACGATCCAAGGAGAAATAAATAAATGCACGAGTGAAGTGATGAATGAATAAACGAATGAACCAATGAAATAAAGGGTAACAGAAGGGATCCCTGATGACTGAGCATGGAGGGCAAGGGTGAATGGATGGAAGGAAGGACAGCAATGGAAATAGGATCACCTGGACCAGGGAGTGAAGCAAGAAATAAATTAACATGTGGATGAGTACGTGAAGAAATGAATGAACGAAACAAACGAGTGGAAAAAAACTGAAGAGGCTAAAAATGAATGAATGGATGGATATAAAGAGATAAAGAACAACCAGGTGAATAACTATATAAATACAGAAATGGATAAGTGAATATGTTCTGGCTGGGCAGGAAGGGACGATAATAGAGCAGGAAATTCCAACCCCAGGGAAAGTATGTCTGCTCAGTCACCTGGGGCCAAGGTCTTAGCCAATCAGCACATTCCTCTAAGAGAAAGTTTCTCATGTGACATCAGTTAGAACATTATTAAGCAAGTATCAATGATAGTATGGAGGGGCCATAGCCCAGGATACACTCTAGGTACAGTGTATAGAATTGACTGTGTTGTCTTTGCAATTGGGTCACAGATAATCGCCTATTATGTAGCAAATATACTTTACATAATGGTTTCAATAACCAATATTTAAATAGCATGTTTTCACCGTCTACCTGCAAATTAATCTCCCAGAGGTGTATTAACATCAGCATGGGACAGTTTGCTGCATGGCCTGGAATGAGGATGGTTTGAAGCTGCCTCTGTGGCCACTTGTGAGACACCAACGCCTCTGACATCCCAGCACCTGCTGATGCTGTATATGGAGGTTGGAAAGAGGGACTTGAGGAACCTCTGGGTGTCTGGGTCCAGGACATCAAACAAGTCACTTTTGCATTTGTGCCTCATTTACTCCCCCGTAAAACAAGGGTAGTTCCCTAAACTCACAGATTCAGGGAGGAATTGGGGAGCTCTTGAAATAGGCCTGGAGCAGGTTCAGAGTTTCTATTTCTCTTTCTCCTTCTCTCTCTCTCTCTCTCTCTCTCTCTCACTCTCTCACACACACACACACACACACACTGGATGGCACCTCCTCGGTGCATTTTCAGCCCCTAGTTCCAGGCCTGACACATAGCAGGTGCTCACTAGGCACTGGCTGAGGAATAATAATCCTGATGAGCGGGGCATGGTTTAGAAGCTTCCCCCAGGCCCTTTCAGAACAACCACAGTTTGCTGAGCGTCAGACACCTCTGACCATGGTCTGGAGTCACTTATCACATAGCTTGGCCTCTGATGGCCCTGCAAGCTGTCATTCCTTCAACATCTACACGTCTCAACCCTCCTCTGCTTGGTGTGTGCTCCCTTTAGTATAAGGGGCCTGAGAAGTCTGGAAACAGGCAGGTGCAAATGTGCCTAAAGAACCCACGGGCTCTGTGGAAGGGATAGGTCTCTGTGCTGAGTAAAAGTCCACCAGGAAATCACATGTCTGGACGGCCCCACTTGGACTTGATATAGGCTGGCATTACAGGAGGTCAGCATGTAGGTCAGACTTGCAGGGACAACAGGAGACTTTCTTGAGTCCCTCAAAGAGCACCTGGAAGATCTGGGGGAGAATCTGGGCCGTCTGTCCCTGCTGTCCATCATGTGGACTGAATACTGGGTATTGGGTTTGCATCTGTGACTCTGAGATGTCTTCCTGCTTCCAGAAGTCCGTTTTCCTAAACAATCCATCTCATTCAACTGTCTTCTCTCTCCAAGGCTTTGGAAACTGCACCTAATTCAGTCCCATTGTCCCTCATCGGTGTCCACCACCCCTGCACCTCCTCTCGACTGCTCACTTTCTGTCCAGCATCCACTTCTTTCAGTTTGGGTGACAGTCACCCCCTCCCCCAATTACACCTGGTAGAAGTGGCCCAGGCACGGGGAAGGGGCAGAAGCCCAGTCTAAGGATCCATTTAGATCCTGAGTGCCAAAGGATCTGAGAGCTACAGACAGGAACGTGGACTTCATCTTGTAAGCCACGAGGACAGAGCACCACAGTTATGTGCTAGGCCTTTGTCCAAGGGTTCAGGAACCTGGAGGTGACCCCTGGTGGACCCCCCAAAATTATATGACTGACAGTTACCTTGAGGTCTGTCACCTGCAGGATCCTCCAGTGGTTCCAGGGCCTATGTGTCTCCCTACTTCAGCTGACGGCATTGGGCAGAGAGATCCAGGGACTATCCCTGGCCTGTCATCTGCACAGGCTCTGTCTAGTGAAGACACTGCCTTGGACTCCTCCTTCTGTTCTCCCTTAGCAAGCCCACCCTTGGGGCAGCCCCAGAATATTCCCCAGGACCTGACTCAGGGGATCTCTGCTCACCTTTATGGACAGTCAAGGACACCTGCAAGCCACCTTCAAATGAGGAAGCCACAGGAGACCAGGGCCTTTCTTCTTTTGTTTGCTATGTTCTTCAGGTTATCCTTGACCATCACAAATTGTCCCCAGAGATAGAGGAAGAAGTTGTTTTAGAAAGAGAGAGAAAGAGGTGGCCCTATAAAGTCAGATCAAGTTTCCTTCAACACAAACAGACAGGCATTTAAAATGTCCTTTCTCGTAGTGCACCGATGCAGGCAGAGGAGGTTATTGGCTAACGAAGGGACTAGAGGCTTCTGGGAATTTAAGGAGGATTAGGCAAGATGGTCATGGGATGCACTTAGGACTGTGCCTGATACAGAGTGACATGGGGGTAGTGAGAGCAGCTTGCTCTCATTTGGTGCTTAGTGAGTGTGATCCTCATGACAGCTCTTACGTGGAATGTGCTATCATAACCCTATAACAATGTATTGTTATCCCCAGTTACAGATGAAGAAACTGAGGCCCAAAGGAGTGGAGCCATTCACCATAGTCACAAGATGATCAATAGCAGGATCCGGATTCTTTAATTTTATTTGTACTTTCTATTGATCCTGGCCAGGGGTGGGGGGCGTTTTTTTCTGCTTTTATCTTTGCCTACCTTTGGACTTATTTTTCCTCTGCTCATTATACTGATCAAATAGTCTTCATTTACTTTGTGGTTTTGAAAATCTACATTCTGTTTCACTCCATGTGTTCACTACCTAAAGTAAAATAAACATATTGGACTTAATACCATCTGAAGCTAATAAATCTCTCTCCCCTCCCCTTGAACAACACCAGGTCTTCCCATCTCAATGTTGGTTTTATTTAGTGTTAGGATCCCCCCCTTTTTTGTACTTCCCTTAACTTCGTTCCTATTCTTATTTTGGTGGTTATACTCTTATTTCATCTAGTCAGTGCGTAATTAGATTTTCCCTAAGCACACTGCCACTTCTGCCTGCTGTTGCTGTCCTTCCTTCTAGGTTCAGTGTCCTCCTTTCTGAAGTGGTCTTTTGTTGGTTATTTTAATAAGATCTCCTGAGTAGTAAACTCTCTCGGATTTTATCTGAAAATATAGTTTTTCTCCCTCGAGATTTAGTTGGGGAGTAGTTACATTTGGTAGTTACAACTCTTAGCATTAAAGACACAGTTCCATTGTCCTTTGGTCTCTATAGTTGCTGGTAAGTAGTCTGCTGTCAGTCTAATTCTCTGTCCTTAATCATGATCTGCCCTTTCTGTGGCTGCCTCCTCCTCCTCCTCCTTCTTCTTTCTTCTTCTTTGTTTTTTGATGTATAGCCAAAAGCTCCATCATGTTCCAATCCAGTCACAGCACTTTACTAGAGATAGCCACTTCTAACACCATAGATGAGTGTTACCTGCTTTAAAACATTTACTATGTAGATATAATAGATTACATAATTTTATATATGTACTTATATGTTTCATAAATACAGTATATTCTCATTTGTATATGGATGTTTTGTCTTTTCAACATGATGTTTATAGTTGCAATTTTTCCCATTGGTATAGGTGTAGATAGAGGGACAGATATAGATACAGGTAGACCTACTTCTAGATATAAATAAAATTCAATTTAGCCTTCTTAGGATCCTCAGAAGATATTGAATCCAAAATTTATCTTTTATAAATTCTGGAAAATTCTTATTTCATCCTTCATTTCTTCTTTTCTTGTATTCTAGAACCCTTGTTTCATGTAGGGTGGATCATTTCATTCTAATATCTCTTAAATTCACTTTCATATTTTCTTCCCATTGACTTTTCTGATCTGTATTATGGAAAGTTTCCTTTTGTCTACCTTTGTGTTCACTGTTTCCTCCTTAGCTTTGCCTAACCTGCTGTTTTATTCATTTATTCATTCACTAAGTTTTTATTTCAAAGATTGTACATTTTATTTTTAGGAACATTAGTTCCCAATATTTCTGCTCTTTTTTTATAATATCTGGTTCTTTTTGTATGATTTTGATTCTTTTGTGCCTTTATTTTAAGGATACTTAGAGTGTCTCTTGGTGGATGGGAGGGTATGTAAAGTAAATTCCAGAGGCTCCTATGAAGACCTAGGGAATGGAAATAGGGACAAAAATGTTCAAATGGGGGATAGTTGGCCACAACTGAGAACAAGTCAGATAAGTGGAGCTTTTGTGACAGCAGCCAGGAGACAACAGGTATGTCTGTCCTCAAAGGACTCTGACCTTCATGACCCAGAAAGCAACTCCTCTCTCTACACTTAGCATCATGGACCCCTTTCCATCTGCCCTCATAAATGGATGCTAAAGATCTGGACAGAGTCCCAAAGGGGATACAGAGATGACAAAAGGGGCAGAGCCACCTGGTTTATGGGTTGAAGAAAAAAAAGTATGCCTAATGATATCAGTATGCTGTTGAAATAATTATCAATGTTAACAATAATAATTAATAAGGATCATAGGTAACACATATAAAGGGGCTTACCATATATGGCAAGCACTAAGCATTAATATATCAATTTATTTCATCCTCAAACAACCTCATCAGGAGAGTATTAGTAAGAACCCCATCTTACAGATGAGGAAACTGAAGCACAAAACAGATGAGTGCACTGGAGGCAGGAAGTTAGGGGATGGAGTGGGTGGCAGGATGTGAGAATCAGATGGTCAGAGTTCACAGCTCTCTCCATTAGCTGTGTGGACTTGAACAAGTGACTCCATATTTCTAAGCCTCAGTTTCCTTCTGTGCAAAGTGAAGGGATAGGCTACAACTGGTCCAGACCCTGGAGCATGGTAGGGACTGCAGAGATGAATGCATTCCTTTGTTCCCTGGACCTGGGGTCAGCATCAAGCCCCCTGCCAGCCCACTCCAGGCACATTCCAAGCTGCAGAGGCCCAGAGGCCCTAGTGAGAGACAGGTTGGTCAAATCACCTTCTGGGCATTGTCTGGGAGTCTGTGAGGCACAAAAAGAGCAGGGACCAGTCCTAGTGTTGCTTCTGGGGTTTGCGCCCTACCTGGCAGGGAGCAGCAGACACTCAATGCCAACAGGGACCTTTGCCAGCAGAAGAGCTGAGCTCTGCAGATGAGGCCCAGCTCCCCATCGAAAGGATCTCTGATTACTTTTTAATGAAAAACACGTTTTCTTCCAAGCTGAAATTATATTGTCAGCAGTTAATTATCACTTGTTAAACAAGTGTGTGCCCAGATTGTAGGTTTAATTTCCATAAAGGTTTGCAAAAACCTCTTTTATTTATGAGGGTTCTCTGAGAAAGAGACACTCATTGTTAGAAATGGTGCTTTTTTTTAATGCAGATTTTTAAAAATAAACAGCTTCCTTTGGCATCAAATCAGAACTTCTTGTAAGTAACAAGAAAACAGTCTAGTTAAAGCTAAGAAAAATGGGGAAGGACAGAGGGTACTGGCTCCAGGGATGTTTTAGGGAACTCAAGGACCTGGGTCTGGCTCAGCCCGAAACAGGGACCCAGCAGCACTGCCTATTCCCATCTTAGCCTCTCTGCACTTCTGCTCATTGCTTTTTTTTTTTTTTTTTTTTGGTAGCTATATTTTCCCAGCTTACAGAAACTCCCATCCTTCCTCCCCAAATCTCTTGCAATCACACAGCCTTGAGGCAAAGATCTGGGAATGTGATGGGTTAGACCTGTGTTCACATCCTGATTTGCCCACTGACACACTGGTACCCTGGGAAAATCCTTAGCCTCACCTATCTATATCTGCCACCAGGGCCAACTCCCACCTTGTGTGCTAAAGGCCATGTTAGGAGTAGATGCTTGGCACAGTTGCAATCACATGGTGGGCTCTGCAAGGAAGTGCAGCTGTGGCAGTTGTTGCCACAGTGTGGTTACCGTGATGACAACAGCAGTAGCTGTAACAATATCCTGTCCCCTGGCCACATAGGGAACTCCTTACTACAGAGATGGACAATGTTACTATCAGATCTTCACTGGATGTCTGAGGGACCAGGGAAGGTGCTGTATGATTTTAATCCAAAGCCATGAGCCTGGCCTTCCTTGACTGTGGGCAATCATTGTAGGGATAAACTGAGATCATGGTGACTGGCTCAGTAAGTGCTGGTTTGCTTTCCAGCACAGTGTCTTGACTATGGTAGGGTTTGGTAAATGTCCAGTGAACGGAGATATGAAGGAGAAAACAAATATTTGGGGCAAATGACTAAGTTACTTAATGCAAAGCTCAGCAATTCCAGCATACAGTGTTGTCCACAAACATTCCTACTATGACTATTAACTTTCTAAGGTTCAATGTGAAGCATGGGGTTGGGGGTGGAAGTGTGGGAGGAGACTGAGGGACATAAGGCTGGAATACTCTAGAGCAGCATCTCACCTCCACCCCCACGAGGGCCGAGTCAGGCAGCACTGGCAGCCCAGCCCTGACCATGGTAGGGCCGGTGAGGGATCTGATCCCTCTGCTCCTCAGCTGTGCATGGCCGGGCAAGCCAGTGAGCCAGGCCCAGCCTGTGTGCCATAGTGACAAATAGGGAAATTCAACAGAACCTGCTATGTGACAAGTAGCGAGACAACACCTGGGTTGTCTTCTAACCCACAAACATCACAGTGCTCAGGTCACTCGCCTCTTCAGCAAATATTCACCGAGTGCCCATGGTGGGCAGGTGCTATCCTAGGCAGTAGGGAAAAGCCCAGACCAGACAGACAAAGGCCCTGTGTCAGGAGCTCAGATGCTAGCAGGAGACAGACACGGAGGGTTAGGTGGGGAACCACAGGTGATAAGATCCTCAGAGAAAAAGGAAGCGGGAGATAGTGGGGATCGCACTTGTAAATAGGGGGTCAGGAAGGACCTCCATCCTGAAAGTCCCTGGGAGACTGTGGGCTGTGATGACCTGCACCCTCCCTGCTGACCACAGTGGACATGGAGCAAGAGTGAGGAATAGCCTGTGTTGTTGTGGAGGCTGGGGGAAGGTTGTGCCATCAGATCCCAGATTATCCTGACAGTCTTTACAGTAAGCCCTAAAATTTCCTGTGCTGCCTTTTGTCACAGGACCCCAAAGGCCAAACGTTAAGTGCCCCTGCTCTGGCCAGGTATGCCTCATCTAGCAGGCAAGTCTGCCTGGCCTGGCTGGCTCCCCAATCAGTCAGACCAGCTGTGCTCCACCCGGTCCTCACCTGCTGGGCTTCCGCTGTCCATGTGGACTCATTCAAACCAATTGCACCCCTCTGCAGGAGCCAAGGGCACCTCACCCTCTTGTTACTACAAAGCCTGCTTCCCACAGCCCCTGCTTCATGAGCTTCATGTAACCCGGCACAGCGCACAGCATCCTCCTCCCCTGGGACTGAGTGTATGTGACCAGCAAACTGTGTCAGTCCCATCGGTCCAGTGTCAGAAGTTGTACGTTTAGCCACTTCATCTTGTTTAGGGTAGAGGATCGCGCCCCCACCAATAGGTGAGCAGGGAGCCAGCAGAACTGAGTCATACCAATGGGAAATCAATTATGAAAATATACACTTGTATATGAATAGAAAAAGAATAAAGGCATCAATACTTTTACAGTTACTATCTTTGGAAAATGAGATGTCAGTGATTTATATACTCTTATATAGATCTTGTGCTTGCCAAGGGTTTTGCAATAAGTGTGGATCACTTACATTAAAAAAAACCCCTCAGTGTTATTAACAAGAACACGGGGGCCCTGGCCAAGGCCATCCTTGTCTCAGGCTGCATTTTTCTCTCTCATCTCAGACTCCTACTACACTTAGCATCTGTCCCACCCAATTAGCCTTTTATTATAGATCATTTTGTTCTCTAATTGGCCACTCTGCATAATTTAGCATGGCCTTATAGTGTCTTGTTCTCAAACACTTAATTTAGTATCTCTTGGCCTCAGTTTCTTCATCTTCTAAGTACAGTGGTGGCAGAAAGGAAGAGCTTTAGAGGCTCCTCTATGCAATAGTCTTTGGGGGCCCAGAATAGTCAAAGTTAGCTCAGGTTTACATTTCATGTGTTCACTTAATTATTTCAGCAACACTGTGAAGGAGGGACTGGAGTTGTCCACTCCCTCCCCGCATTCTACAGATAAAGATACTGAAGTTCAGAGAGGTTCAGAAACTCATCAAGGCCACCCAGCTCAGAAGTGGTGGAGCTAAACTTCGAACCCAGGCATTCTGCCCCCCAGGTCCCTGCTCTTCCTGCTCTGGTGAGCATCAGGCCTTTGCTACGCCCAGACCCAGTGCCAGGGGCTTGATGCACAAAGACAAGATGAGTGTTTGTCTGCGAGCAGAATAATAAAAGTAACCATAGTAACGATGCCAGTTAGCACGCACTGAGGGCTCATCGCGTGCCTGACATCGAACTCACGTTAGACTGCCGAGTCCCTACAGCATACTCTGCAGCAGAGACTGTCACAGTCACTGTGTTACAGAAAAAGACCCAAGGCCCTGTATCTTGACCAGAACACCACCTCCAAGTGCGCCCTGGACATGTCACTCAAGCCCAGGCATCTGCCTTCAGCTGCTGTATTTTGTCAAATCTTATACTGATGCAATGTAGTCAGTAATACTGTGCTCATTTCACAGAGGGGGAAATGATGAGGCTCAGAGAGGTTATGTAATTTGCCTGAGGTCTCTCAGCAAATAAGTGGACAAGTCCTGGCTAGAAATCAAAATCATCCGAAGCCTATGATCTAACCAGGGGACCACTCTGCCTCTCTCCACCTGTGTCTAGGGCTCAGTGACCATTAACAGGAATCGAGCCACTTGATCAGGGTCTAGAATCAAAGGCAACAAGCCTCTCCAGGAGAGACCTGGGGTTTTACATCCAGATGCTTCTCAATAGCAGAGAGTGGAGAGGATGTTGGGGCTCCAGAGGGGAGCCTAGAATCCAACAAGCTGGAAGGGGGCTGCTTGCAAGGGCCCAGGTGGCATAGAGAACAAAAATGCCATCTGCCCAGGGAGACATCACTTTGTATCTGTAACGCTGCCCACTGGGTAGAGACCCGTCAGGTGTCAGGCAGCCTCCTTAGCTCGAGAGGCTGTGACTCCCTGCGGATCCCAAATCCAGCTGGAGTTTATGGCACAACATAATTGTTTTAATTTCCGTTGTCGTGGCTGGTAACACTGTGTGACAGCGTAAACTCAAGCTTGGAGAGAGCTGCTTGGGAGATGGGAGCAGCTGAGGATGATTTGGACTTCCGAGGGAAGCGGGAGGGCTCAGGTGGGAGGATGGGCGTGCATTCTGGGGACAGGTGTCTTTTTGTGGATCTACCAAGGCTCATACTCACAGATTAGAGTTGGAACAGGCTAAGGGAAGTTGGATAATGAAACATGAATGTCATTGGAGATTATCCAAGCAAAGCTTAAGATAACTTTCAGTCACCACATGAGGGTTACAGAGCAGCAGGACAGTCCCATGCCATCTGAGTTGTGAGAGCCTTAATGTGACCAGAGCCTGGAGCAGCAGGGCGGCATCTCCTGCAGAAGCGGGAGTGGTGTAAGCCCGAGCAGCAGGGAGAGGCCTGGATCTGAGTCTGACTCTGCTACTTGTTAGCCCTGAGGCAACACAGTGTGTCACCTCAACGGGGGACTGGGCCTTCCTGCACAGAGTGGGTGAGTACCTGATGGGGGAAAGGGGCATAGCCCGGGGCCTTGTCCTTCACCATGAGGGATGGGTGTCCGTGGGAATCCAGGTAAAGAGAGAGATACGATGTCAGGGCTGGAAGGAATCCCCTGAAATTCCCAGACCTCTGTCTTCCCCTGAGAGTCACCCTGGGAGGGTGTTAAAGTACCCTGATGACAGGTCGCAGGCCAGCAGGACAGGTCAGTTTGATCCCTGTCCGACAGGGCTTGGCTCAGAATCAATGCACAATAAATACTGTCCAATGGGTAAGCAATGAATGAAGAAAAGGTAAGCTCAAGGGGCACTGATGGTGGTCACTGTGGCCTTGGGTGAAGAGGTAGGAGTTGAAACCCCAGGACCCTTGCACCTCCCTGTTCCCAGCTGTGATGTTGGGAGCAGCACCAGCCCCAGGGAGTGCTGTGAGCCTGTGGCTCCTGGCGTGGACCAGCACAGAGAAGCTCTGCAGTGACCTATCTGCACCCATCATGCCCCAACTGTCCAACTAGGAATTCTGCAGGGCAGTGAAGGAGATGGGAGAGGGCAGAGGGAGCCCCGGACCTAGGTCCCTAAGCACCAGCAAAGGCAGGGGAGTGGGCTCTGTTTAGTAGGGGATAGGGAGCTTTGGGGTGTCTCTGAGCAAGGCAGGGAAATCCCAGCCACTGGGCTGAGGTACCTCATGCATAGAGTTCCAGACCCTAAGCACCAAAGACTCCCCCAGGGTATGTTGGAGATGCAACTGGCCCTCCTACCCCAGCCTGGCATGGGACCCCCAGAGTATGCCAAAGGAGACCATCTTCAGCCAATATTTGGGAACTTTCCCCAGGAGGGCATAGGGCAGTCAGTGGTAGGCCCCTGAAGCCCACAGAAGGGTCTAGTTTGGGAAAGATCACAGGCCATCTGACCCCAAACCCTGGGTTCACGTGCTGACTCCGACTGTCTTGGATGTGAGGTTTCAAGCCCCTCTCTTGGAGCAGCTTTTTTCTCATCCAGGAAGCAGAGCCATGAGTCGACCCTGCTCTCTGCTGAGGGTCACAGTGAAGGCTGAGAGCGAGCCAGCCCTGTGATGTACTACTCAAAGGACCAGGTGTTGCCCAGGTGGCCCAAATGCTGCATACTTGTGCTCTCTGAGTCCATGACCTTGTGCCGTCCACTGGGCAGGCCTGTGCCTACACCATGGTTAGGAAGCCCCTATGCTTCCCTCAGGGCTGAGATTACATGTCCCCACCTCTGTGGTTACCCACTGCCCAAACCTCCTAGACATTCTATGCTCGGGCTGTTCAACTAAACAAGCTTTTCTGACTATCCACCACCCTGTCCTTCCAGCTGACAGCCTGGTGGGGAGTCCGCACTGCCATGAGGAAGACATTGTTAATGCTCTACCTCCACATCGTACAGAGGGGGAAACAGAGGCTCCAGGGGCCAAAGAAGGAAACATCAGAACGAGGCAAGACCCAGGCCTGTCTGGACCCACTGTACTTCCTCCTGGAATGGTGCCTTGTCAGCGTCCTGTCGGTGCTCTGACCACCATGGACTGTCCTCATTTATCCATCTCCCTGAAGATGTTCAAAGAGCAGGGATGCCCTCCACCCTACTCCTCTCCGCTTCCCTGGACCTCAGCATGGGGCCCACACGTGACGTGGACATGGACGTGAGTGGGGAGCGTGGTCTCTTGTCCCACCTTTGCCAAATCTTTGCAGGTATTATCCCCACATATTATGCCAGCGAGAGCCCACCCTCACTTCCTTCAGCACTGCCCAGTGTTGCCTGCTCAGCAACACTGACCCTATGTGCCCCCATCCATCACTATCTCCTGTCCACATGGGTTGGGATACCCATGGCCATCTGGCATCTCTCTGCTTGTCATGCCTTTCCTCAGAATGCCAGACATGTGAAGAGGGGACTTGGTTTCTTCACAGATGCATCCCCAGTGCCCAGAACAGAGCTTGGCACACAGTAGGCACACAGCAACCTCTTGGGTGACTGGCTGCATGGACAAATGGGCCTCACTTTCTCCACAAATAAAATGGGGATGTTGGTCTCTGTGGTCTTCCAGGTCTCTTCCCAGTCCTTCCCCACAAGGTCCCATGACAGCCACCTCTCTGGGAGGCCATGAAGACCAAAGGCGGAGGAGGGCGGATCTATGCAGAGGCAGCAGCAGGTCTGCATGGGGGCCAGGAGCAGCAACAGACAGGGCCTCCCCAGCAGGGCTGGACTGCAAGTTTCCCATCCCTCTTGGAGCTCAGCCTCCCTTAGGGTTAGCAGTTCCCTTGCCTGGGAAGCGGTTATTAAACTGTGATGCGCCCATAGGTGTGGAACTGTGGAAGCCAGTTTTGCATATTTTGATAAATCTATAAATATGGAGTGTAATTATCCATCATTAGCATATGCTTACACTCTGCAGAAGTGTGGCCTGCTGCCCAAAGAGTGCTCATTGCCAACTCACAACCAAGACTGGCTGTCGTGTGTGCCCACCACTGAGGACACAGAATGACAGAATGGTGTCTGACCAACCCCGGGACCATCTCCCTCCAGAGATGTCTTGAGCGCGATCACTACATGTCTCTCCTGCTTGAGCCGCTACCATGGGATTTCCTGTTCCTTGATCCCTAACACAGCCTGGCTGCCAGAAGTACCCACTGTGTGCCCTGCACGTGACTCTCGTCCTCTCAGCCGGCAGGGTCAGGGCTATCTGACCACACTCTCCCCTGTCAGGGCCGGGGCTTCCAAAGGGGAAGTTTATGTCTTATCATTCACTGTTACCCCAGAACTTCACATGGCTTGCAGTCCACAGTGACCCTCAATTAACACAAGCTGGGTAACGCGAGTGAATGAATGAGCAAAGGGGTAATTTGATGAGCGTCACATTGATGAGCTCATTTGATTAAATGAGCGTCACAAATGTAAAAGAGAGGTTTCTGGCAGATGCGTGGAAACGAGACATGAAGCAGGGAGGGGAAAAGGAATCAGAGAAAAAGTGGCAGCCCCACCGCCACCCACTGCTTCAGCAGGGACGAGGGCACCGTCATCCTCCAGACATCCCTCCTGCTCTCCCAGATGTCGGGTCTGTAAAATCCTGCCTGCCCCCTGCAGCCCCACTGTTCTTGCTGGCATAGACAGTAAAGAGCCTCCCCCCCTTCCCCTAACAGACACTAAAAGGCAAGGCTTCGTGCTTTGTCATTTTCTCCCTAAAAAATTGTCATGAGCAATCGAATGGCTATCATTATGGCAGCTGTAATTCTTTGCTGGGCTATTTTCTGAGAGATGGTGGATGGGGCACCAGGAAAGGGGGGAGTGGGGAGAAGAGAGAATAGGCTTTAACATTTCAGCTCCAAGTTTTGCAGGGAGTCTGGATTAAAGAATCAAATCAAATGAATTTTGCCATCAGAGTAAGAGATCTGTCTTCCCCAAAATGCTTTGCTTTGACAGTCGACTGCAAGAAATTTGACAGAATTCGTTTTTTCAGCAAATAAGATCAAGGTATGAAATAAGACCCATTCTGCCATGAGAACTCTGTTAGCTGCCTGACATAATTGCGGGTTATCCAGGGAGGGTAGCCAGTCTGGGGCAACACTGATGAGCGTTTTTGTTGCTGTTGTGCTGATGTAGTGCGTTTCTGGTGCCTGGGAAAGGCCGCAAGAGGGAGGGTCTGTGATCACGTGGTGAGCGAGGGTGTGGGAGCAAGAGCCCTGGCTGGCACCACCCTGGCCCCGCTTCCTTCCAAGTCCTGAAGGGCACTGGCAGGCTCAATGGAAAAGATATTTCCCTGTAAAACAGCTTTAGAGTTTATCAGAGCAGACAAATACAAGATTCGGTATCAGTTACTTATCTCCATTTCCTCTGTTAAAACAACACACTTAATGTTTACTTCCTGGGGAGCTGAGACCCAGTGAGCCCACAGACCCCAGGGCACTGGTCACACAGCAGGACCTCATGGAGCAGCTGTTTCCTCCCCACCTGTTCCACCCTGCAGGACCCCAGCAGAGGGTCTGGGGCCCCCTCGGATTCACAATTTGCAGAAATGGCTCTGGGATGATCCACAGGGCCAGTTACCCTCCCAGCCACAAATGCTGCCACCTCTCCTTCAGAAATAACCAGGGAGGACACACGGTGCCTTCTTCTCCAACATATCACGTCCGCAAATGTCAGAGTCCCTGCCTCCCACCTAAGGAAAGCATGGGCGCTGTCCAGTCTCTAACGGGGCGTGTGTGGTGTGGGCATGCGTGTGCACATGTACGGGTACAGGGCCCCACGGGGAAGGGCTGCATACCTCATGTTCTTTAAAGCCTCTCGGTTCTCCCCACAGCCACAGGGAGGCCACAGAGACACAGAGACAGGTGGGAAAAGGAGATGGTTATCTAACAGCCTCCTTCCTGCTCCCCAGTTCCTACCCTCCTGTCTGGTTCCCATTCTACTTTGTAAAAGAAATGCATTATTATTATTATTATTATTATTATTTATCCCTGTCACTGCCTGGAGAATCACACAAGGACAGCGCACCATGGATTTGTTCATGGACGTGTTAATTTGTACACTGTAAATATCTAAGGTAGATCCTAGTGTTTGTGACTATGTTTTAGGATTTTTTTCATTTTTCAGTTTTCTGGGAGCCACAAAGCCGGGAAGAGGCCTGGGCTGCCCTGGGCCCTGCAAGGCACACCGCACGGCAGGTGCACCCCCGCCCACAGGGTGGGCCCTCGCACATGAGCCTGTGGACTCACAAGGGGGATTCTGTCTTGTCACCCTCCTGTCTGGGTCAGGAAGTGAGGAAGGAGAGAAGGACGAAGGATAAGAGAGAGGGAGGGAGAGGAAAGAAGCAAAGTGGTGGTTAGTTTATTGACTACCCACAAAGTGCCAGAGCCTTTTAAGAGGTTGACCTTGAATTTCCCCAGCGTACTGAGAAGTAGGTGCTGTTATTCCCACCTCACAGGAGAGGAAACCGGGACACAGACCTGGGAATTTGCCTGACATCACACTGCTGGTAAAGGATTGAGCTCAAAGAATCCTGAACCCACTGAGCGGGAAGCGTCACTTTCCAGTGCAGGCTGCTGGTTCAGAGGTTAGACGCTGCGGCCCTGGAGTCGGCCTGCGAGGCTCAGCTCCCCGCGCTCCTAGGCCTCACCTTCACGCATTTCCTTCACAATCCTCACATTCACATCTACCAGCTCTGCCTGTGTTGGCTTCCCTGCTTTGCAGCTCTGAGGGGTCACAGGGAATGAGTGGAATGATCTACGTGGGGCTCCCACAGTGGGGTGCACCTGACACGGGTGCACGTGATACAGCGTCCCCTCTGACTTGCATTGTAGGAGGCCATTGGAGTTAGTGGCTCAGATCCGCTGAGCATCTCAAAGGTTGCCTCCTGGGTGAAGCTGCTCAGGCCTCGTGTTTCTTCCCTCATTTGTGCCAGCAGATGCCAAAGCTTTTGTCTCAAGCAAACCTGCTGTACAGAGGCGTCAACACGGCAATGTGCTTCCTCCTGGCTTGAATGGTTCCCCTCCCCCCGCCCCCCGCCCGGGGCTCCCACTGCTCCACTCAGTTGTCCAGCAGCCGGGCCCAGCTGGGGGTGCACTCAGCAGAAATCACCTCATGTTGAGGATGCGCTCTTTCCCCATGCCAAGCCCAGAACCACCCTTGGACCTAGAGAGCCCTCCTCTGGCTGGCAACTCCCCTGTGAGCATTTCACAGGCCTAAGGGTGATACAGGATTCCCCCATTCAAGGCTGAACTGGGACCCCCCCATTTCCTAGGCCAGGGCAATGCCATGAAGGGAGGCCCTGATATTCACACTGCCAGAGTGGAAGGGACTGTATTCATTCATTTGTTAGACTATATATACACCTAGACAAAGGACCCATGCAGACACTTCCCAACTTGGATCTCTTCCTCTGCCAGACACTCTAGTGTTTTTTATATATTCTTTTCTGTATAATAAATCCTGTCTTGCCACTGATCTGTGGCCCATGGGTTCGTTCTTTGAATCCCTGAGGCTAAGGACCTACTGAAGAAAGAAATCTTGGTAACACAATTATGTCCAGCCTGGAGCTGTTGGTTAGAACCCAGTTCAGGAGTGGGGATGGCTAGTAGAGCAGGGGGTTGGGGAGGAGACACACTGGGGCCAGGGAAGACCTGGGCACCTCATGCTTTCTCCAGAGGTCAAGGTCATGGTCATTGGTCCAAGGGGGAAGACCGTCTGGGGAAGCCCTGCTACACAGGCCTGAAGTCTGTCCCTCCTTGCAAGGCTTCACCAGTGACCTCAGTGCCTACAGCAGTGATTTCCAATCCTTGTGCCACAGCACACTGGTGCGCTGTGAGATGATCTTAGGTGCACCACAAAAAAATTTAAAGATTATTAATTAAATTACTTTGAAAGAAGTTCCAAGCACAATAAGCATATTCTTTTTGTTACTTCTTTTCAATCAACATAATTAAAGTGTGCCATGGAAGTTTAACTATAGGTTCAAGTGTGCCATGAGATAAAAAAAAAAAAAAAGGTTGAAAAACACTGGCCTAGACCATGCCTGGCATGCAGAAAGTCATCAGTGTGAGCTTGCTGCAGATGGAGGAATGAATGAATGAAAGGGTAACTGTCTTCCCCACTAGCAGGGTACACCTACCACCCAGAGCCCAGCCCGAGGCCAGAAACCAGTAGGTGTAGGTGTTCACTGAACAGATGAATCAGAGTCCCTGGAGTGGATGCAACTGCCAGAGTGACTAGAAGCAGAAATTGAAAGCCATGGTCAGGGGACCAGAGCCCGGAACATTCAGAGAGGGTGAGGGAGTCAGCAGCAGGTGGCCCTGTGTCACCCTGGGTGAGTCCTACTGGTCTGAGAGAACCAGCTGCTCTTGTAGGGCTCAGATAGGCAGAGGTCCACTTTGTCCTCACTCTGCCTGCTCTAACCTGGGTCCATTTCATCTCCCCTCCTGACTTCTGGCCACACATCTGGCATAGACAGTGGCCTAGCCACCCCAACATTAGCCCTCAGAGACCCTCTCCTGCTGGAGATGCGCCCAGCAGTCTTGGCCAGACACTCTGCCCCCAGAGGTCACTGGCTCTGTCCCCAGAGGCATGGGGATCTGACCCCACCAATGGCTCTCATGGCCACCCTGGCACCTCCCTTTGAACTCCCAGCATTGGTAGTGAGCAGCAGAGGGAGCCATTAGAACTCAGTTAGGTTTGCATTTTGTTGCGCTGCCTTTGGAATAGACTTAAGCAGGTCACTTTAATCAGATTCTATACAGGCAACCAGGTGGGTGCAGTGCTGGGCCTCTTGAGAGGCCTTCAGAGTCTTCTGTCCAAGGATGTAAGGGACACCAGGTCCCCCTCAATCCCCGAGCCTGAAACTTCTCCCTCTGGCCTGCTGGGGAGGGGCAGCTCTGGTCACACCCACATGCAGTTCTAACCTGGGCCTTCAGATGGTGCCTTGACTCACAGACTCTGCATCACAGGATCACAACCTCCCGGAAGTTTAGGACATTTAACAAGAGAGTCTTAGCACCCAAAGTCTTCTCCCACAGCTGCAGGCAACAAACCAGGGCAGCTCAGATTCTGGGAGTCTGTAAACCACAGAGGGCCTATATTTCAAACCCAGACCCTGAGCAGTGCAGACTCAGAAGACAGTTGCTGGGCTCAGCACGGGGCTCAGGTGGGGCCTGCCAGCAGCTCAGAGCTGGTAAGCCCTTCTAAGCAGGTAAGAGGGTAAGGGACAGGTGCTAAGCCTGACCAGGACTGGTAGGGTGGACTTGGGGCCACAGCCCTGAACAGTGTCCAGAGGCCTTTGGGGTCCTTACTCTCCCTCTGGATAGAGCCCTGGCTAGAGGGAGGGAAGACCTAAGTCAGGACAGAGCTCATTTCTTGGGGGCAGTTTGGAGCACAGGCTTCAAGGAGGGACATGGTCTTCTCAGATGCAGCATCCTGGAAGGCTTCCTGGAGGAGGTATGATTGGCGCTGTGCCCAGAGGGAAGCTGAGATCAGGCCCGGGGTTCATGGTGGAAGGGGCTGGGTCAGCGAGGAAGCTGTTTCCCAGCCGAGTGCACAGCTTGAGCAAATATGAGGCATTTGAGGAACAGCCGGGGTCTGGTGGAGCCAGCTGCCCAGAGTGGGAGGAAAGTAGAAAAAAAAAAAAAAACTGGCAGGGCAAAAAGTAGAGCTTTATCAATGGTCCTGACCTTTGTTTCCCACTTGGTATTGCTATGAGCCTGGCACTGATCCTGAAGGTGACTTTGAAGCTAGACAGTGACACCCTCTGCCCCATCCCAGCTGCCTAGGCTCAGCCTTGACCCCTCCCTGGTAAATCCAGCAGCAGCAGAGTCCCAGCCTA
The DNA here is from genome assembly GCF_000181295.1 of Otolemur garnettii. Classification (NCBI taxonomy): domain Eukaryota; kingdom Metazoa; phylum Chordata; class Mammalia; order Primates; family Galagidae; genus Otolemur; species Otolemur garnettii. The sequence continues at coordinate 1,912,539 of NW_003852579.1, forward strand.
TAGGCGTATCAAGTGACCTCCCCACTGCAGAGTCACTAGGCCCATTAAACAGCTGATTTAGGGGCCTGACATGTAGATTAGTTATCAATTTCAGGCCTTCTCGCTGACTCGGACTGTGCGCTTGAATCACTTTCCCCTCAGAGAGACCTGGGTGTTCAGTCTTGTCAATTACCCAGAGGCCATGACACCTGCCCCAGGCCTGTCCCCTTACACCTGGGGCATGAGGGCCAGACGTGGACTGGGGCAGGCCAGCCATGGGCTCCCCCAGCTCCTTGTCCATATCTCCCTTCTCAGGGTCATGGCTGGGAAGTCAACTATGGAGCCAGAAACCCTGGGTCCAAATCCCAGGATGTGTGACCTTAACCCCTCTGCACCCAGGCTTTGTGTCTGAGAGTGGAAATGCATCAGCTACTGTTGCCATTACCAGTAGCCTCTCCCTAGCCCAGCCCAGCCCAGCCCATCTCTTCCTGCACCTCGCTCCTGGACACCTGTGCCCTCAGCCCCATGGGCACCTGCTCACAGAGACTTCTAGGTGAGGCTCCAGGCATGATTGTGCTTCTCAGGGGCCTCTGGAAACCTGACCAGCCCTCCAACCCCACAGGGCTATGTCCTAGGGAGAGCAGCTTGGTTATCAGCCCCTACAGAGGTGAAGGGCCTGACAGTTAACTCCCATGCTGAGTAATTCCCTCGTCACTGCCATCTGTGAACGAGGAAACCAGAGTTGCTGAGCACCCACCACATACCAGGTGGATTTCAGGAAGGAAAAGCAGGCTCCATGTGGCACACCTGCTACATTCCAGGCCCCATCACAGGCACACCCCATTCCATCTGCTGGTGGCCCTGTTTATAACCTTCCACTGCACAGATGGAAAGATGAAGGCGTGGGGCAGGGCAGGAGTTTGGGCCCTGCCTTGCTGCTCAGCCCCAGGACATGAGCTTGCCCTGCTCCACACTCTGCTAGGCCTCTTTGGCCCCTCCTGAGCTAGCCCTGCTTGGGCCCCAGAGTTCTTGCTGGAAGACGCAGGTCCCATGCTCTGAAGAAGACCCAGTGGACCCACGGTCAGTGTCTTCCTGCAACTACAGTGTTTGCTTTGTCTCTACACCAAGTCCTTTGAAGGGAAAGAAACGAGAAACCCCCTTCAGCCACCTAATTTCTGGTGGCTCTGAAATCTTCCTCTTGTTATCCCCACAGGGTACGTTCATCAGGGACCTCATGGGATGAGGGAGCATGCCATAATGTCCCTCACCTCTGTGTCCATGGAGCCAAGACACCACACAGTGCCTAGCCCAGCAGGAGGCCCAGCTCACAGGCCTGCTCTCAGGAGACCACACAGTGTCCCCAGGAGACTCAGGAGTCCTGCAACCAGCTGACCAGTCAGGCCACCCTGCAGTGCCCCTGCCCCTGGAAGCCTAGAGGCCCAAAGCTCTTTCAAGCTGCATTTTCTGAAAGCTGAGTTTCTACTGAGAGCCTCAAGGCACACGGCCACTTATAGAAAGAGTGTGTTTCCACCTCAGGAGGGTAGAGGGAGTGACCCTATGAAGCTTATGATCCTAGTAGAGGAGGAAGAGGGTGGCCTCCAACAGTAAGCATTTGCTCAGCACCTGCTACTGTGCTCTCTCAAAACACAAATGTCATACAGGGAACCTCATTCTCAGTACCCTGACCCCACGGCAGGTCCCCAAGTATTTGGTGACTCTCTGTGTTGCTACTGGGCTGTGAGCTCTGGGCCAGGGTGTCATATGGCTTGTCCCAGCTGCAGCCCCTGTAACAGCACCTGGCACATGTGAAGGTGCTCAGTAAACACCAGTGGGAAGAGGGAGAGGAGGGAACCATGGATGGGGTGAGCTCTGCTCAAAGAAGAGTGACTAAGGAAGGACACAGGGACACATGGCAGAAAGATAGAGGGCCAGGGCCCTGAGCCACAGTCTGAGGAACTCAGGACACGTCTGTCTCTACAAGCCTCTGAGGCTGCATCAGAGACACAGGATGAGACTCCAAAGCTTCAGAGGGAGTCAGGAGTGGCAGTGGTCACAGGAGGGGTACTGTGTCACTATTCAAGGACACCTGCCTGCCACTCTGACCACTTCCCTCCCCTACACCACCAGCCATCCATGGCTCCCCAGCACCAGTCTGATAAAGTGCAAATTCAAATCCTCTGTGATCCTCCCCCCACCTTCCTTGCACTCCCCTTGTCCCACAGTCCCCAGGCTTCAGGCCCAGCCAGACCATCCCCTGCCCCCAACCCACTGCTCTCTTCATGCTTCCCTGCCCTGCCCCCCCACCCCACCTCCTAGAACACAAGTCCCCTTCCAGCCTCAGCTCAAGGGTCACCTCCTCCATGAAGCCTTCTCTGATTCTCTTAGGGCTGACTCATCTTGTCCCTCCTCTGTTCCCACAACACCTATGTCCCTCTTAGAGAGCTGGTTTCAGCCTCACCACTAGACCATGAGGGACAGGAGATTTTATTCTTCTCTGCCTGTTGCCTGGTACATGGCCTGGCACATAGTAGGCCATCAGAATGGGCAGCATGATTGAGTAAATAAACAAATGACTATTACTAGCCTCCATGCACTTAGGGCCCATTGTGTACCAGGCACCATTTCATTTACTCCTCCATACAATTTCTGTGGTGTGTGCTGACACATGTCCATATAATGGATGGGGAAACTGAGGCTCAGGGAGGTTGGGTCACTTGCCCAGGGTCATGCAGGGCACAAGCTAAGGCAGCAGCACCCTCTCTGCTCACCTCCCTCTGATGCCTCTTTGGCCCCTCCTGAGCTGAGCCTGAGCTTTACAGCCACATCTGGGGCATCCCTGCCTATCCTGCACTCCCTGGGGACCCACGATGGCTGCTTGGGCTGAAAGTCATGTCACAGACAGGCAGCCTCAGCTCCAGATCAACAGAAGGGCTCACCGAAAGCCTGTGCCCAGAGGACCTCCCAGACCTCACTCAAAGTCCCCACCCTCTTCATCAGTACAGACCCTGCATGCCCACACAGACACTGGCAGGTCCCTCTCCTCAGTCCCAGGAATGTGACAATCGTGGGGACACAGTGACATAGGCCAGAACATCAGGATCAGGTGTGTATCTCTGAAGAGCAAAGGTCAGGGAGCCATTCAAATCCTAGAGATGCAGGGGAGGGGAGGAAAAAACTCAGACAAAAAGCAGAAGGAGCAAAGAGGAAATAGAGATATGCCAGGGAGATCAATCCACCACCCAGACATGAAAGAAATACGTTCAATTATATTTTATTGTGTTTCATTTGAATGTACATGTCGTACTTAGCTGCCTGCAAGCCTCAGATTACCCGGAGAGAAAGCACAATGAAAGACAAGAGAATTAAAAACACAGACAAAAATGCTCCTGCAATTGGAATCCCTAAGAGAGAGAAACAAAAGCCAGACTTGAGACAGAGAGACCCTCCTAGCGCTGTCACCAGATACCCACACACATGCCACTCTGGTCTGGGTTGTCCTGATCAGCCAGAGTCAAGAAAAGACCCAGGCCAGAGTCAAGAGTTCCAGGTTGTAGTCTTGAACCTGTCCCAATGGGCTGTGTGATTTAGGGAAGCCCACTTCCCTTCTCTGAGCCTCGTTTCCCAGGAGAGAAATGAGATGCCTAGACTAGGTGCCCCTAACCACTGTGAGGGGTGCGGAGCAAGAAGAAACCACATGACTGCCCCTGGGAGTTGTGATCTCCCCAACAAAGAGCCCTGTATCCCTGTGTGGATCATGTGTCAAAGGGCATCTGACGAATGGGCAGCCCTGCTAGGGAGTGTGGGGGCATGGGTGTCTCAGTGCCTTCTACCTCCCTCCTAACCCCTCTATCTTCCCTAGGAGCCCAGCTCCTATGTAAGCTCTGCCCATCACCCATCCAAACCACTCTGAGAAGAGCCCTGGGCATCCCCTCTCTGCAGCAGGATTGGCTGAGGAAGGGGAGGGACTGGCTCCCCCAGGGCAGTGTCTGTCTCCCATTTGCAAGAAAATGGGCATCAAATGGGCCCTAAGAATCACCAAGGAGAGAGGATTTGGGAGGGAAAGAGGGAGCTTCCTGGAGCTGCTAGGATCCTGGCCAGTGATTTTGCAGTGATTCTCAAAAAAACCATGAACCATGGGGATGGGGAAAGTGGGTGAGGCATGAGACAGAGACGCTAAGGTCCTGCTGCTACTGCTGCTGCTGCTGTGTATGTGTGTGTGTGTGAGAGAGAGAGAGAGAGAGAAGAAAAGAGAGAGAGATGTAGGGAGAGAGAGTGAAGGAGAAAAAGGAGGAGAGAGAGAGAGAAAGAGAATACAAGGAAAAGGGCAGGCTCAAGCCCACTTTCTGAAAAGCCCTGACACCAGCAATGAAGCTTCCTCAGCTGCCAGGGACAGGAGGGAGGAAGGCTCCAGGCAGGGTCTGGGAGCACAGCCAGGAGCTGAACATAGCCACGGATGGAATCTCCCCAAATCAGGCCTCAGTAAAAACACACTAGCAGCACACAAAACTCCAAAACCTCTTTGGAGCTTATATTTAAAGCTCTCCACAAATGGCAAACCCAACATTTATTGAGCACTTGCTATGTGCAAAGTGGGTGTGACCAAGCCAGCGTCTCAGTCTCCTATCTCCCACATCTGGCTAGGGGTCCTTAGCTTCCTGAGTCTGCCCCTCCAGCAAGAGCAGGGTGCTGCGTCCTGCTGCATATCTTCTGGGCCCTGCAAGCCCCCCTCTGCCCTGTGTGCCCTGGCAGATGGTCCAGAGGACTCAGGAGGGGGTGAGTCTGGTGAGGACCTCAGGCTCTTCCACCATACTGCACAATGGGGCTTCTAATTTTCCCCATCAAAAACAGTATGTATTCTTTTGAAGTGAAGGGGGAAAGCCACTACATTTCAGAGAACTACAATTTCACCTAAAGGAAAAAGTGTCACTTAATATATGTCATTTTTTAAAATTAAATCATGGTTTCCTTATATTTTCCCAATTCCAGAAGCAGTCAACTGCTAAGACCTGAACTTCAGCAGAGGAGGGAGGCACGAGCTGGTGAGATGGCAGTCAGTCTATGCATCAAACCCGGCGCGTGTTTGCAGGAGAGGCAGGCATGGGAAGAGGGAAGAGGTCAAGCTCCCTGCAGGGCAACTTGCTTCTATTTGGGAACTCAGCTCTGTGCCTGTGTGCACACTGACCCAGGGGCTCCATGGTCCAGGGTTTGGACGCCTGGACAGATGCTTTAAGGAAACCCAGCAGTCTTGTACTCCGGTCCCAGCTCTGCCATTGCCCAGTTGGGGGAGCTTAGTCATGAATGAGACCAAGCCCTCTGAGCCTCAGTTATTCATCTTTAAAACAGGCATCATAATAGTGTCCACCTCCCTCTCTTGGGAGGGTTAAATGAGATAATGCCTGACAAACCCTGAGATAGGTCCTGGCATCTACAAACATACTGCCTTTTAATTCTTCATTGCCCTGGGATATTTTTTATATTTTCATATTTCTAAAACTGTGAAATATCAGAAGAATGAATAGATAAGCTACAGACAGAGAAAATATTTGCAAAAGGCACACAGTCCTCATAAAGGACTAGTATCCAAAATATACAGAGAACTCTCAAAGCTCAACAGTAAAGAAACAAATAACCCATTTTAAAAAATTGACCAAAGAGCTCAACAGACACATCCCCAAAGGAGATATACAGAGGGCAAATGATCATATGAAAACATGTTCCACATCATATACCATCGGGGAAATGCAAATTGAAACAATGAGATACCGCGAGGCATCTATTAGCATGGCCAAAGTCTGGAACACACCGAATGCTTGCAAAAATGTGGAGCAAAAGGAACTCTCACTAACTGCTGGTGAGAATGCAAAATGAAAAGCAGTTTTGGCAGTTTCCCTCAAAACTAAACATACTCTTAAAATCCAGTAATCATGCGTCTCAGTATCTACTCAAAGAAGTTGAAAACTTGCATTCGCACAAAAGCCTGCACATAGATGTTTACACCAGCTCTTCTCATAATTGCCAGTACTCAGAAGCAACTGAGATACCCTTCAGTAGGTGAATAAGCAAATAAACCATGGTACATCCAGACAAGGGAATATCATCAGTTGCCAGGGATTAGGGCAGAAGGAAAGATAAGCAAGGTGGGGCATAGGGGATTTTTAGGGCAATGAAACTACTCTGGATGACTCTATCATGGTGGATATGTCTTTACACATTTGTCCAAACCCATAGACTGTACATCAAGAGTGAGCCCTGCTGAGAATGGGCGATAATGATGAGTCAATGTAGGTTCATCAATGGTAACAAATGTACCACTGTGGTGCGGGATGGTGATCATTTTGGAGGCTATTCATAGGGTTGGGGCAGGGAGCATATGGAATATCTCTATATCTTCTGTTCATCTCTTCACTTTTGCTGTGAACCTAAAACTGCCCTAAAAAAAAAATAAGTCTATTTTTTTAAAAACTGGGGAATATGTCTTATAATTGAAAAGTACATTTCATGTGTTCATGTCTCTTGTTCACCAAAAAGCTATTACAAAATTGATCCATGATGTTAAGAGCTGCAGGATCTACGACTTAAGGAGATGTGATGTTTTTCAGGAAGAACCTGAGTGAGTGGCACTCCTATGGCTCACAGGTAGACACAGACGTGTAGGAACAGATCTCAGGGCCAGAGACTAATAAAGATTTGAGATATTTATTTTGTTCAGTCCTGCAAAAAGGGGAGCCCAGGTGGAGTAACAGGGTCTGGATTTACCTTCCCACTTGAACTGACCAAACAATCAAACAAACCAAATAAATAAGATAATAGTTTTCAAGACACTGAGCTGCAATCAATGAACAGTGGTCCCTGAAAGACAGGGACCTAATGATGTGGGCCCAGGGTGCTCCAGCTTACACCATTGAGCATTTCACAATATAGGGAGGGAGAACCAGATAGAGCCAGAAGGCATCATGAATTGGAGATGGAGCTGTAAGGTTAGGGGGAATAAGACAGCTGGACTTATTCTCTCCTCCTATAGAGGAGACAGCTGCACAGAGGGAGAGCTCTGGGATCTACAGAGGATCCTTCTTGAATATTCCCCTGAGTATAAATTATCATATGTGCATGAAGAAAACACCTGAGACTGGGGTAGAATAATTTAAGAGGATAGGAGGGAGCAGGGCCCTGTGCTTTCACTGGGCTGGAAATAGAGTTCTTCTTATTACCTAGCCTGAAAAAATATCCTGATTTACCAGGCATTAGGTAGAATACTCAGAAGAATTGTGCCTCAGGAGTGGGGAAAATTAGCCCTGGGCTAAATTCTTCTCTGGTGCCACCTAACAATCCTAAAAAGAAAGATCAGAAAGGCTCAAACTGTTTCCAGGCAACTTAACTAGGTCCCAAAACAAAAATACCCTCCCAGCTACAAGGTAAAACTGAGAATGTCTAACATCCAATTAAAGATTGCAGGCATACAATGCAGGAAAATATGACCCATAATGAGGAGGAAAAATTGATCAATTAAAACCAACTCTGAACTAACAGAGATGTCAGAATTTGCAGACAAGGATGTTAAAATTGCTACCAATATTCTATACCTTAAGTTTAAAAAGTTATGTAGAGACATGGAAAATATAAAAAAGAGCCACATCAAAATTCTAGAGACGAAAACTACAGTGTCTGAGATGAAAAGTATACTGGATGAGATTAATAGTAGATTAGAATTTGGTAAAACAAAAAAAAATTAATGATCTTGAAAGCAAAGCAATAGAAACTATTCAAGAATTTTGTGGCTGAGTGTGGTGGCACACACCTGTAATCCCAGCATTGTGGGAGGCCAAGGAGGGTGGAGTGCTTGAACTAAGGAGTTTGAGACCAGCCTGAGCAAGAGCAAGACCCCATCTCTACTAAAAATAGAAAAACTAAGGCAAAAAAAAAAATCCCTTGAGCCCAAGAGCTTGAGGTTGCTGTGAGCTATGATGACACCATGGCACTATATCCAGAGCAACAGAGTGAGATTCCATCTGGAAAAAAAAATTGTTTTTGCAAAGATGAGAAGGGCTTCGGTGAGCTATACTGTAATTTCAAGCAAGCTTATATGTGGGTAATTCAGATCCCCAAAAAAGGAGAAGAGAAAAGGACTGGGAGAAGAAAGAAATACTTGAAGAAATAAAAACGGAAAATCTTCTAAATTTTATGAAATCTTAAATGCAAAGATCTAAGAATCTCAACAAATTCTAAGAATAAGAAAAAGAAAACTATAACAAAGCACGGTGTGATTTCTTAAAGTCAGTGATAAAGAAATCTTAAAAGTTGACAGAGAAAGGGAAATTTTAAGTGCAAAGGAACAAAGACAACAGTGACAGCCTATTTCTTTTCAGAAATAGTGGGAGCAAAAAGACAGTAAGGCAACATTCTTAAAATATTGAAAAAAATCTGTGAACCTCTAATTCTATGACCAGTAAAAATATCTTTGGAAATAAAGACTCAGCAGAGTAAAGATGTCACTGCAACCCGAGGTGACTTAATGCAATATCAATCAAAATTCAGGAAAAAAATATTTTGTATATATAGAGAAGTTGATTCAAGAATTCATATGAAAGTGCAAAAGAACTAGGATAACCAGATAATTTTGAAAAGGAAGAACAAAGTTGGAGGAATTACACACCTTGATTTTAAGACTTAATATAAAGGTACAATAATTGAGACAAGTGGTGCTGGCAAAGAGATGGACATATAAATCCGTCTCAATCCAAGAGATGGACAGAGTAAATAGTCCAGAAGTAGACTCACACAAATATAACCATTTGATCTTTGGCAAAAATGCAAAAGTCATTAGATAGAGAAAGGTATAATAATTGATCACCCATAAACAAACAAAAGAATCTTGACCTAAATTTCATAAGATTAACTCAAAATGGGTCATGGATAAAGATATAAAAGATAAAGCATAAAATATATAACACTTTTAGAATAAAATAGTCATGACTGAGGTTTAGGTTAAGACTTCTTAGAAAACTCTTTACCACAAAAAGCATAGTCCATAAAAGAAAAAATAATAAATTGAAGCTCATCAAAATTTAAAACTTTTGTTTTGCCAAAGACTGCTAGGATAATGAAGAGATAACTACAGCATAGGGGAAAATATTTCAAACAACCTATCCAACATTAGATTTGTACACTGAGTATATAAGGAACTCTCAAAACTCAACAATAAGACAACAAAGAACATGATTAAAATACGGGCAAAGAAGTAGATCCACAAAAAATACAACTAATTTTTTTATAAGGTTACAAAGGTAATTTAGTGAAGGAAAAATTACTCTTTCAACCAATGGCGTTGGGACAACTGAACATTCATAAGCAAAAAATGAACCTCATGGTAAGTCTAATACCTTATACAAAAATTATCTCAAGCTAGACCATGAATTTAAATGAAAAAAGTCTATAAAGTGTTTAGAGAAAAACATAGGGGGAAAAACTGTCACAATCTAGAGCTAAGACAAGAATTCTTAGACTTAAGACCAAAAGAATCGGACTTTATCAAAATTAAAAATCTTTGCTCTTCAAAAGAGTTTGTTAAAGAGATGAAGACACAAGCTACAGAGGCGAAGAAAATATTTGCAAATCACATATCTGACAAAGGACAAGCATCAGACTAGCTAAACTAGAACTCTCAAAACTCAACAGTAAAATAAACAAAAAATCCAATTAGAAAATGGGCAAAAGATGTGAAGAGACATTTCGAGAAAGAGCAGAGACAGATGGCAAATAAGCACAGGATAAGATGCTCAATATGACTGGCCACGAGAGACATACAAATTAAAATCATAGTGAGACCTCATTACACACCCATTGGAATGGCTAAAATAAAATACCAAAGTCTAGCAGGGAAACCAAGAACTTTTATACACCATTGGTATGATTCAAAATAATAGAGCCACTCTGGAAAATGATCTGATGGGTTCTCACAAAGTTAAACATACACTTGCCATATGACCCAGAAATCCCACACCTAGAATAGACACATCCACAATTCTAATGAGAAATTTCAATACTCTTTTTGTAATTACCTATAAATACATAGCTGGAAAGTCAGTAAGTATATAGGAAACTTGAACAACACTGTCAACCAATCTGTCACTTACACTCAACAACAGCAGAATATATGTTCTTTTCAAGTGGATACAGAACACTTTCTAATATTGATCAGACCCTGGGCTATAAAACAAGCCTCAATAAATCTAAGAGGATTCGAGACACATGAAGTATATTCTCTGGCCTTTGTGGAAATAAAATAACAGGACGATATCTAGAAAAGTCCCCAAATATCTGGAAATTAACCCAAAGAAGGAATCAAGAGAGAAATTTAAGAGGATTTGGAAATGAATGAGAACAAAACACAAAATAATAATTTTTAAAATTATCAAAATTTCTGGGATTCTGATAAGGGGAAAACTTACAGCATTAAATATCTGTTTTTGACAAGAAGAAAGACTTTAAGTCAATGATCTTAGTTTCTATGTTAAGAAACTAGAGGTGTAGTGGCTCAGCGCCTGTAGCTCAGCAGCTAGGACGCAAGCCACATACACCAGAGCTGACAGGTTTGAAACCAGCCTGGGCCTTCCAAACAACAATGACAGCTACAACAAAAAAACAGCCAGGAATTGTGGTAGGCACCTGTATTCCCAGCTACTTGGGAGTCTGAGGCCAGAGAATCACTTAAATCTAAAAGTTTGAGGTTGCTGTAAGCGGTGATACCACAGCACTCTAGCGAGGGCAACACAGTGAGACTCTGTCTCGAAAATAAATAAATAAATAAAAAGAAACTAGAGGGAAAAGACTGACTAAACCCAAACTCTGTAAAAGAAGGGAAGGATAAAGGCTAGAGTAGAAATCTGCAAAGCAGAAATCGGAAAATCAATACTGGAAATCCATAAAGCCAAAAGCTGACTCTTTGAGGAAATCAATACAATTGATTAACATCTAGGCAGACAGTTCAAGAATAAGAGGAGGAGAGAGGATAATAATTACTAAAATCAGACTGAAAAACATGACATTGTGAAGATACCAAATACACAGAAAGTATAATGAGGTGCTATGAAACTAAAAACAATTTCATGGCAATAATTTGGAGAACTTAGATGAAATGGGAAAACTTCCTGAATGACACACACCACCAAAGTCCAATCAAGAAGAAACAGACATTATAGGTACATTAAAATTGAGTTCTTAATTTAAAACCTTCCCCCACCACAAAAAACTCCAATTTCAAATGGCGTCACTTAAGAACTTTACCAGTTATTTAACTAAAAAATAATACCATTTATATACAAACTCTCTCAGAAAATAAGAGGACAGGATTCTCCTTTCATTCTGTAAAGTCATCATGACCCTGATAACAAAACTAGACAAACATCATATTACAAGAAAGGAAAACCAAAGATCAATATCTCTCATGAACAGAAAGGCAAAAATTTAATTATAAAATTTTAACAAATCAAATCCAACAATTAAAAAAGGATACTACATCATGATCAAGCAGAGTTTATTCAAGGAATGCAAGGTTAGTTTAACATTTGAGAATCAGTGTAATTCACCATCTAAAGAAACTAAAAAAGAAAAACCAATGATCATCACAATGGATGCCAATTTTCTTTTCTAGGTCCACTATTAATTATAAAAATGATCAGCAACTAGGAACTTCCTCAGCCTAATCAAGAAAATGTATGAAATACCTGTAGCTAACATCATCCTTAATAGTGAAATATTATTCAGATCAGGAAACAAAGAAAAAATGCTTACTCTCCCCACTTCTATACAAATTTGCACTGGAGTTTCTAGGTGATAAAATCAGGCAAGAAAAAGAAAGTAAAGCAACTAGATTGGAAAGGAAAAATAAAAATGACTTTATCATAGATAAAGAAAATCTAACGGACTCTATAGGAAAAGCTACTAGGATGAAAAGTGAGTTTAGCAAATATGCAAAATAAAAAAACAATACATGAAAACTAGTTGTATTTCTATACACTAGCAATGGAAGTCAAATTAATTTTTTAAAATACTATTTAGTATAGCATGAAAATTGTGAGATACCTAGAGATAAATTTGTCAAAAGATGTGCTAAATCTGACCTCTGAAAATTATAATATATTGCTGAGAAAAGTTGAAGAGTGCCCAAACAGTGGATGAAATATGCTAGTCTTGGTAGAAAAGTCCATATCGTTAAGATGTTAATTCTCCTCTCTAAATTGATCAACAGATTCAAAGCATTCACATGCAAGATCTCCAACAGTATAAATTGACATTGATTCTAAAACTCCTATGGAAATGTCAAGGAACTAGGATGGCCAAAAAGAAGAAAAAAATAGGACATCCAACCCTACATGATTTCAAGACTTATTCTAAAACTTTAATAATTAAGATCATGTGGTATTGGTGGGAAAAGAGACAAACCGATCAATAGATCAGAATAGTTTCTATAAATAAAGATACAAAGGCAATTTGGAGGAAAAAGAGTAGTAGTCTTTTCAATAGTTATGCTGAAGCAATTGAATGTACATGTGCAAAAATGTGAATCTCAACTGATACCTTCCACCATATATAAGAACTCAAAGTTTATTGTAGACATAAATTTAACACCTTAAACTATAAAGCTTCGAGAAAAAGCAGGCGAAAATATACATAACTGTGGGTTAGCAGAGGTTACTTAGACAATACTGGGCAGCACATCCATAAAAGAAGAAATTGACAAATTGGACTTCACCAAAAAGTAAAACCTTGGTCTTCAAAAAGAAATGAGAAGAAAAGCCACACACTGGGAGAAAATATTGACTAATCATAGACTTAATAAATGACATGCATTCATAATATATAAACATTCTGAAAACTCCATAATAAAAATGCGATTGAATAAAAAATGGCCCAAGATTTAAACAGAAAAGTCAACCAAAAAAGACAATATGAAGGCAAGTCAGCAAATGAAAAGATGTTGTCTGTCATTAAACATGAGTTAGTGAGGATATGGAGGAACTGAAACTCTCCCAGTATTATTACCACATACTGCTTTGGAAGACTGTACACATGTCAGTGTCTTGAAAACTTACTCATGTGCCTACCGTATGATACAACCTCTGCATTCTCTGGTTTTCATTCCAAAGAAAAGAAAATACATTCATTCAAAGGCTTGTACAGAAATGTCCACAGAAGTTTTATTTGTAATATCCCCAAATTGAAACAACATTAGGAGGTGAATGGGTAAACGAATGGTTGCACATTCATGCAATGGAATACTACTCAGCATTAAAAAAAAAAAAAACTAATGATATACACAACAATAAGGGTAAATTTCAAAATAATTATGCTGCATGAAAGATGCCAGTCCAAAGAAAAGCACATACCCTATCATCCCATTTATATACAATTCTAGAAAATGAAATATACCCTATAGCGACAGCAAACAGATCAGCAGAGAGAGTAGTAGATTGGGGGGTGGTATGATTACAAAGGGGCCACAAGGATAGTCTGGGGTGATGGATTTGTTCACTATTTTGATTGTAGGGACAGTTGCATGGGCATGTGTATGTATGTGTGTGTGCATCTAACTTATCAAATTGTAGGCTTTAAATATACCAGTTTGTTGTCTATCAGTTATATACACAATATAACGTCCATAGTTGACCACCTCCCTACATCGGCCACCTCCTTAAGTTGACCTCATCTTCATAGACTGGACATGCACAGGAAGCCTAGTTCCTTATGTTGACCATCTCCATATGTTGACCAGTTTGTTACAGTCCCTTGGGTGGACAACTTACAGAGGTTCTACTGTATGTTTAAAAAGCTGTTAGAATATACTAATAGAATTTAAAAGGGGAAAATAACTCTAGCCGTCAGCCACCTTAACAAGTCGGTTCTGCTGCTCCCTGTGCCACCATGGTGGGGGCTCCTGAGTCTGGCATGTCGGCTCCATCACTTGCTACAGCTTGTGGATGAATGCACCCAGCCTTCTCCAGCTCTCATTCTGGGAAAACCATTTCAAATTCCACAGGTGTGATTACGGAGCAGAGCAGGAAAAATGAGCAAAGCACGCAGAGCACAAGACAGGCCGAGAAAGTCCCTCCCCACCAGGGGCGCGGGTGCCTCAGGGAACAGCAGGAGGGAGGTGACAAGTGTTCTCCACTGCTCACTCATGCCCTATGATTTAATATAGTTTTGACATTTCTCCAGCTGAGTGGCAGCCAGAGCCCCAGCTGCACGCAATTGGGTGGATAAAAGCCAGAGCAAAAGGCGCTGAAACCTTGGATCCCTGTCATTTTGCCACCAGCTCTGCCGGAGTCCATCTGGTGCTATCGTGGGGAGAGAGACTGAGAATCCCAAGAAATTGCTCCTTGCTCGTGAGTCACATGGCTCTCTCGCTGTCACATTCGGCAGGAGTGGCAGGCCGGGGCCAGGAGGCTCCATCTAGCTACTCAGAGGACACCCCAAGCTGCTGGCAGTAGAGTCTGGGGGGCTCCAGTTCAATGCACTGAACACCTACTATGTGCCGGACCAGGGAAGGCTCCAGGGATACTGCAGCAAACAGGATGGATGAGCCCTTGCCCCCATCCCCTTGGACAATCACCTTGATAATAGTAAATAACCACCTTCACACTCGTTCACTATGTGCCTGGTATTATGTGAGGTGCTCTGCACTGGTGGTTTCCATCCAGGGGCCGTGTTGCCTGCCACGGGAAAGTTGGTGTGTCTGAAGACAGTTTTGGTTGTCACATCTAGATGTAGGGGGACGCTGCTGGCATCTAGTAGGTATAGGCCACAGATGCTGCTAATCATCCCGCCAAGTGTAGGACAGTACTGCAACAAGGAATTGTCTGGCACAGATGTGCCAAGGTGCAGGACCTTTCCCTGCTCACTTCTCATTTAACCCGCACAACTGCCCCATGAAGTAGGTTGACTATCATTCCCACCTTACAGAAGAGGAAGCTGAGACCCCAGGAGGCTAAGCAGGTCCTCTACTATGACACACTATAGAAAAGCACAGGTCTTGAAGCAGGTCTGTCTGGGCCCAGAACCTAAACTCAGACCCAGCGCATGGAGCAGACCCCGAGCACACAATACAGAATACTCTGGGAGCCCAGAGACCTGAGTTCAAGTCCCCACGGAGTGTGCTGAGTAAGTCATAAAACTTCTCCAAACTTGGAACACTCTACTTTGGTTTTTTTTTGGTTTTTTTTTATTATTATTACATTAATGCAAACATGGGGTACAGTGTAGTGTTTTCATATACATTTTGAAATACTTTCATCAAGCTGGTTTACATAAATTTCATGTCATTTGCATAGTCGTTGTGTCAAAACATTTACATTCTAGTTCTAGAAAAGATCATTTGTACCCTTGTTAGACAGAAATATAGGTGATCTTTCCGGTTACCCTCCCACCACCCAGCCGCCCTTCTCCCCTCCCCTTCCCCACCCTCTCCCCATGTTCTTGGGCTAGAATTAAGTTGTTTCTTTCATTTGAGAAGTATATATTAGTTTCATAGAAGGGCTGTGTGCATTGGATATAAACCTGGAACACTCTACTTTGAAAATTGGGATCATAATCCTTAGCTTGGATGAGCACAGAGTGGGGAAGGAAAATCTTCCCCACTTGTGAAAATGTTGCGGACAATGCCTTGTCCATGATTTCACATCCACTCATTTATTTACCAAGTACTTATTGAACACCTGACACTATGCTGGAGCTGGGCAGAGAACAAGACACAAGTGGCCCCTGTTCTCGGGGCACTTATAGCCTGAGGACTCTGGGACATTTGGACAATCAGCCCATTACCTACAGGAAGGTGTCACTGCCCCAACTGGGCTAATGCTGCTGTTGTCAGCCCTCTTCCTTGAAGGCTGAGAGGATTCCTGGGAGCAGATGAGAAACAAAAGCCACCTCTGTCCCTCCCAGTGATGTATGCCCAGCATCGGGCGCTCATTCTCTCCTTCTTCCTGCAAAGGGAAGACTGTGTTACATTTCAATGTGGGCCTCAGTTTCCCCATCTGGAGAGTGAGGTCTATACAGGGTAACCACCAAACACCAAGACCATTCATTTCTCACTGTGAGGACTCCATCTCCTTGACGGAGTGTGCCCCTCACTGGGAAGGAAGGTGCATCCTTCATCTCTATGTCCCCAGCACAGCACCAGGCACACAGTAGGGCAGCAGGGAGTGTGCTTCTGAGCAGGGACCTGGGGCTCATGTCCTGGCTTTGCTCATTACCAACCATGTGTCCCAGGCCATTTGCTTCTTAGGATCTTGGGTTTCTCATCTATGGCATGGTGACACCACCATCACCTCCTCCAAGGATTATTGTGAGGTACAAATGGGACCACGAGCGGGAGGCTCTCAGCACAATGCCAGCACACACTGGGTGTTCTGAACTTTGCCAGCTGCTGCCGTTAATAATGTGAATAGCAACTACGTTAGTAAAATATAAAGCCAGGCTCTTCCTTCCTTCTTTCTGTTGAGATGTTTGCTTCCTGCCTTCCTTCTTTCCTTCCTTCCCAGGTGGGCCCCTTCTATGGTGCTCTTGGGCCCAGACTACAAGAGGGAACAGGTGGAGGGGCCACCCCTACCGGACTGATATTCCAGTGTGAAGAGTGACACACAAGAAAGGAATTAAACCATTACAGATAAGATGAAGAAAGCAAAGAAAAAATATATAAGATCCTGTAAAGAGAATAACGCTCTTAACGCTCTTCTCTGAAAGATCTTTCTGCTTTACATAAGAATGGGAACAAAATGGCACACTGCCTGGACATCCAGCTCTGGGCCAAGATACCCAGGGCCAGTTCACTGTCCCCTCCATGTCCTGGCACAACACCATCCTGCCTGGGCCCCCTCCCCTGCTTCACCCCACAACTCTGGATGCCCCACTCTCAGAAAGAAGGAAACTGAGGCTAGATCTACAATCTCTCATACAATGAAAGATACTTATAAAAAGTGTAAGTCAATTGGGGGGTGTCTATGGCTCAAAGGAGTAGGGTGCCTCCCCCATATACCAGAGGTAGTGGGTTCAAACCTGGCCCCAGCCAAAAACTGCAAAAAAAGGCAGCTGTTTCTCTAAGTAACAGACACAGCTTCCCACTCTCTGAGACCTGGCATCCATACCTACTAGGTGACCGTGCCCCTCGCCATACCTGGTTAAGCAGGTCAGGGTCTGAACCAAGGTGCAACAATCAGATCTGAGATTGACTTGAGATCCAAAGATGACCTCAGTTGGCCAGGTGGACAGGACAGAGAGAGAAGGCTAGACAGACCGCAGAGGGGGGGAGGAGGGCTTAGAGTAATCCGTCTCTGCCCCTTCCCTCCGAGTCTGTGATGCCCCCTCTTTGCCCCCACCTTTCAGGAGCTCAGTGCTCAGCTTTGACTGAAGCCAGCCCAGTGGAGGCCTGTCCCTCTGAGCAGAGAGCCCCTATTTGCTCCCCCTGCTCCACACAGGTGAACCAGTGCTCTCCTCTCCCCGTCTCCTCTGCACCCTGCTGGCTCCCGCTCCCATCTTCTCTGGGGGCTCTACTGGACCCCAAGCTTCCCAAGAGCCCCACTCTCTGTGGAATGTGTCACAAGCGGGTCCTGATCACGTTTATTAAAGGAGTGAGTGAATAGGTGAGTGAGCAAGTGGCAGAACCTCAGAGGGCACCCCCAGTGACGGGAAGAGTCAGGCAAGGGGTGGACAGACCTGGATTTGGGTCGGGCTCTGCTGCTTCTGACCCTCCTGGGCCTCCACCATGCAAGATGGTTGGAGCTTGGAGGGTGACATGGGAAGTGACAAGCACACAAGAGCCACCCAGTTAAGGCCAGCTCTGGCCAGAGCTGTGACTTAACACTTTTTATAAGTATCTTTCCTTTTAGTGAGAGATTGTAGATGTAGCCTCACCTTCCTTCTTCCTGGATATCTTGAAATCTCCCCACTCCTGGAGCCATGGTGCTGGGGACAGCCTGGAGAGGGGTCCTTTCCAGCCCCACCACTGCAGAGGGTGTGGAGGGAGGGGGGACACAGCCACAGAGACAAGTCTTTGATTAACCACCAATGTCAGCCCAGTTACTCAGGAGACAGGAGCTGAGTCTGGAGCCCCTAGGACTCCACTGGAGCAGGTGAGGTGTGAAGGGGGAAAAGCTGTCACCAGGAGGAGTCCTGAGAAGGGGCTGCTCCCATGGCTCCTGCATGGGGGAGTGGTGGGGGCTGGGGAGCAGTACACAGGGGCTGAAGCGGGGAGCAGTTCCCCCCACTCCCATTCTTGGCCTGCACTGGGACCTGGTTGGTTACAGCTCTGGGGGAGGGAAGAAGAGAAAGACAGAAATGGGAGTGGGAGGAGGTGGGAGCTCCCTTGGAGAAGCTAAAGCAGAAAGTGGGGGGAAGAAAGGGGAATCCAGAGAGTAATGGTCTTCCAGGTGCAGAGAGAGCACAGCCTTTGAGTTTAGTGAATTTTTGTTCAAGATATCAGGATTTCCACCAGTTCATCTCTTGGGGCAGGTTAACTATTATTTTTAAATTCATATGTGTGTAAATCTGTCCTTTGTCAGTGCTCAGATTTCAACCTCCACACCATGTTCTATCCCCTTCACCCCGACTCTCTCCTGACTGGTGTATAGACTGACCCGGGGAGGGAACTGGACAGTGCCCTTTGTCACTGTTCTCTGACACCTGAGGGCCTGAGCACAGAGAAGAGAAATGGGTACAGGAGAGTAGCCGGACCAGTACCCAGTTGGGGGTCGTGAGCACATCACTCCATTCCCATGTGCGTGGGTGTGCCCATCTGTAAAATGGGGATGCTGACTTCAGAGGACTGTGATGGTGACATGGGAGGAAGCATTGGGCCCAGCACCCGGCACAGAACTCACTCAACCCCTCGTGCCCACAGCTTTTCCCTGCAAAGACAGCAACACACAAGATCATCTGGAATACTGGAGTTCTGAGTGATAGAAAAGCCAACCCAAATCAACTTAAGCAAAATGGGAATATTTTTGTCCCAGGTAACTGTGAAGTATGTGGAGGGGCCAGGCTCAGACACAGCACCTGCCTGCATCAACAAGGGACAGGAAGACAAAGCCACCCACCCTCCTGGGCTCACTGCTGGGGGACTGGAAGCCCAGGGCACCCTTTCTGCTGAGGTGGGGGAGTCACAGGGTGCTGAGCCCAAATAGGTGGCAGGTGCATTTCTCTGGGTGGACAGGCAGGACCACAGAGGGCCTCATAAACAGTGGGGAATAGTATGCTCAGGCGGGCTCTGGGCAGCACAGAGAGGTTGTCATAGGCAAGGAGTGTCACTTTGCTTGCAGGTGAGCTCTGCAGCTCTGAATAGCAGAGCCTGGAAAGGCCCTTAGAGAAGGGGGCCCAGGAAGTCAGAGGGCTACTGCCTTACTCCCCGACTCTTCCTCTCAAACTGTCCCTCCCCAGGCTCAGGGACCAATGCTGTTGATAAAGGGCCTGCTCCCGGGCCTCTTCCCCTGCTCTGAGAGCCAGAGCTGGGCCATCTCTGTCACCTGGCTCTGGTCTGGTCTAACAGGGGCTCTGCCTCAGGTCAAGTCCTACTGATCCTGGGGCTCCATTCTGCTCCTGCAGCCCCCTCCCACTCTTTCAGCCAAATCAGGGCTTTACTGCCTCTTCCACCAGGCTCTGCTCTCACTTGTCCAGTATCTGCTGTACTTTGTCATGACAACTGCATCAGTAATAATAATAATCAATAATAATAATAAGGGCAAACATTTAGTGAGTCCTGACTATGTGCCAGTCCTATACTTAAATGATTTTTGTACATTATCTTGTATAATCTTTAGAACAGACCCTCAGAAGTAGAGATTCTGATTTAATTTACTGAAAATCTATTTATCAAACAATTGATTCATCAAATGACCAACGTACCAAAAATCAATTTGCCCAATGATCCATTAGTTGCCCAGTGACAGGCAGATACATTAGCCCTGACCTGAGCTGAAACCAGGCAGCTGTTTCTCCAGAGAGCAGGAACAGAGGTGGGTAGTGGGCCCAAAGGGCCAGGACCTAAGCCTGCAAGAACCAGGACGGCCAGTGGCCACTGGTGAAAGGGAAGCCCACCTGTTTGATGAGCCGCTTTCCTATAAATGGGCTTCTTCAGATGAGGAAACTGAGGCTCAGAGAAGTTAAGTAACTTGCTCAAGGCAACCCAGCTGGCAAGTAGGCACTGGGATTTGGAGCCACTCTTGTGGCCCGGGAAGTGTGGGTTCTGCTTTCCTTCTGACACCCAGGTTGAGGGGCCTCTGGCAAGTTACTTCTCTCTGGGCTTCATCTTCCTCACCTGTGAAGAGTGGAGCTAGACTGGATAATCTCTGAGACCCTCCCATGCTGCCATTCAATGAAACGAGGCTCAGAGACAGTTAGCAACCTGTCCCAGGCCACACAGCAGGTCAGCCAGAGAGCAGCACCCAGCCCAGGTCTCCTGCCTCCCTGTCTAGGGTCATATACCCTCCTAAGGCTCTACTTGGGCATTAACCTGCTAAAAAGGCTATTTTTATCACTTTACAAGGTAAGACAACTATACCGGAGATAAATGAAAAATTAGTCTGGATACAACTTAACTCTGCACCCATCTACCGCTTCTGTTCTCAAAATCACCTCCCAACAGCAGGAGTGGATGGTCCCCCCTTGGTCTGTCGGCCTAGCAGGAAGTCTTAGGGCACAGTTTACCCATTCCTGCCTCTGGGATCTCCCAAATGCCCCACCTGCTGGAAGGTCACCTTGCACAGAAGCCCCAGGAAGGGATTCCTGCTTTGGATGGAGTTGGGATGTCCATGAACAAATACCAGGGCCCATGAACCAGGAGGATCTTAGCTGGGTCAAGGTCACACTTAAAGTGCTTCAGCTCTGTGTCAGGCTGAGTTCTCACAGACGCAGGCTGGAAACCAAGATGTGGGTGCCAGTGGCCTCTTTGGAAGTCACCCCAGGAAGCTGTAGCAGGAGAGGAGGGGAGAGAGACAGGGAAGGAGGGGAGGGAACCTCTCTCCAGCACAGAATGCCCACCCTGGCCTCTCCAACCACCTCTGTTTATGCTGCAGGGTCCAACCCAGTGCCATGCTGCCCCAGCAGGGCCCCTGAGTACCGAGGCAGGCCAGGCTCCTTCGTCTCTCTGACCATTAAATACCCTCGTGAGCCCAGTCCTCAGAGCTGATGAGAAGATTAATTATGATAATATGGCTGTAAGCTCCAGCACCTGCCTGGGGCATTTCACTGTGTACTTACTGGTACGGTTCTGTGCTGAGCACTTCACATGCTCTGATGACCTACTGGAGCCTCACCACCAACCCATTTTACAGTGATGGAAACTGAGGTGGAGAGAGAAGTACTCAGCACGGTCCTCGTGACAACATGGGGGCCCATTACATGGTCAGTGTACTCCCAGCTCTCCCTGACACCACTGTTCTCCTCTAGACCAGTGGTTCTCTCAGTGGGGTTCCCAAGCACACCCAGAATGGCAGAATCAGAAAATGCACCCCGGAGGCCTGGCCCCAGAGCCTGCACACTTCCCCCTCCCTCTCCATGTGTGCTCACTCAGTCTCATAGCTGTCCCTTCCTCCTGTGTGTGCCTTCAGCCTGTGCACACACCCGAACGTGTTGGCAGGAGGCCAGCACATGCTCTGCACAGCTATGCGCCACCAGTAACATACTCAAGTGCATGGCTGTTCCCGCCCCTAAAAGATTGGGGCTCAGGGTTGTGGTTGAAGTTGTGTTCCTGCCACTCCCCAGCCTCTAAGTCTCTGAAGGGAAACCCTGCTAGTTTAACTGTACAACCTCCTTAGCGGGGTGGCCCTTGCCAGGGGCTCAGGAACCAGGAGGCAAAGGAACTGGGAGGAGGCCTTCCCTCACTTCGGCACAGATCCCTGTCCCACTCGGGAAGTGTGAGGACCCTGCCCCTTTGGCACAGGCATTCCCTCTGGGGCACAGCAAAGCATCTCAAATGGCTTCCCAAGTGCAGCTCAGTGACAGAGCAGCCTCTACCCTGTGGCCTTAGCTGAGCAGTTGAGATTTGAGCCCACTTGAGATGCTAGACATGGTCTCAGACAGTTTGAAAGGGACTAAATTCTCCCTATAGCAGGAGGGACTCATAGTGGGCAAGATCCAGGCCCCCATCACCTGCTACACTTTCATCTACAGGCCCATGCGTCCCAGGGACATTCAGAGGCCACAGTTCTCCTTCCCCAGAAGTCTCCCAGGCTAGGCCCCTACCGTACAGATGCCAGTGCCTGCCCCACAGGGCTACTGTATACAACGTCAGTCCGCAGTTAAGAAAACCTGACTGGTTATGACCATAAAGACCTTGAATCTGATGGCTTCACTGTCCACAATCCTATCACAGCCCTGTGCTCAGCAGCACTGGGTATGAGCACCGCTTGTATGCAGAGATGAGGCTGCCCTCTGCCTCCCCCCGCCTCCCCAGATCTGTACCCAGGGCACGGAGAGCACCGCGGCACATTCTATTTTCTTTGAGCAAATCAACTTTCCACCACAACATGGAGAGTGGAATGTGTCCAGACATCAGAGGTCTAGAAACAAAAGTTCAATTCTGCAGGCTTTATCGGTCTCACTCCCGTCCACCTGCTGTCCGCTCCCAGGGACCACCAAGCCCCGGCTGTGTGTTCTCAAAGTCCCCCGCTTCCCCCCTCCCAACTGAATGCCCCCTTTCTCTTTCTTCTCTTTCCCTTTCCCTCCCCCACCTTTCTCTCTCATCCTCCTTTGCTGAGTATAATCTCTGAGAACAGGAAAACACAATCTCAGAATGGTGCTGTCTGTTATTAATTAGGATTTAGTTCCTTTATCAAAGAGCTCTGAGATGGAGGTTTCAAAAGAGACGAGGAAGGCGCTGGTGGTAATTAACATTTCCCTGCTCGCTGGAAAACAGAAATTATTCCCGGGTGTGTGAGTGTGGATTTCTTTTTATGGCGCTTAGGCACGAGAGATGCTGGGAGGCCAGCCATGGATTAGAAGATACCCCAGCAGGGAGAGCAAGAATTCAGAGAGAAGGAAGGATGCCAAGCTGAGTGACAAGAGTGTGAGGCTTGAGGCAGGATTGAGGAGGTGACCCCAAGGCAGGGGCAGGAGCCAGCTCAGGCCCCCTCTGGGCCTCCAGGGAAGAAGAGAGGGAGGGAGAGAAGGTGACTCTTGGTTCAGGTTTGCCAGGTTTACAAAACCTTTCCTAGGTTTTTCTCCGCTCACTTGATCCTGCCAATAGTTCAGATGGTCCTGTACAACCCACATGGTGGTCCTGTGTGGCAGGAAAAGGGACTCAGGAAGGAAGAACGTCAGATGCTGACTCTGACAGCTTCATACTATTCTGAAAGCAGAGGGTGCCTTTGGCGGGGGTGTGTGTGTGTGTTGTGTTCCTTGCAGTTGAGGTCACGATTGGATATGCCCTGTGTCTGGGGACCTGTGGGGCATCATCCTGCCAGGGCACGCCTGAGCATGCTTCTCTCTCGTACCTTTCCTGTCTGTCTGCCTCTACCCTTTCTGGTCCCTTCTCTGAGAGGAGAGGAGAGTGGATTCTTCTCTTGCCCATTTTGATGAACTGAAATGGGTTGAGATGAACTGAGTGGCCTCATCCGTTCTGTGTCCTGGTGCTTGACTCTTCCCTAGCAGGAGATAGACCTCTCAGGCCAAGGAGTGAGCAGTGCTTAAGTCTCTCTTGGTGTCCAGATCACTTCTTTTCGTGGTCAGCTCCTCCTAGAGGAGCGGTCAGGACAGAGTAGTGGGAGGGTCATGTGAGGGCACATTTAGGTTCAGCAGCAGCAGCAGGGCCACCCAACAGTAGGACAGGAGGCCCTGTGAGGTCCTTCCAGTTCAGCATTCAAGTTATTACTCATGGGACAGTTAAAAGAGGGCTCGCACATTACCAGGAGAGATGGAGTAAGGTCATTTCCTGGGCTTAGTTTCCAATTCCAGCCTATCTGTCTCAACTCCATGTTTCTCTGGATAATTCTGTATTTCTAAGGGCCAAGCACGCTGTGAATGTGGTTGCAAGTCTTTCTGAGCAATTCCTTAATCCCAAGATTCTTTGGGTCTGTGATTCTATGAATGCATCTGTGATCCGGTAATTCTAGGATTTTGTAAAAGGGATAAGACTCAGATTCTGCTACTCAAAGACTCCATTAAGGTATCTTTGAGTCTATGAAAGAAGCTCTAATTCCAAAATGCTGTGCCTCGCAGATGCTGTGGAAGGGACAGCAAGCTCTGAAAAATCCTCTGCCTAAGACCCTCCCTTCCTGGTTCTAGCAACTACAGAAGGGGGGCATTGGGCTGATCCTCTCCAAGCTCCTCTCAGCATAAAATGTGGAGTTCTGGTCCCTGAGTCCATGCTTCACTTGGCTTACACCAGCCACTCCTTGCAAGGTGCCAGGGCCCTAGGGGTGAAATAGTGACACACCCCCCCAGGAGCCTCCACCCTGACCCACCTCCACCTGAGCCTGGTTAACCCACTAGCAGAAGTAGCCTTCCCAGGAAGACCTTGGCAGTCAACAGCAGGCTGTAAACAGCATTTTGATTCCTCCATCCATAACTCCAGGGAAACACCCCCACCCCCACCCCCCCACCTCCCGCCAAGCTTGGGAAACAGCAGTGGGATACCTCCCAGCTTCTCTCCTCCCTCCGCCTCTCCCCACAGACCCAGGGCAAGCCAGCGTTGGTGTATCCTGGCCCACTGGGAGTGCCTAGCAGCATTGTCTATTGTAACAACCTAGAGGAATCCACCCCTGGAGACTCCTGCCTGTTCCCCAGGGCTGAGTGGCTTAAATGGGCTGCAAAGTCCCAGGTGACTAATCCCACAGCACCAACACCTGAGCAAATGCGCTCCCAGCTGAACACACTTTTACCCTGGGATATCAGTTACAGAGGTGGCTGGTGCAGCAAGGACGTCCGTGGGATTTTCTGGTGCGTTTTGCTCAGATAGAAAGCAACAGAAGGAGCAGCAGCCACCACCATGTTGTCTCTGTTTGCTCTTCTGATAGACTCGCCCTGACCCACCCCCAGGTCTCCTCTCATCTCTCATCGTTTAATCTGCTGTATTCTCAGTGGGCTCTAAGCCGCGCTGTCCTGCCAGGGTCAGCGGAATTTCTCTGGAAAAGAATTTGATTCCTAGGCAGAAGAAAAAGGAGACAACAAGCAGGAAGGGACTGGAAACCCAGAGAGGTCTGGATCCACACTGGGTCCTCCAGGACACCCCAAGGGAACCCCCTCCACCCACTTCCCCCATCAACATCTCCTGAGCAGGAAGACTGGGGTCCCAGGCCCACCTGCCTAGAGAGGGAACCAGATCCCAGCAGGGAGCAGGCTTAGCTATGGGAGGGGATGAGACATTCCCTGCTTTGCACCTCCCTGAAACAGCCTGGAGCTGGCTGAGAGCCCCTGAGAGCTGGCAGGGGAGGGAGGCTGTGACCTTCACCTGGGGAGGAGAGGCAGGGGCTCCCACAGGTTGTGCAGACCCAGGTTATGGGCTCAGGTATCTCCAGCCCTCTCCTGTCTGAGGCACAGGGGCCTGGCAGCCCTGTGCATAGGCTGGACCAGGACCCAGAGGAGCTGTTAGTACCCTCTGCTTGCCCCACCTCAGGGACTTGGCTGTCTTGCTTGCAGCTGAGCAGCCAGGGGCTAGCCCAGGCCTCTCATTCCCTCCAACACAGTTATTTAAAAGGAAGCCACAGTGTCCCCAAGGTGGGGGGGTCTTAGGCAGCCTGGTGAGTATTGTTTGAGGAATGGTCCCTTCTCAGAGACCTAGCTCACTGCCATATCCAAGCATCAAGTGACACTGTCAGGAAACCAGGTGGGATTGGTGCTAGCAACAGCATAACTCACTGTGGGAGTATTGATGAAGGGACCTCCTGAGGCCCAAGCCACAGGCAGAGATTCTAGGCTGCAGCTGAACCCAGAGACAGCGGGTTCACAGCTTCCATGGGCTCACTCACCCGCTGATGGAAGGTGCAGCCAGAACAAAAACATGCAAAACAGAGCTCTGGGGACCAGGAAGGGGCCCCGTCCTCCACAGTGTCCCTCCTGCGCCCTCTACTGACAAAGCTTTACATGGCGCTCACTGCAAGAAAGGCGGGAGCCCAGCACATCAGCAAAAAACGGGTGCTCAGTGGGAAGCTGGAAGCTGAGAGGCAGTGGTAACGCAGAGCTCTGCAAACCACCATCACTAGTCCAATCTGGACTGTTGCTTATTTTTGTTTAGGCTCTGAACTAAGACCGTTTTTCTTACATTTGCAAACGACTGAAAAGATAATCAGGGAAGACTAATCTTTCATGACATGCGGCTATTATATGAAGTTCAAGTTTCAGGTTTCATAAATACATTTTGAATCGGGTCAATTAAAATTGTGGAAATTGGTTTTCTCTCTGATTACAGAAATACAGTAGTCCTCCCCCCAACTGTGGGTTCACTTTCCAAGCTTTCCGTTATCCATGGTACAGTTCAGGTAAGTATTTTGAGGGGGTGAAGGGAGAGAGAGAGAAAAAAAAAAAACATACGGACTGTAATTCACATAACTTTTATTACAGTATTTTAATTGTTCTATTTTATTGCTATTATTAATCTCATACTGTACCTAATTCAAAAATTAAATTTGAACGTAGATATGTGTGTATAGAAAAGAACATAGTATATGTAGGTTTGGTATTATCCTCAGTTTCACTATATCCCTGCAAATAAGGGGGGAGCTACTGTCCCCACATTATGTTCCGATTTGTCTTTTGGCTCACCAGCCCTCAGGGATTTAATATTTTGCCTTTACATAGAAAGTCAGACAACGCCGGCAATACATGAATAATTAGGGCTCCCTTGGTCACCATTGTTTACCATCCCTCTACATAATGGTCAGGTCTGAGCTGCCACCATGACCTGGAAAAGCCCCTGGACTGTTCAAATCAGGAGACCAAAGTAGAGCCCACATAAGGACCCCCCACAGAGAACCCTCAGAGTGAGATCTAGGAGGTGGCCAGGCTGAAGAGGGGGGCAGTCTTCTCCAAAACTGTGGTCTTCTTTCACAGGGTTTGACCTATGAGTGAAGTCTCTGTCCACCTGGGGGAGCCCGTGGGAGCAGGAGGTTACAAGTGTGAGATGCTGCTGGTGCATCTCAACTGACAGGGAGGAAACCAGCTCTCTCTGACCAGATCTGAGCTGACCCTACTTCTGGGGACTGGAGGCCCCTCATTCCTGGAGACTTATAGTTCCGGGTGCCATACTCCCTCCATACTAGCTTCACATCTGCCAGTCCAGGACCCATCACATTCAAAACACATTATCCCCAAACCTAAGAGGCCTTCCTGCTCATCTTGTCCAGTCTCTGGGGCCCATTTCACAGATGGGAAAACTGAGGCCCAGAAAGGTTCACCAAATAACAGCAAAAAGGAAGTGGAAAGAGCAGAAAATTGGGAGGTAACAGGCCTGGCTTCCAACTCCTGCCCCACTTCGACTGTCTTAGGCAAGTCCTGGACGTCTCCAGGTCTCCATGTCACATCTGTAAATAGTTAACACTCTCCCTGCTCCTAATGCCCTATTTGTAACAGAGGTGTGCCCTACATACCTGTTTGTAGTTCCTCTGTTTGTAAAATTCGTCCTTAAAATGGATGATGGTGAAGTTTAAAAGTTTATAAAATTAGAAAATTTTAAGATTAGATAACCTGTGCAAAACCCACAAAAGTAGCTCGGACCAACTTTAGTAGTGGGCCCAAATAGAGGACCAACTTTATCCTGACCCAGATCCCCCGATGTTGCATTTCCATGAGCAGCAGCACCCCTCCCCAAGCCAACACGCTTGACACTGACAGCTCCCTGGGGACAGAGCCTCCCAGCCCCAAGGCAGCTCTGCGGAGGCGTCAGATGCAGTCTCTGTGGGCAGGAAGCCCCTGAGAAACTCCTGTTCTCTCCCATATTAATGGCACCCATATATGGAACAGAAGGGTTGTCTTTTTCCCCCTTTATCTTTGAAAAAGCTTTGCTACAGAAGATAACTGTGTAATTAAAGGAGGAGAAATGCACAACAATCCTCATAGACCTTGCCATCTTCTCTCCCTTGTAAATCTATTAATGAACTGTAATTGCAAAGATAAAACCTTATTGAAACCTGGTACACTGTTCACCGTGGAGCAGAAAGATTTCCATTGTAGTCCAAGATCTTAAGAGGGAAAGAAAAATACATTAATCAGCTTAGTTCTGTATATCTACACAAAAACAAAGGAATGGGTATCGGTGGCATTTGCCTGTAGACTGTGGCTGCCCTAGGGAGACACTAGCCTGCCTGCCTTCTGCAGCTTGTTTATAACCTTTTGTTACTCAAACCTGGTATTGAAAGAGACTCTGGAAGCTCAGTTTCTGAAGGATCCAGAACAGATGTGGGGAGAATTGAGATGAGTCGATGCCAGGAGTTTGGGTTTGAGAGGGATCTGATGCCTGGGCCTTCCCCACAGCCTGGCGGGGGACGACTAACACCCTGCTGGGGAAGAATGGGACCCAGGGGAAGCCCGCACAGGACTTCTGAAGGAGTTGGCTCCCTAGGAGAAGAGCATAAGGTAGGGACTGGTGGGAACAGGTGGGATCGTGGAAGGTGCATGCTCAGAAGAGGGGGTCAGGGGGAGGTAATGGAGGGCAATGAAAAGGCCAGCCCGGGGGGGGGGTGACTCAGCCTGAGCCCACAGGAAGCTCTGGAGCATCATGTGTGGCACCACATGGCTGTCTCACCTGGGCGATGAGAGGGGTCTTCTCCTATGTCAGGGTTGTTTGCAGGTTGCCCTCGGTCAGCAGTCAGCTCCCCGAGCTGAGGACAATTCTCCAGAAATGGGTCTGGCTGTGAGCTGTTGGCAGCTGGCACTCTCCACATCTGGAAGGTGTGGACAGAGCTGGGGGGGGGCACCCACAGCACCCAACTGCCCCCAACTCAGACTCCACCCACCAGTGACACAGGTTGGCTCTGCCCACCCAGCAGCACTTTCTCAAACCGCTGCTCAGCCTTCTCCCTTCTCACTGTTTGACAAAACCACCCCACCCTGCAAGCCCAGGTTCTGGGGTGGGCAGAGCCCCAGGCCAGGCCATCAGAGTCTGGTGTCCCCCGGCACAGTGACTGGTTCAGGGATGGGTACAGTCAGTGGGGGTGGCAGCCAAGGGAGACGCTTATTCTTGGGCAAATGATTCAATGAGGGAGCCTCTCCAGAGAAACCAGAAAGAAACGGACATTTTGAGTTGTTTCTGATTTAGGACGAATACAAATAAAACTACCCTAGACATTCTTATGATAGACTTTTTGTGGATGTATGTTCTGTGTATCTGGGGGGAGTAGCTAGACGCACGAAGTCATAGATCAGGCATACATGCGACTTTATAGGAGGCTGCCAAATCGTTTTCCACAGTTGTACCTGCCCGCATTCCCACCAGCAGATGAGGGGAGTCCTAGGGTCTCGCCTCCCTTGGGATAGTTGGTCTCCTTAATTGTAGCCATTCTGTGGTTTTACTTCTCATTTCCCTGATTACAATAGTAATATTGCCCATAGCGCCACATGCGTATTGGCCATCATAAATCTATCCTGAAGAGCCCATTGGAATATTTTGACCATTTTTATTGCGCTTTTCACAGGGAAAGTCTTGTACATTGGTTTTTTGTTTGTTTGTTTGTTTGTTTTTGGAGACAGAGTCCCACTATGTCACCCTCAGTAGAGTGCTATGGCATCATAGCTCACAGCAACCTCAAACTCCTTGACTCAAGAGATTCTCCTGCCCCAGCCCCCCAAGCAGCTGGGACTACAGGCACCCGCCACAATGCCTGGTTATTTTTGTTGCAGTTGTCATTGTAGTTTAGCTAGCCCTGGCCAGGTTCAAACCTGCCAACCTCCGTGCATGTGGCTGGCACCATAACCACTGTGCTACGGGTGCCGAGCCTACATTTTTGGGTCGAATCTCTTTGTACGTATTTTTGGGTTTTGTTATGATACTAAGTAGTGTTTTTATTTCACGTGCCGATTTGTTGTTGCGAGCACAGAGAAATACAATTGATTTCTTTATCGTGAACTCGCACACCCCCTCAGCTGACATAAAAGCCCGTAGAAAATGAGTATTCAAGCATTTATTTGAGCTCCTTGAGTCCACATAGGTTTGATGATACAAGAGGTGCAAGAGAATGGAGGGAGAAGGTGCCTTTCTCATCTGCACAGTGGGGTAATTCAAAGAATAGACATTTTACAGTACTTAGTATGTCTATGCCAGGTACTGCGTGAGAGTGTGTGTGTGTGTGTGTGTGTGTTGTACATACACATACATTAACCTTAACTCCAGGGCTCCAAGGCTCCTGCCTTGGCCTCCCAAGTAACTGGGAACTACAGGAGTGTACCACCAAACCTGGCTAATTTTTTTCTATTTTTAGTAGAGGGGGTCTCATTCTGGTCTCGAACTCCTGAAATCAAGGGAGCCTCTTGCACACATATTAACTCTTTTAGTCCTTAGAACCACCCCAGGATGGAGGTACTGTCATTACTTACTCTATTTTACGTGAGGAAACTGAGGCACAAAGAGTTTCTATAACTCTATAAAAGTCACCCAGACAGTAAGTGCAGAGCCAGATCCAAGTCCGTCGGGCTTGGCCTTCAAGTCTGTGCCCTCAGCCCCAGTTCTACCCATCTCCAGTACGACCTTGAAGGTGTAGCCACACCAGAAAAACCTGGTTCAACTTTTTATATAACGTATTTAGGAACCTGAGCTTCCAGTTGCCATGACCTCCCAGGATGAAGGTCACATAACCTGAGCATCCCGGGATGAACCAAATGTGTAACCATGGGCAGAACATATGTGCTCAGACATCCAGTCCCGGGGAGGATGGAGAAGGGAACTATTGCTTGTAGTGCAGAGAGTGGAGCTGAGACTAGAGAAGCTCAGGGGGTGTGGGAGTCCAGGGAGGGGAGTGGAGGCAGCAGAGAGGGAAACAGGTGGGTAAGGCCTGGTGGGGAGGAGGACTTGACCTGGGAACTGGAGAAGAGAGGTGAGAGTCATTGCCCAGGAGCCAGGCAGGGGTGCAGTGTGACCACAGGGGCATTCCTGGGAGCATTTGAGAAGTGCCAGCACTGGCATGAGGGGCAAGCTGGGCATCACTGGGGAGGCTGCCATGCAGTAGGATGAGCAGCTTATAGTCAGCACCCAGCCCCTTGCATCCTGTGAGTCTGGGACCTCCACAGTGACAGCTCCCTACTCTCCTTGATCCCTCCACATGGGGGGCGAATGTTTGGGCAGACCCCAGGGCTGTTAGCACCCTACCTCCCTTATCTACCTCTCTCTCTGGCTGTTCCAATTAGATGATGGAACAGACTCATTATGGAAGCTTCCAGCTCATTACCTGGGGAGGAGGAGATGAATGAGAGAGAGCCCCAACCTCAGAGTCCCCACATGTACTTCCAGCCCCCCTTCCTCAGAGAGGCTGAGCAGGGACATTCAAAGAGCAGTTCTGAGACCCGTGATCTCTGATCCAAGAGACCACGGAGCCACATCAATTCTCCAGGAGAAGCAGGCCCTGGAGCAAGAGGCTTCCCTCCTGGTCCCTTAGTCCTTCAGGAGCAGGAACGAGGCCTTCCAGCCTCTAAGGACATAGATCTGGAGATCTGGGCTCTGGGAGGAGAAGAGGGTGGCATTGCAGGCCTGGGGTCAAGAAGGGCTCCCTGCAGGTCCCCTCAGCCCCAGCCCATCAAGGTCTGCTCCTCCCAATCTGGGCCTGCTGCCTCCCAGAGGGCAGACACAGAATGGGCCTTGGCAGAGCCTAGAGCAGGCCTGAGGTAGGAGACCTATTGTGGCTGGGTCACAGGAAGAGGGTGGCCGTTGGGGCTGACACCAGGCCCTGCATCTGCAGCTCCTCCTCGTGTGGTGAGAGAGAGGGAGAGACGTCATGAGAACTGGGATTGGAAACTGTCCTGCCCCGGGCTGAGAATGTGATCAGAGTGCTCCATCCTCCACCCTTGGGATGCACAAGTGGGGTCTGGGTGCATCATTCACACTCCTCCTCACCCCTAGGAGGCAAAGATGGAGGGACAGGAGGACCCGGGTGTCCTCTCCATGCCCCAGCTGCTGAACAATGGGAGGATTTGGGAGGGGGAGGGAGGGAAGGAAGCGGTTCCTGGCAGGAACAGAACAAGCAAAGACTCAGAGGTAGAAATTAGATGGCATCATAGGGGATGGAGTGGGGACAGTTCTGATTGGAAAGCAGGATATGTGTTGGGGACAAGGGATAGATGCCGTTTGCAAGGAGTGAATGAGACCAGTGTCGCGGCCCAGCCTCCATGTGGACATAGAGGCACCAAGGCTGGGGACAGGTGGGGCAGCTGCCTGGTGGCCTTGTAGAAGGGGTCTTGCTGGCCACCAGCCTCTCCCTTAAGGGTCAGGTGCAGCCTGTGGTGGGAAGCTAGAGACCCTGCAGGGGGTGCGGCAGGGCTGGAACCCAGGTCTAGCAAGTGCCAGGTGCTGTCCAGGGAGGGACACTCCCTGGGAAGGTGGTTCTTATTACAAGGGCATGGGCGGGGGTGTCCTGAAGAGGGGCCAGCTTATCTGCCCTGACCCTGGGGCCCGAGGGTCAACCTGAGCAATGGGGATGGTGCGAACCACCAGGAGTCCCAGGAGAGGCACAGTCTCCCATTTCCATGGGATGTGCTTCCCGGCAAGGGCAGCATGAATCCCAGCACACCTAAGAATCCAGAACTTGGAATCAGGGATTTTGAGAGTTTCATAAATCCAGGATTTGGGAGTCTAAGAATCCCAGAATGTGGAATTCTAGAGCCTCAGAGCCCAGAAAGTAAGAGCTTCCAGGAAGTTCAGAGCTTCCAGTCTAACAAAACTGTCTTCAAAATACAGGGGAACCGAAGATCCTGGTATCCCAGTAACTGGAGCAGGTGACAGCTGGGCAGTGGCTCTGATTAGACATAGCATGGGGGCTTCCAAGACCCCTCTGATCATCAATCCAGCTTCACACCTTCCCTACCAGGGATCTCAGGTCAGTGGTCCAAGCTCCATAATTAAAGGATGAGGATACTGAGGCCCAAAGCTGGTGGGGACTTGCCCAAGGTCACCTGGAGACCCAGAAGCAGAGCCAGATGTTGCCAGACTGGGCACACTGGGCCAGTTGGTATTGGGCAGTGGGCCACACTGGGCCAGCTGGACCTTAGGGCTGCTGAGAGCAGATAAGCAGGATGCAGAAGGAGGAGAGAGAAAAGACCAGGAAACCCTTCTGAACCTGGTGTAAGGCCAAGCAGAGGCAGGAGACAACACTTGGCAGTCCAGCAGTGTGGAAGGGCCCACCCTGGACTCTGCAGAGCCTTCCAAAGCAAAATGTTTACAGCCCTTATCTGGTGAGTAATTACTCTGTGCCAGGAGTTTTACACACATGATCCATTAGTACATTAGTCATTGAGTGCCCACAGTGTGCCTGGCACTGTTCTGGAACTCAGGGTATGTTAATGTTTAATCTCGCACTGAGATCAGCCGGACGCCGGCATTGTTAGGTGTCCCTCCCGGGCCTGTCCTCTGTGGATCTGGCTGTTTCATTTCTGTGGTTTTTCTTCCAAGTAGGACTGAGCACTCCACTGGGGACTGCCCTCTGGCCGGTATCCACTCACTGGGGGGGGGAGAGGTCATCTTTGGGCTCTATGTTCAGCCAGCCTGGCCAGCTGCCATCTGTCCTGGCCCCGACTCTTCCCTGTGGTCTGCTGTGTCTAGCCTATCCCTCCTTCCCTCTCTGTCCCCTTTTCTCTCTCTTTCCTGGTTCTTGTCCCTTTACTCTCTCCCTTTCCTTCCTCCTCTTGCCCTGTGTCCTCCGAAGTCTCTTCTCCCTCAAGGTGGTCATGGTCACAGCCACAGAGGCTTCTCCTCATTTGTCCCCAAAGGGTCTTTGGCTGTGCCCCAGGCCATAGTGAGGGCAAAGCCTAGAGTCTGGCAGGGCTGGGAGTGGGAGGATGGGCAGGCTGTGCCACCTCCATGCATAGCAGCAGTGGCCACTGTGTACACACACAGCTGTCCTGGCAGGAGAGGCATCCAGAGGTCACCCTGTCCTTCCCCTGCCTCAGGCAGCTCTCGATTCTGGGATATTCTGACTGGAGTTTCTTTGTCTGGGAAGACCCTTTTATTGGCTTCCTCATCCCCATGATGGTTACTGTCCCTGAGCCCTCATAGCCTGGAAGTCCTTTGTCAGGTCTGCCCCGCATCCTGCAGGCTATAGGGCCAGGCAGGTGAACAGCTCTCTCCTCAGGAGCCTTCCCTGTGATTGGGCCCCACAGGCTTTTCTCCAGCCTTGACAGGGGGTCCCAAGTCATTTCTCCTTTGCCTGTTTCTGGCCTTAATCATGGAGCTGTCCTCTACCTCCCCGCCTCCTCTTCTCCCTCCCACTTTCCTCTAAGTCCCCCTGGAGCCACAAACTGCTGTCCTCATCTGTGAAACTGAGCCTGGAGGCCTGGACATGTGGGCCTGTACCCAGGGAACTCTCCAAAAACTCTCTAGGGGAGGGACCAGGACCTCTCACCTTCTCCCTCTGCTGCTTCCAGGGGGAACAAAGATGGGCCCTTTGTTCTGCTCCAAGTCCTTTGTGGCTGGCGATAGGCCAGGCCTGGTGGTTTCTGGGGGGCCTGGGCATGGGGCTGAGAAGCCCAGTGATGCTCAGTCCCTGCCTACAAGAAATGCCTCCTGAGCCGGGCTGTTTCCAGATGCTCTGTCATGAAGGAGGAGTCAGGTGCAGCCTGTCCCCACCGCTGGAGGAAAACCCATCTGACTGTAGGGCAGCAGGAGAGGAGGAAAATGGCGCAGCTGGGGCTAGGCCAGCGCCTTCCTAGTTTGGAGTACATTGCTGGTGACTGTCTGCTGTGACACCACATTAGGCCCAGAGTGACTTTCCTTCCCATTTCCTGAGCCCTAGGAGCCAGTGAGAGTTGGGAGTGGGACCCCAGCCGGAGGTCACTGCTGCTCTATGCTTTTTGCTTAGCAAAGGCCCCAGGGCAGGGCCCTCTTTGGGGAGGGGAGCAGCTCTCAATTGCTGAGTAAAGTATGGAGGCAGAGCCTCCTCAGCACCCAAAAAGGCTTGTAGACAGCTGCCAGCTCCTGGCCTCAAGGGCCCTGACTGCTGGGCTCCCCACCACCTCTGGGTGCTATCCAGCCCCATGCAGTGCCCTTGTCTCCCATGTCTTCCTTCTTTGCAAGAAGCCAGTGAACATGACCAAAGCCATTGTCAATTACTGCCAGGAGAAGACCCGCATGATGAGCACTGTGGACTGGAGCTTCACGGACCAGAGCACCCTGCAGGAGGATGAGAGGGATGAGAGGCTGGACCTGTCCTTCATGGACACCCACGGCTACAGCGCCTGGGGTGAGTGCCTGGCCCTCTTGCCCTTTCCCTGTGCTCTGAGGCTTCCCACCTAGGCTGACAGGATCTAGATTCTCTGGAGCCCCCAATCAAATGAGTTCTGTAGTACCCCTGATGAGTGGGCATCTGTGCTCCTGCTGGGTGCAGCCCTGGCACAGGACAGGCAGAGAAGGCACAGGGGTGTCTTGTCTTGTTTACCAGAGGATCTTGGGAGTAATTCTGCTGGCAGAAGAGGAAGGCAAGATCCTATGTGGCAGCTGTCAAGGAGGAGGTGCAGGGTGCTGTTGAGTGAACAGAGGGATCACGGCAGCTTCACCATTTATTGAGCACCTGCTGTATAAGAGGCAGGAGTCCAGTGACCAAGAGGGACCAATAAAAGAGCCACATCAGACCTGGGCTTGCCTCTCAGATCCCCTAACTAGCTGTGTGACCTGGGACAAGTCACTTAACCTCTCTGGATCATTGTCTCCTTATCTGTAAAATGGGTACCTAGCACAGAGCTGCCGTGAAGACTAAATGAGATCTGTGTGTGATCACTTGGTGCAGTGCCCAACTCCAGACAGAGTTGTGTGTCAGGCCCTGTGCTGGCAGCTTTCCATACATTCCTTCATTGAATCTCTTCTTTTCATGTGGTAGTATTTGATTTTTATAAAAATTCTATATAGCAAATGTGTAAACCATGAACCATAATAATAAAGTCGACTGCTGTGCACCCGAGCATGGATGTTTCCAAGGGCACTGAAGCCCTTGGTGATCCTTCCTGGATGCTTCTCCCACAGCCTCCCAGAGGTGACTACTGTCCTACACTGTGTGTCCATCTTGTCCATCTCAGCCCCACGTGGCTGCGTCACCACACAAGGCATTTTTCACTTTTGCTTATACGTGACCTTCATATTATACAAACACCCCCACTCCCCATGGATCTTTCTGTGCCTTGTTTTTTTCACTCAGAATTCTCTCTAGTTATGTCCGTGTGCACCTGTGATGCATCAATTTAGCTGATGTCTAGGATTCCATGGGAGGAATCTAGCACAGTTCACCCCCCCCCATCCTCCACTCGAAGGATATCTGAGTTGCTTCTAGTTTTTGTTTTCATTTGGGTTTTTTGGTGTGTTTGTTTGTCCTCACAAACCCGGCTGCTGTGAACGTTCTTGCACAAGTCTCTCCATGCACCTGCATAGGAGATGCTTGGGGACACATTCTGGAAGGGAAATTGCTAGCTCATGGGGGTGTATGCGTTCAACTTCACCAGACAGTGCCAAATTATTTTGTAACACGGCTATGTCTGTTTCCACTCTCAGAAGAGGCATACGCGTTTCCACTGCTCCCCATTCAGACCAGAATTTGCCAGGTTTTAGGTTTCTGCCAGAAGAGTGGGCGTAAAGTAGTAATTCTTTGTTCGTAATTTCACTTCCCTGATTAACAATGAAATGAAACATATTTCCCAGTGCTTACTGGCCTGCAGGCTTCTTCCTCGGTGCAAGGCCCGTTCATGTCTTTTAGCTAATTTTCTATTGTTTGTTCATTGCTATCCTAGTGACTTTTAGGAGTCCTTTATCCATTTAGGATAAGGATCATTTGTTGATTACATGTAGTAAATCTCTTCCCATTTAACACTTATTTTTTCCTTTTTACTTTCAAATGAACACAAGGGCACAAATTGTTAGATTACATTGTTCTCACGTCCAGGGTAAAGTTCCAGTTGTAAAAGAGCCCTTCACTTGGGGTGTGTTATACACCCTCACGATGTGCACAATAGGTGAAATCCCTCCACATGCCAATCTCCTCTCTCCTCTTGCCTTCCCCTTCTTCCTCCGCCTGTCCCTGCATTACAATATATTTGTGTTTTATTGCTTATATGAGCATGTAATTGTTTATATATTGATTTCCTATTAGTATTGAGTACATTGGATATTTATTTCTTCCATTCTTGTGATACTCACTAAGAAGAATGTGTTTCAATTTCATCCTGGTAAATGTAAAAAATCTAAAGTCTCCATCTTTTCCATGGCTGAATAGTATTCCATGGTATACGTATACCACAATATGTTGGTGATCCATTCATGGGGTTGATGGGCATTTAGGCTGCTTCTATGACTTGGCAATTATGAATCGAACCACAATAAACATTCTGGTACACATGTCTTTATGGTAAAATGAAGAGATTTGAACAGAAACTTCTCTAAAGATGAGGGACAAATGCTCAACAAACATGTGAAAAAATACTCATCATCTTTAATCATCAGAGAAATGCAAATCAAAACCACTCTGAGATATCACCTAACCCCAGCAAGATTAGCCCACATCACAAAGTCCCAAAACTACAGAGGCTGGCACGGATGTGGAGAGAAAGGAACACTTCTACACTGCTGGTGGGATTGCAAACTAATACAACCTTTTTGGAAAGAAACGAGGAGAATCCTCAAAGAATTAAAAGTTGACCTCCCATTGGATCCTGCAATCCCATTACGAGGTATCTACCCAGAAGAACAACACTTGTTTTTTCACTTATTTTTCTTGGTAGTCTTTGGAAAGGCAGAACATTTTCACTGTAATTTAATCAAATATTCAAATCTTTTCCTTTTGTGGTTTGTGCTTTTAGTACATGGGTAAAGCAATCCTTCGCTACCCAAGGCCATGACAATAGTCTACAGCTGCTTCTGAAATATTTGACGTTTACATCTCACATTCAAATCTCTATCCATTTGGAATTGACTTTTGTAGTGTTTTGAATGAGGAAACTGATTCCCGCCCCCCCCATAGGGAGAACCAATAGTTGCAGCGTAGAAAGTCCATCTTTTCCCATTGGCCTGCAAGGAAAGCTGTGGGTCCGTGGCTGGGTCTTATTAAATCAAGGTGTACCTTCTAATCACTATGGCTTTATAAATCTTGATATCCGAAATGGCAAATCTTCCACCTTGTCTTGCAGGTACGTCTTGACTATTTTTTCCTTATCCTTTCTCTTATGAATTTTACCATCAGCTTGTCAAGTTCCTTGAAATATGCTATTGGAATTTTATTGAATCTATATAACTATTTAAGGAGGATTATCATCCTGACAATATTAAGTCTTCTCATCTATGAACATGACATATCTCTCCACATGTAGATCTTGAATGCTTTTCAATAATTTCCTCCAAAAGCGTCCTGAATATTTTTATTAAATATATTCTTTTGTGTCTTCTATTTTATTTTACCTTTGCACATGGCATCTTTTAAGCTATGATTTCTGACTGTTATTGGCAAACACTAGGTTTGAATCTCATTAATTCTAGTATTTTGCCTGTAGATTCTTTGGGAGTCTCTGGAGCACAGTCAAAGCATCTTGGAATTATGACATTTTGGTTTGTTTTGTTTTCTTCTTTATTTGCCTCTCATTTGATTTTCTTGCCTTTTTACGCTGGCCGTGGTTGGGAGGTTGAGACAGGCAACATGAAGTTGAGTGAAGGTAGTGAAAAAAATCATCTTGTCATATTTTCCTGATTTTATAGGGAATTAGTCTACATTGCAACCTATGCTATAGCTTTTTGGTAATCGCATTTTATCGGGTTAAAAAAGTTTTCTTCTATTTCTAGTTTCGCAAATATGATCTTAAATAGGTATTAATTTCCCAGAGACATTTATTAAGATGAATCTCTTAATATGGTAACAATCGTTTATAGATTTTCTAATATTAATTGATCCTTAAATTCCTGAGATAAACCCAACTTGGTCATGCTACCTACTTATTTATTCAGTAAGTTAGTTATTCAGCAATTTAATAGTGTTTATGGCTTTTGCAGCTATAATTATGAGAAGTATTTGAATTATAATCTTCAATACCCTTGTCTGGTTTTTGATTTCAAGATTATAGTAGTCTTAAAGAATTCACTGGGAGCCATCTACTTTTTTCTAATTCCTGCAAGTTTGGAATAATAAGTTTCCTGAAAGTTTGGTGGAAGTTATCTATAAAACTATCCATACCTAGCCTTTTTCTTTATAGGATGATTTTTAAAACCTCTAATTCAATTTATTTATTAAAACCTCTAATTCAATTTATTTAAATTAACATAGAACTATGTAGACTTTCTTTTTCATCACTTTCAGTAAGTTATATTGTTCTAGGAAAATATCTCTTTAATCTAAATTCATTGACGTACATGAATGCTGTCTACTGTCCCATTGTATTTTTAGTATGTCCCATTAAATTTTTCAATATCCCTCACAATGGTTATTATTAACCCTTCAATGTACAAATGAAGAAACAAAGGCTCAGGGACGGGGAGTCGCTTGCCCAGGCTATGTATTCAGAAAGGGAAAGAGTCAAGATTTAGAACATGGTATTTCTAAATTGCAGATCCATGCCGTATCTACTGCACTTTGTTAGACCTTGAAAATGCATAATATTTGGACAGACATTGATGGGAGGGACAGGACTTCTCGGCTGAGGGACAGCAAATTTGAGCATGCACATAAGCCCATATGGAGGACACAGAGTATTATGCAGCCTTAAAGAAAGACGGAAACTTTACCTCCTTCATGTTTACATGGATGAAGCTGGAAAAGATTCTTCTTAGCAAAGTATCTCAAGAATGGAAGAAAAAGTATCCAATGTACTCAGCCCTACTATGAAACTAATCTATAGCTTTGAAAGCTATAGCCCAATTATAGTCCAAGAATACGGTGACGGAGGAGAGGGAGGGGCGGGGAGGGGGGAAGATGGGTGGAGGGAGGGTGATTGATGGGACCACACATATGGTCCATCTTACAAGGGTACATGTGAATCTTTCTAAATGTAGAATATAAATGTCTTAACACAATAATTAAGAAAATGCCACGAAGGCTATGTTAACAAGTTTGGTGAACATATTTCAAATTGTATATAAAACCAGCACACCATACCCCATGGCTGCATTAATGTACACAGCTATGATTTAATTTAAAAAAAAAAAAGGAGGACACAGAGAGTCTGATGGTGCTGGGTCCTCATCAGCTGAGGTGGAAAGGGAGGGTGAGAGTGGCCACGGAGCAAGTCTTGCTGTCCAGTCTTGTGACGTATTCACAGAAACAGGAGACACAGAGCCTTCCCCCAGAAGTCTCAGCATCTAGTTGGAGAGACACAACTGACTTGGGGGAGTCAGGACTAGGCTAGTTGTCATACGGATGATGCGGACAACTACTGTTCCCTTCTCAGAACTCACCAGGGCAGGGAAGAGTTTGATGAGCTTGGCAGGGTTTGGCTAACAAGGAGGGGGTTGAGGAACACTGGAGGTAAGTACAAGGTATTGCTGTACCTCATAGGAGAGTGAATATTAATATTTTTAAAAATAAAAAGAAAGAAAATAACAAGTGTTGATGAGATTGTGAAAAAACTGAGGCCCTTGTGAACTATTGGTAGGAATGTAAAATGATGCAGCCACTGTTGAAAAAGTAAACATAGAATTACCACGTGACCCAGCAATCCTACTTCTGGATATATGATTGAGATATCATGATAGGTACATTGCTTTCCGTCCACGGTCGCTGACTCCTAACTCCCATAGCCCTTGTTACACTAAACAAAATCTCTCTCTCTGACCTTCTCCAGCCCATGTCAGGACTTCAATTGTGGGTCATAAGATTCTTATTCCAGAAAGAGTCCTGCCCCATAACCTGGCATAGAGAATGCTGCACAGAAGGTTCCAGAAGAGTCTTAAACAGACAGGCCTTGCTGAGTTTAGTTCAACCACATTTCAGCCATGTCTACCCAGTGGTGATTCCATACCACGCCCCAAAAGGCAGAGTTCTGTAGAAGACTTTGCAAACAAAATTAAAGTTGCTAATCAGCCTGCCTTAAAATAGTGCATTTATCCTAGATTATCCAACTGAACCAAATATGGTCACATAAGCCCTTAAAAGCAGGAAAGGACGACAGAAGTGAGAGAGAAACATAGGATATAGGGGAGTACAGCCAGTCTCTAAAATCAAAGACATGCCTCTGGTTGACAGCTAGCAAGGAAACAGGGACCAACAACCACAAGGAAATTAATCTGGTCAATAACAGGAAAGGGCTTGGAAGAAGATTCAACCCCAAAGCCTCTAGAAAGGACCTCAGCCTTGACACCTTGATTTTGGCTATACAAATAGACAAAATAATCCATACAAGTTGTTTTAAGACATTTACAATATTTGCATGACACTAAATATCTTAAAAAGACAAAGTAACAGATGATGGGAATGCCAAATTTCGACCAGTCCCTTTGAGGAGGGAGGGATGTATGAATGACCTCACGTTTTGCAGAAGTTGAGTGATGTTACAGACACCTGGATATCTGGAATGAAGAAAGTAGCTACATTGTTAATGAGTTCTTGAAGATTAAGTGTAGACTAGCATGAGTTTGGAACCCCTAGTGGCTCAAGATATAAGAATATAAGGTAAAGGAAGCCCATCACTGGGGAAATTTGAAATCTGTGGTGCACTGAGTACACGCACCAACAAAACACTAGTAAACCCCACTGCTTACTAGATATACTTACATTATCACACTGATGTTTTGAGAGAACAATAAGTGTGTTCATTCCTGGGCATAAATACCATTTACCTCAATCTCTATTGTTACACAATCTCCAGATTTTATTCAAACACTATGAGATACCAGAAAAAAAAAAAAAAGAAACCCCATGAATAAGGAAAAACAGTTGACAGATTCAAAGATGACTGAGATTGGAATTTTTAGACCCAGGTGTCATAATAACTATGTTAAAATAACTGTGTTAAAGGATTTAGCTAGAGAAGTAGGGATCAGGCCTGAATGGATGAGAAATCCAGCAAGAAGAAGGAAATTAAAATAGGGTACAACAGAAGTGTAAGAAACATAGTAATTTTACAAAACATCAGAAGTAAATAATTGCTTTGCTAGGTGTACAACCATACTATGTTGCAGAAGAAAGAATTGGTGAACTTGAAAATAGATCAATCAGTGGAAATTACGCAAAATGAGAAACAGAAAAACAGGTGAAAACCGTGGTCTAACATATATAGAATGCAGGCAGAATGGGGACCAAAGATGCCATTCTTGGCAAGGGAAAACACCCCCAGAAAAAGGGAAAAACGGAAAAATAAGCTGAGCAAGGTGGAATAAAAACAGTTTAGCTAGCTAACTTTTAAACCAGTAGCTAAAGTACTTATCTGAGCAGTTTCTGCTTTTGCTAGAAACCTGGCCTGTAAGGGAGGTTTATAAACATCCCTGCTGGGTCTGTAAACACTCTGAAGAAGAGAGTGGCCGTAGAGGAGGCTACATGCAAGGCCTAGGAAGGAACATTAACCAGGCCGTCCCCTGCCCAGTCAACAGCCAAACCAAATACCCATTGTGGAGATTTGGTTACGGCCAGGGCAGAGATCAAGGGAACAGCTCAAGCCCTGAAATATGGGCAGGAGGGCTTATAAGTTATCAGAGAAGATGCCTCTGGGTTGGAGATCAGAGGAAAATTCCTCTGTTCCACTGACTCTTCAGAGGAGACTGATGCCTGATGCTATGCCATCTACTCCACAGAAGACTAAAGGGATTAACCTCCCCTAAGGAATCTGTGTGTGTGACCACAGACAGGAGGCTGCCCACACACAAGGCTTAGGTTTTGGATTCTCCAGGCTGCTCAGATCCTTAAAGTTAACAATTATAGATAGAATAAGAACTAACATGCTTATTCAGAGAAACTACTGACATTTGTTTCCTTCCTCAGCTTACCTTCTGGGCTAAATGAGATAATACCCTTCAATAAAAGCTGAGTGGAACACTCAGGGCCCCTCACTGGAACCCCACAAGCTAATGGTGGTCCCCTGCCTTTCCCACCTTTGAAAACTCTATTCTGTGCGTCCTTTTTTATCTCTGGCCACTTTTAACTTTACTTTCCTTCTGTCCATCACTGCCAGTTCCACAGGTCTTAAAGGACCCTGCCCCTGGGGCAGTACCCCAGCATGAAATAGGGGTTCTGAAAGAAGGACAGAAAGGGAAAACATATTCAAATATATAATGGCCAAGAATTTTCCAAATTTAATAAAAGACAAACCAAAAAGTTCAGAGAACTCCATACAGAAAACACACGCACACTCACCCACATGCCACCTAGATACTTCTTAGTTAAGCTGCTAAAAACCAGAGATTAAAGAAATCTAAAAAGCAGCAAAAGAGAAAGAAAAATTATATACAAAGGAACAAAGATAAGAACTATAGCTGGCTTCTCATAAAAAAAATCTCCATAGTTTCAAAGAAAATGGAGGGTTATCTTTAATGTCATGTAGTTTTAAAAAGCCTTTCAGTCAAGAATTCAACACTT
The DNA here is from genome assembly GCF_000181295.1 of Otolemur garnettii. Taxonomy (NCBI): domain Eukaryota; kingdom Metazoa; phylum Chordata; class Mammalia; order Primates; family Galagidae; genus Otolemur; species Otolemur garnettii. The sequence continues at coordinate 1,956,158 of NW_003852579.1, forward strand.
AGAATAACTCTCTTTCAAAAACAAATGTGAAATAAAGACACAATTGTAAGGAGAACTTTACCTAACAAATGCAATCAATGTAACCTGGTTTCTTATACCCTCAATGAATCCCCAACAATAAAAAAAAATTCCAGATTACTAAAAGTTGACTTGCATTACAAAAAATATTCAAGGAGCTTCTTCATCCAAACTGACCATGATACCTAATGGAAACTCAGGGCTCCTCACAGAAAAGGACATCAAAAATGATGAGAAGTGGGGTAAATAATATCTTTTTCTCCTTGGCAACACTTTCAATGATGATTGACTACCTAAAGAGGAAATAGCAACAATGTGTTAGGTATTTATGACATATATTTAAGTAAAATTTATGACAAGTATTGCACAAAGGATGGGAGGGAAATCATGGAAGTGTTCTATTATAACATTACTCCCCTATTGGTGAATAAGTATGAGTTTATATGAAGTTGGACTGTAATAGTTAAAGATGGATATTGTACCTACTAGAGAAAACATTATAAAAATAAAAAGGGAATACTCCTACTAAGTCAATAGTACAGATAAAAGGGAATTATAAAAATTACTTAATTTATCCAAAGGAAGAGAGAAGAAGAGAAAAACAAAAAACAGATGTGACAAAAAGAAACAAAGAGCAGGATATTATATTTAAATTTAACCACATAAATAATCCTATCAAATGAAAATGTTCTAATCCTAGGAAAGGTAAAATTAAAGGAATAGGAAACAGTTTGGTGGCCACCAGGAACTGAGGGTCAAGGGAGAGGGTTGACTAAAAAAAGGCACGTGACAACTTTTTTGAGTGATGGATGTTCTAGCTCTTCATTGTGGTGGCTGCTTCATAACTGTAAGCAGTTGTTGACATCTGTTGAACTGTACAACAAAACAGTAAAATTTTCTGCATAAAATTTTGCCTTAATAAGCTCGTTTCAAAAATGGTAAATAATCCCAACATGTTAAAAAGAATTTTAAAAGAAGAATTGTCACATCATTAAGAGAAGTTAAAAAAGATCTAAACAAATGAAGAGATACCATGTTCATGGATTGGAAGACTCCATACAAATCTCCCAAAATTTATCTGTAGATTCAAAACAATACGAATTACAATCCCAGCAACAATTTTTAAACCAACTGTCAAACTGTTTAAAAAATTCATATGAAAAGCAAAGGACCCAGAAAAGCCAAAATAGTTTTGAAAGAGAAAAACAAAGTTATGGCCCTACTATGTGGTTCCAAGACTTACTCTATAAAATCTGGTATGAATCGGTCCCCAAAGAGGAAATCACTAAGCGCATAGGTCTTTGTGGTCAGGCTGGGTGAGTCCTGAGCTAGTGTTCTGGATAGTGTGAGGCAGAAGGATGGAGGCCAAGTCCTCTGTACAGAAGGTCCATGAAACCAAAAGAAAAGGAGGGACACCTGGCATTGCCAGGCCTGGCTAGCCAAGCATCTGCTCCACAGTCTACTGACAGGGGGATAATGTTACAGAGAAGGAAAGGAGGTTCAGAGAGAGTGGGAAGTTTTCCTCTGTCACAAAACCATAAACCACAGAGTCAGTGTTCAAACCTGGGTCTGCTCCAGAGCCCATATTCTCACCCACTGTTTAACAGCAGAGCCTAGCGTCATGGCCACCCACATCCCACCTGTGACACAGTGAGTTCTCCCAGGCCTATGTGACACAGCCACACTCACTATCACCGTCATCCTCATAGCACTGTCTGAGATTGGAAATATCATCTGAATTTTACAGATGAGGAGAGCCTCAGAGAGGTTAGAGGACTTGTCCTAAGTCATCAGCTGGTGGCAAATGGCAGACCTGGAATTGATCCCGGCTCTTGTGACACCTATGCCACAGCTAGAATGATGGTGGTAGCACATCCCAGCCAGCCCTGCCAGCCCTGCTTTGTTGACCTTTCCTGGATGCCAGCACCTCCCAGCAGCCATGGGAACTATTTTGGCATGCTCCCCTGGGTCAGGGTCCACTTAAGCTCTAGGAGAGTGTCTACAAAGGCTCATTCACAACTCCTGCTATCCAGGAAACTTCAGTACCCTAGGACGAAAGAGGCCCACGGCATTATTAGCTGTAAATCCAGATGGGAACAAAGCAGGTTCACAGATCTCAGATGACAGATTTGTGGAGGGATGGCAAGTGTCAGATCAGGGTTGGAAAGAAAATTCCCACAGGCCAGAGCTGGAATCAAACTCACAGGATGGGATTTCAAATGTAAATGTGAACTTGGCATGCAGTGCAAAGCTCCAAGCTGAGATAAGAAAAATAAATCAACAGCTCAGGTAAAGAGGGTGGATCCAGGCCTGACATGGGAAGCTCAGTATGAACCCACAGAAGTGTAACCCTCCTGTCACCTGTCCCTTTGCTGCTCTGTTCTCCCCACGCTTACCCCAGGTCAGTGCTTCCCAGCCAAGGCTCTTCCTACGGGATGGGGTGGGTCTCGAAACCTGGCCGTCTTAATAAGAGCCATCACAACAACTGAGTGATTACTATGTGCTGAGTGCTCATGTGAGTTTGTTTTACCCTCCCAACAACCACTCAAGGTTGGTTTTATTAGCACATTTTACATAACAGAAAACTGAGGCTAGAAAGTTAAAAGAAGGAAAAAAACAGAGCTAGTAAGTGGCAGAGCTGAGATTAGAACTTCTATCTATCTGACTCCAAAGCAAACACACTTCCGTCCATACCTGGCTGCCTTTTAGGACATTCCAGTAAAGGTCTGGAGTCTAGAAAAAGGGAGGTGAGAGTCTTGTTCACCCGGAGGCTCAGACATATGTGCCATTCTGAGCCACAAACCCAGAGGGTTGTGAATAAGTCAAACCTTGTCTAAAGTGCCTGCAGACCGAGAAGGGCTGAGAACCAGAGCACGTGGATCCATGAATTAAAGAATGTAATCAATGAATATAATCCATGAACGTCTTCTTGGGTTGCGGTTATGTTCCAGGCCTTCTTCCAGGCACTGGAGATGGAGGGATGAAGAAGATTTAGCTTTTATCCGTGAGATATAGGACTCACACCTGCACATGCACACACATGCACACCCGTGCACACACCTGCACACACAAGCACACCCGTGCACACACATGCACACACATGCACACACACATATTTTCAGTAATATTTGCAAATACTTAGAAGTGACAAGGCTGGGCTACCCAGCGGTTGTATTTAGAAACTGCCAAGCCATTTTCCAAAATATTTATACCACTTTACACTCACAGCAGCAATGCATGAGAATTCCAGTTGCTCTATGCCCTCACTAACACTTGGTATTGCCAGACTTTTTAATTTTAGCCATGATTGCCATCTTGGGAAAATTTCAATTTACAGATCCCTGACGTAACTTAAATATACTTACTTATATATGCATAGTATATATACATATATGATATATATCTTAGGTAGTGATAAGCTGTATAGAAAAAAATTTCTGCCTAGGAAGGGACTGGTGATGAGGGACTATATTAGAAAGGATGTTCATGGAAATCCTCTCCAAGCAGGTAGCATCTGAGCAGAGATCTGAGTAAAATGAGAGAGTGAGCCTTGCTGATAACTCTCAAGGGAATGCTCTAGTCACAGAGAATGGTAGTGCAAAGGCCCTGGGGTAGATGTGCATGACATGTTCAAGAGACAGTAGGGAGGTCAGTAGGGCTGGAGCAAAGCAAGTGGTAGGGAGGGAGTTTACAAGATGAGGAGTTGGCAGGAGGAAGGTTTTTCGTGTGCCCTCCCCCACCAGGGCACATTTGGCAATGTCTGGAGACGTTTTTGATTGTCACAACTGCAGCTGCTGACTAAATTCTACAATGCACAGGACAACCTCACAACAAAGAATTGTTTAGTCCTAGATGTTCACAGCGCCTCAGTTGAGAAACCGTGGTCTCTAGGCTGAGGCTGGGACCTAGGTTTTCATTTTCAGTAGTGAGGGCATTTGTTGCTGGGGGTGGAGCAGGACAGTGATGTGATTTGATTTATATGACCTTAAGAAGATCACTGGGGCTGCATGGCAAAAAAAGAGGCTATTGTAGGGGGAAGGGTTGCAAACAGAATCTGAGATTAGGAGTTGGGGTTCTTAAAATCCAGACAGATGATGGTGGCTGTGATACGGTGGGTTATAGGAAGACATGAGAGGTTGTCACTCACACAAGATATTTCTGGGGAAAACAGATTCCTGTCCTAAAGAGAAGCTAAGGTGGGCACAAGCTCTGCCCTCAAACTTCAGAAGGACTGTCACAGGATCCAAAGGTTGGAACTATCCAGTGGACCCCAAGGAACTATGAACATGGGTGAGTCCCACAAGGAAAATGCTTTCTGACAGTTCCGACCAGTGATGGAGCTTTCTTCTTGGTGTAGGCAACCACAGCGTGCAGGGCTATGAGGTGGAGTCAAAAGAGTTTAGCCCTTGTTGTCAGAGACCTGGATTAAACCCTCCCTCTTCTGCTCTGATCTGTGCTGCCTTGGGCCGTTGGATGTTTTCTGAGCCTCAGCTTCCTTCTCTGTTAATCAGGATCAGTATCTTCATCATTGCTTTGTTGTGGGAATTTAGTACAATCAAGTATATATGTAAAAAATAAACTGTCTGTGCCTGGCGCAAAGTAGGTGCTTGACCGAAGTGAGCAATGATGGTGACGATGGTGGTAGCGGTAACGATGCTGGTGGTGGTGACTGTGGCCAGGATGCTGATGAGGATGTGTTGATGATGAAGATTTTATTGCGAGTGTTGCTCTCTCTTTCCACCAGAGAGCTTTCCCAAGAGCTGCACCCCCAACCTCCATTTCATTTCCACCCCTTCCCCGGCCATCAATAAGAGAGAGGTGGGCACGGTGCCTTAGGAAGACAGATGGGCCGGCCAACCCCATCAGCCTTCTGCAGCTAAGGGAGAAAGGGAGTGGGATCCCAGGAGGTGCCCGGCAGCCAGTGCCCCAGCCAGAGCCAGGATACTTGAATGTGGAGCAGGAAATTCTGGTGGCAGAGCACAGTCCTAGAGCTTAATCCAGGCAGTCCCCTCCCAAGGTGAGAGGGTGTAGAGAGTCCTCCTTACCTACATCCATAACAAATGTTTAAATACTCCATTAGGAGATTCTTGTTGCAGACAATTTGGAAAACATAAAAAATAAAAAAGAACATAGAAATCTCCCACCAACTGTTGGTATTTGTGCATGGGTCCTGGCTTTTATCAGTCCCGTGTATACGTAAAGAAAAGCTGAAAGGTACTTTACGTCCAGTTTTATAAGATGATTTATTCTCCAGCTCCCAATTTATATAAGCCGTTTCCCAAACTACATTACTTTTAAAGGCCTCGTTTTGAATGGCAGCACCAGAGTCCATTATAATAATTGTTTGTCCATGATTGATTTAGCTAATCCGCCATTGTTAGGCATTTACATGGTCCCCAGCATCTGGTATCATAAGCGATTCTATGAGGACCAACTCTGCATGTGGAACTTTGTCTCCACCTCTGATTCTGTATGACAGATTTCTGGTCTCATCAGGACAAAGGGTATAGGCATTTTAAAGCCTTTTGATACATACTGTGAAATTGCCCTCCCGGAAAGGTGACTGGGGCTCCCCTGGTCACATGGGGGGTGAGAGTGTCCTGAGTGGATTTCTGAGTCATCCCTCCCACCTCCTTGACCGTCAACTCTGATTTTCCTGCCTCAGCCTCTTCTCCCTAGTTCCCTTGGGAAATACAATAGAAAAGGATTATATTCTGAAAGATTTAATTATGTATTTATCTGAAAGTGTTTTTTAAAGTCAACATAATTACTCTAGTGCAATTAGTGTAATTGGCAGCAGATTATATGTTTGGTGTGAAGTTAGGGTGCTTTGCTGGCTGGATGGAGATGGGGTCAAGCTATTTATAACAGGAGCTGATAACATCCCAGGCCCTTCCAGAGGAAAAGGTTCTTGCCTAGTCCTTGGCGCTCTGGAATGACACCAACACCCCAGATGACCCTGGGGACTGAGTATGTTAGTCACCTAGTGCTGCATAAAAAGTATCCCAAAACTTTTGGTTGCCCAAAGCAATAAACATTTACTATCTCACAGTTTCTGTGGCAGTGGCTCTGCTTGGTGGTTCTGACTCAAGGTCTCCCCTGAAGTGTCCCCAGGGCTGCAGTCAGCTCAGGCTTGACTGAGGGAGGAAGTATCCGCCTCTGACCTCACTCCCCTGGGTCTCTCCAAAGGGCTGCTTCGGGAAACCTCAGATGGCTTCCCTCGGAGCAGACAATTCAAGAGCAGCATTCAGGATGGCTGTGGCCTTTTTATCATCTCATCTCAGAAACGCTGTCCTGTCACGTTTGCCACATTAGTTGGAATTGGGTCAATAGGCCAGCCCACACTCAAGGGAAGTGAGTACCAAGAGGCAGGATCATTGAGAGCCATCTTTGGAGATTCCTAACACACTGGAAGAGGGAGGGAAGAGGCCAGTGGCCAGCCCGTTGGAATTTTTGCATGTCTCAAGAGCAGAAAAGCTGCTGTTATAAAGGTCAACATGGGTCAAGGCCAAAGGGGGCCAGCATGAAATCATACCATGGGCTGGATGCCATCCTCCCAAAGCCAAGTGTTACAGCTGAACTGCTTTAGGCAGCAGTTTAACGCAGTCAGCTTTGTCTTTGGGGGAGCTCACTCTTGCTGCCTTGGGGGGAGGTGGACAGGAGAGGCACACAGTGGGCAGCAGGGTGCTGAAGCAGACTTATATCCAGGTGCCCTGATGGCCTCTGTGTGCACCTGCGCTGACTGCTCCCCTGGGGCCTGCTTCTCTGCTCAGCCTGGGGCTGCTCTCCAGGATCCCAGGGACATGACCAGCTTGAGGATAGGGCAGCCCAGTGAGCCAGGGAGTCCACAGCCAGATGTGCCCCTCAGCCATCAGAGATGGGGCACAGAGAACTGCCCAGCTCCTCCGCCTCCATGGGCCTTAGATGATCCCCAGCATCCTGAGTGAGTCCATAGAGCCACCAGCTCTTTGACTCAGCCTTGCGGGCTTCTCTCCCATCCTGCCCTTCCCAGTGTCCCTCCCGGGGTCACCTCTCAAATAAACCCATTGTCAGTGTGGATCCCTCCAGAACACAGGAGCAGGAGGGGCATAGAGTGGATGGATTGAGAGATGGTCAGGGGAGGACAGAGTGGGGGAGCAGGAGGAAGAGGTCAGTGCAACCTAGGTTGAGGGCAAGTGAATGGTGCGCTCTCCCCTCACACACGTGTCCATGAGCAACAACTGTGCATACATGGTCTGTCTGACCAACACCCTGTGAGGATATACCACATTTAATCAGTAATGTCCTTTGTGCCCAGTTATAATCAGGCCTCCTCTCCTCTGGCCATCTACTTTCCTCCACTTTAGTTTTGTGTTAAAAAAATTTCCTATCATTGGAATTACAGCAGGATTTTGGCTTCTTTCACTCAACACAATGTTTTTGCGATTTACATATATTGCTATCCTTATTGGTAAGTAGTTCTTTTTTCTTTCTCTGCAATTGTTCTTTTTTTTTGAAACAGAGTCTCAAGCTGTCCCCCTGGGTAGAGTGCGGTGGCATCACAGCTCACAGCAACCTCAAACTCTTGGGCATAAGCGATTCTCTTGCCTCAGCCCCCCAAGTAGCTGGGACCACAGGCACCCGCCACAACACCCAGCTATTTTTGTTGGTGTTGTTGCAGTTGTCATTGTTGTTTTAGCTGGCCTGGGCTGGGTTCGAACCTGCCAGTCTCAGTGCATGTAGCCGGCACCCTACCCACTGAGCTACAGACACCGCCTACAATTGTTCATTTTTTACACGAGCCACCATTTGTTGATCCAGTCAACCTTTGATGGACAACTAAGTTATTTCTAGGTTTGGACTATCATATATTAAAATGCTAGGGAAATATTTGTATAAGCGCCTTTGTGGACAGAGGTGTTCATTTCTTTTTGGTGAGTGCTTAGAAGTGAAGTCTCTGAGCTGTCAGGGGGTCGTACAAGAAACTGCCAATTTGTTTTCCAGCATACTTGTACCGTTGTACCCTCCCAGGAGCAATGTATGAGAATTCCTGGTGCTCCACGTCCTCAGCTCCAGATAGTACGACAGACTTTTTAATTTTACCCATGGCCGCTGTTTCATGATACTAATATTTTTAACATGTATACCCCTGAATACTGATAACATTAGCATCTTTACACAGTATATTATCCATATCTCTTTTGTAAAGTATCCATTCAAGTGGTTTATCTATGTTTTATTGAGTTGTATTTTCATTTATTTGTAGTTTTTATGTATTATACTTAGACCTACTGCACAAAAAAGTCCTTTGTCATGTACACACCTTGTCACTATGTCCTCTCACTTTAGGACTTGCATTTTCCTTTTCTCACTGGAATCTTTTGAAGAGCAAATGTTCTTCATTTTGGTGAAGTACATGTTATCATATTTTTCTGGTAGTGCCCTTTTTGGTGTCCTATCTAAGAAAGCTTTCCTAGCCCAAAGTCTCAAAAATAGTCTCTATTTTTAAAAAATCTAATCAGGCTTTTGGTGTTAACTTTTGCATCCAAGTCTATCATCCACCTCAAATTAATTTTTGAATGTGGTTTTAGGTAAGGGATTGGGTGAATTATTTTTCTATATGGATATCCAATTTTTATAGCATGTTTGTTGTAAACACTATCCTTTTCCCCATTAAATTATATTCCCATTAAATTATAGTCCCCATAGTTATTGTCTAAAATAGATTGATGGTTATTTGTGTGAATCTCTTTCGGGAATCTCTATTCCATTGATCTATTTGTCCATTTTCATTGTGTTTGGATGATAATAGCTTTGGAGCTGGTCTTGAAATCAAGTACATAGTGGTGTCCTACAAGTTTGATCATCTTTTAAAAGACTTGTAGCTTTTATACGTCTTTTACATTTTTGTATACCTTTTAGAGCCAGCAGGTTCTAAAAACTGGAGTTTTAGGCTGAGCCTGAGGATCCAGTTTGTGAGGGCTGGCATCTTACCAATGCGGATTCTCCCAAATCCAGAAACCTGATATTTACGTCTTCTTACACTTAAACTTCATGGACATTTATTTAAATCTGTGGTCTGTCTCTGCATTGTTCCAAAGCACTTTACAGCATCAAAAACTTGCGCATTTGAAAATACCATTCCTAGAGATCCTGTTGTTTGAGGTTATTGATCATTTGTATTGCTCTTCCTTAGTTCCATTTCATCATTGTTTGCTGTTAGTATATTAATTACATGTACATTCCCTCCCATCCGGCAACCTTGTTAAATTCTGTCATTGTCTCTGTTTCTTTTTTTTTCTCTTAGATTGTTAAGATTTCTTACAAAAACAAACATGTTGTTTCTAAATAATGAACATTTTACTTCACCCTTTCCAAACTCTAAGCCTTTTACTTCTTTCTTTTCTTGTTAAACTGGCTAGAACCTCCAGGAAACTATTGACTAGAAGGGATTTGAATGAATCGTTCCTGATAGCCCAATGTTACCTCTAAGTTTTCCATAGTTATTGTTTGTGAGACTGAGGGAATCCCTTTCTATTCTTACTGTGAGAGAATTTTATCACAAATGAGTATTGAAATTTGTCAGATACATGTTCAGATTCTATTAAGATAATCATACAGTTTTTCTTTTTACTCTATTAATGTGGTAAATTAATCTGGTTGATTTCAGATACTGAAACGTCCTTGCATTCTTTAGATCAACTGCATTTCATCACAATATATTATCTTTTAAAATATTTCTGAATTCCATTCATGAATATTAGTCAACAGTTCTTGCATCCATATTCTTGAATTATATATTTTGTATTTTTCTCTTTCTCCGATGTCCTTGTCAGAGTTTTGTATCAAGGTTACGATGGCCTCATAACAATTTAGGAAGTGTTCCCTCTTTTATTATCTGAAAGAATTTATTTACAGTTAGTGTTATTTATTCCTTACATGTTAGATAGAATTCAAGCCTGGAGCTTTTATTGGGGAAAAGTTTGAAATTACAAATTAAGTTTCTTTAATAGATAGGACCACCCAGCACTTCTCTTTCTCTTCTGTTAGTTCCGATAAATTGTGTTTTTCAAGAAATTTGTCCACTTCATTGAAGGTGTTCAATTTATTTAAATAGAATTATTTATTATATTCTCTTATTACCGTTCCAATGACTGTACTATATTCATGACGTCCCCTGAAGTTGGAAATTATTTTGTTTTCCCTTTTTTTCCTTGTTATTATTGTAGTTGTTTAGCTTGGGGATGATCGAATTGATTAATCTTTTTAGAGAACCAGCTTCTGGTTTTGTGGGTATCTGTTCATCGGTTTTCTATTCTATTGGTTTCTGTTCTTTCCACAACTTCTTATGCTACTTCGATCATTTAGCTTAGACTTTTTTTTCTTCTAAAATAAGGATTTAACCTTTGCAATTTACTTCTTTACTTAAAAACTCTTTAAGTTATGTCTCACAAATGTTGATATGTTTTTTTTATTACCAGTTCGAAATGTTTTCTAATCTCCCTCAGGATTTCTTCATTGATCCACGGGTTAAACATGGGTGGGTGAGGTTTCCAGATGCCTTGTTGTTATTGATTTGTAATTTACTTCCACTGTAATCAAAGAAAATACTTTCTCTAATTTCAATTCTTTCATAAACTCACCATATGTGTTTTAAAACTCAGCAATGACCTATGTTGGTGAATATGCCATGTACATTTATAAGAAAAACACGCAATGGACTATTGTTAAGTATAGTATTCTATTCCTGTCAATTAGTTCAAGAGTTCAAAAGCACTGTCTGGTGGGACGGCCCTGAGCCTCCCACTGCTCAGCCTTCCCAAGCCTGTCAGTGCCCCTCACCAAGGGGACTTCTCTTCCAAAGCCACGTGGCTAACAAGTGAGTTCTGTACAGGCCGAGGGAGGTGAAGATACACACACATGTGGACACCTGTCACAGAGACATGCAGACATCCAAAGTAAGAGAAGTCCTTGGGTACACACCTATAAAGAGAAATTAGGAAATACGGAGACAAGTAGTTCCAACAAAGGACTCACAAGATCAGAGCCACAAAGAGACAGGCAGGACACAGAGACATTCAAGGGCATCCGGTCATACAGGCACAAGCATGCAACGTCTGGGCCCGGGTAGACCCCAGACCGGGCCCAATTGACATAGACGTGCCCATACACATCCATAAACACACAAAAACTGGGGATTAAAAAATCAACAAAACATACAGACATGAGAAGTAGACAGAGAGCAGAAACAGTGACACGGACATACAAATACCGGCTGCGTAGCTTTACAGACACAGAAATGGACACCCTGAAGTAGAACATGCAGCCGCACCGAACCCAGCTACGGAAATGCTCAGAGATACACTTACAACAGACAGACCAGGACCCGCGGGCCCACAGAACAAGTCACAGGCAGAAAACCAACTCGATGAGGGTGCACGAACACACACACGCACGGCACGCACACTCACAGACACCCGGACATCCCTAGACCCAGGGCCCTGTGCCTCATACACAAGGATGCCGACAAAACCGGCCACAGCTGCAGACCCACACAGAGCGTGTGTGGACACAGCACCACCAGCAGGTGTGAATTCATCCACACACAGATGTACACGCCCCAGCGCAGTTTCCCACTCAGACACAAGATGGCTCGGTTGACGGCTGCCCATGGGGGTGCAGAGGCCTCCCATGGTGGGGGTTGGCGACATGGCATTCCAGAATAGCTGCCCAGCCCTGCCACAGCCTTTGAATGAAGATGACATGAAGCTTTAGTTGGTCTTCTCTGTTCTAAGCTTCCCCAGAGCTGCACCCCAAGGACCCTGTGTGATCTGAACTCTTAGTGTTGGGGATAAAGGTGACAGCACGGCTGCTTAGTGCCCTTCCTAATCCCAAGCCTATGTCCTCCTGCCAGGGCCCCTCCGCCCTCCCTCCCTTGCTTGGCACTCCCAGGGAGCCCAATAACCCTGTTCACTCCCTGTCCAGTAGAGAGAGTCTGTGTGTGTCACCTGGGCCTCAGAGAAGCACTTCTCATGGCCCCACCCCACGCCATTGTTACCAGCCACAGTTAATCTGAGCTCCCTTTCATGCAGGGCACAGCTGGTCAGGCCCCAATAAGGCCTGAAAGCTCACATGCTGACATCCAGAGATTGTTGATTTACTTCCAAGACCTACCGTCATAGACAAGTTGGGGGACTGGACTCCATGGTACCAGTCAAGGACCCAGGGTGCTCTGTGCACCCAGTGAAGTGCGGACTAACTATAAATTCAGTCTAGAATAAAATGCTTTGATGATATAACCACTTTAAGATAGAAAGATACTGTGTAACTTTTTATCCTACGAAGAGGACTCTGTTTGATGTAGACTATAATAAACATGTACGCTATAATAAATCACCTGACCAATCCTGACCGTGGGGATACGAAAGTGACAAAGGGAAAGAGGAAGGCAGAGCAGGTCCTTGAGGAGACAGCCTCGCTGTTCTCTGAATTGCTGGCTCGTCTGTAAATAAAAGTCTGCGCATCGGCTTCTCCATTAGTCGGCTTGAGCGACAGGCAAATGGACTCCTTGGTCTGGCAACACCATGAGGGCGGCTCTCTCATCCATCACTCGGGTTTAGCGTCTCAGTACCTGAGAGTACCTCGCTGCTTTTCCTTGTTGACTTATTTTCCTCCCTCTTCCCCAACTTTCAGCTCAAGGATCTTGGCTGTCGCTTCCACTGCTGCGTCCTTGCGGCTAGGACTATGCAGGAGCTCAGAATTCCCAGCAGTGGCTTGAATGGGTGAAGACAGGGGCCTCGGCTGCAGCTGCGTAGTTAAACTCAGCCACACTCTGTGTATGCAGGAGTCAGATATCTGGTGGCTTCAGCTATCTAGAACGAAACCCCGAACTCGAGAGGCCCTGGAGCTACCAAAATGCCAGCCAGAAAGGCCACGGTCCAGAGCACACATTTTGTTATTATAACTATTAATTAGCTTAATCAGGAGCTCTCTCTTCCTGTCCTCACTCAGAGATCAGGGGCTCCCACTGCAGACGGAGATCTCACACGCCTGCTGAGCTGGCTGCCCACCCCGGCAGGTCAGAGGCACGGCATCAGGAGAGGTAGGGGGCTGCTAGAAGAAAGAGCACGGACACCAGCGAGAAGAGCCATCTGGGGCCGAGGAAACTGAAAAATGCTGGAAAGCAGATGACAGAACCCCAGGGGAGGGCAGGTTGCAGGCTGGGCCCCAAGGGCAGCGACCCTGGGGTAGCCTGAAGCTAGAGCATGTCAGGGTTTGCATGGAGCAAACCTTAAATGATGCTCCCCAGTCCCCATTCCAGCAACAGGAATGCAAGACGCATTTTATCATTCATTATTAAATACGTCGATTCAAGGCAGAAAAATAAGCAGAAGAAATAGAAATCACCTGTCATCCCACCTGCAGAGATGCCTCTTGGGGAGCACGTGGCAGGGCAGGTGTTGGTTCTGTTCTTCCATTCCTGGGTCATTAAATGTGCTGCACAGCCAGGGCTTTGATTGGCTGCACGGTATTCCATCATAAGGACACACCATGGGTTGCCTGTCTCTTCCCCTATAGGACATTTGGGCTGTTTCCAAGTATTGGCTGTTATCTTCAACACTGCGGCGAACGTCCTTGCGTATAAACCCCAGTACTCAGTCTTCCTCGTGTTTTCTGGAGGTAGAACTGCTAGGTGAAAAAATAAAAGAGATAAGCAGTTTTAAGGCTCATGGTACCTATCGTGGATTTATATATGCATAAGCTGAGTGACAGGGCACGTTTACATTTTAAATGCTAAATCAACCGGAGAATGGTGAATCCATCGTTAAAGGTGAAAACTCATTCGGTTTGAAACCCCCCTCATGGACTGTAACTGGCTGGTAACAGGATCCTGGGTGGACAGACTTCTCCATGTGTGTGTACATGTTTGCA
>NW_003852579.1:1970164-1973126 GCF_000181295.1 Otolemur garnettii
CATGTCACTGCTACCATCCAACCCGCCATGAAGCACACAGGCCATACGTCTACTACTTCCTTTATATAGGGGGAAAAAGTGAGGCACAGGGGTCACATATCATGCAACAGAGGAGCCTGAAATCTGGGGGCAGATACACCTAGGGTGGAGTCTCCAGCTCCGCCACTGGCTGAGCTTGGCCTGTGTCTCCCCCTGCATCTCTGAGCCTGTCCTTTTGTGTAGAAAATGGGGACAGAACACTTGCCTGGGGTGGAGGCTAGATGGGAAGCATCTGAACAACAGGACACACAGTAGGTGCTCAAGTACTGGGAACTGTGGTCGTTGTGAGGAAAGTCAGTTTCCCACAGTCTCTAAGGCAAGACCCAGACCCCCACCTCCTAATCCCATGTCAGTGCACACCCTAAGCACACCTGGCCTATGGGCCCCATTACTGAGGAAGAGATCACGTGCTGGGTGATCTGGGCGCCCCCCGCTGAGATGGCTCTGCCGAGCCCCAAGCAGGGACCTTCCCTTCCCAACAGCCAATGGTCCACCTAATACAGCCCAGTGAGGCAATGGTTATCATCTTGTGGCCCACTGGGACTGGAGGATTTTTTTCACATGGAACTGAGCCTCGTCCTGTCTCAATGTCCTCCCAGCCTGGGACCTGGACATTCTGCCTTACCCAGATCTTAGACCACAGGGTGCAGGCAAAATTTGCTAATGGCAAAGCTAAGAGAACTATTCCTCTCCAGGCCTCTGGGAAAGTTAATCCAGCTGCCAGGCCAGACCATTCTGGGTAATGGCTGCCTCTTTTTAATGCTGTCTGGGAGATGGGCCCCACCTTAATCTGCTGCAGTGTCATTAGGAGAGAAAATGTTTGCTCCATGGGGCTCCTGATGGCTTTAGAAGCTGCAAGTTAAATACTAACCGGGGAAGACCTGCTGGAGCCTTAACCCTCCCCTCCCCTCCCCAGGACAGAGCAAGACTCGGCAAGGGCTCTGCACACCACGACACATACTCCCAGGAAGCCCCGTGTCCTATTCCCAGACTCTTCTCAGCCTAGAAGGCAAATGACTGTAACGGCAAAGGGATGGTGGAGGGCAGAGAAAAACCCATAAGCCTTGGGGTCCCTCCAGCCCCAGGACTGGTTAGAGAGAAGAGCATGCAGAGGTTGCTGTTGGAGGCTGGATGACTTTGGGCCACTCCCTTAATCTCTCTGTTTCCTATACGGTAGGGCTGGATGGGCTCCATCCATCCAGGTACGCGTGGGTGGTCATTTTCGCCCCTGTCCCAGGTCTCTGCACCAAAGCTTGCTCCCTGCTCAGACCACACATGGCAGAGGGGAGGAGGTGACCTGGATGAACTGATGGGAGGAGAGAGTACCTGGTACCATGTTTCCCCTGGATGCCAGCTCTGGGCTGGGACTGCACACACACAGAATACCTATGCCAGCCTCTCTGCCGCCCTGAGATGGGGTACGGTTTCCCCTCTCCACAGCTGACAACATTGGAGCTCTGAATGGCAGTGGGTCTTGTCCAGGCTGAGCCCAGACCTCCCCAATTCCCAACCCCAAGCTCTTCCCCATCAACCTTGGGCCATAGGCAGAGAGCAGGAGAGAGGGTGTGGCCTCACCTTGGCCCCACCTCCCTGCCTGTGCACCTGCAGTGCAGTCTCCGCTCCTCCCATGCCTTCCCCTCCTCTGTCTACAGCCTACCAGCCCAAGGCCCACCTCCTCCAGGAAGTCCTTGATGGTATCTGACAACCAAATCCCAAGGGTGCCACCAACCCAGGCCTCTAGTTGTTTGACAGTTTTAGATTTTGCCCCTGTGAGCCCCAGACACATACACAAGCCCATTTCATCTTCTCCCCCAGGTTAATCCATACCTGCTGGGTGCTGACAGGCTGGTCTGACAGGAGCCAGACACTGTGGGGGCTGCAGAGAGGACAGGAACAAACAGCCACTGAGCCCTGAAGATTCCCCTCCTGTGCCCAGGGGAGCCCATGCGATCTCAGATAGGCTCCATGCCTTTTTTGGCATATGAGGAAACTGAGGTCCAGAGTAGGGAAAGAAACAACTCAGGGTCATACTGTAAGCCAGTGTCTGAGATTAAAAGCAGGCCAGTCTCCAAAATCTACACCCCTGCCCACATTACCTACCCTGGAACCATTTAACCTCCCTCCCTGCCAGAGCAGGATTGACCCCTTAGCCTGGAGCTCTCTGGTCACACAAGTGGCGCTCAGCCACCATGTCCCCACAGGGAAAGGGCAGAACAGAGAGCAGTGGCAGGCCCTCTGGCCACCCATCAGTGACAAGCTCACTACCTCTGTTCACTCTCAGCCCGGCCTCCAGGTTCTGTCTCCACCTGGGGGCTCAAGGCCCCTTACCAGCCCTCTGACAACCTCTTCCCCAAATTGTCCCCAGGGCCCACCTCTCACTGGAGAAGCCACAGGACACACATTAACCCGTCTTCAGCTTCTGGCTCCAGAAGCTCCTCCTCCTACCTTCCCAGGCAGTCCCCTGCCAGCTCAATCCTCAGAGAAATATGAAAAGAGCAGACAGTGATGGCTGGTCCAGGGCTATGGAAGGTGCGGGCTTGGCTCTGGGACTGGTGCTCATTAATAAAGCCCGTACCCTGGAGCGGGTGGTGACATGGCTCAGGGTGACGTGGGTGTGTGTCAGTGCATGGGGCCAGCAGAGCCCTCTCTGCCCTCCCACCCTGGACTCTGGCTCAGGTGCTGGCTGGGGGCTGCTAGGGCAGTTCTGGGTGTGCTGATGGGAGGGAGTGTCTCACATGATGATGAGTATGACCTGATGAACTTGGGCCATCACCTCCAAGACTTTATTTACTCCGAGTCAGCCTCAGTTTGCAAGAAGGAATAAGCTGAGAGAAAGAAAATAAAATTCCAAGTTGCAACGACTAGGCAGGATCCCCCAGATCAACTGGCAAAGGTTCACACAGGCAGTTAGCAGAGGCAGGAC
>NW_003852579.1:1973298-1995615 GCF_000181295.1 Otolemur garnettii
CAGACCATCAGCTGGGAAGCTGTGGGAAGGAAAGGGAGGGGACAGAAAGCCTCTTCTTCTCTATTTAATTTTTAGATTAGGGAACAAAAATCAAATTTAACCTCTTCACAGGGAGGCAATTTTTCCTAATCACTCACCCCGCCGCACAGCCCCCCACAACTTGATTGTGTCTAATTAGATTAATGGGATGAGCGCGATTTCTTTTCTCTGAGAGGATCAGCCACAGAGAAGGGAACCTGATGACTCCCCACCCCCACAGAAGCAGGCACTCAGGCCTAGGTTCAGGGGAGAAGGTGGTGATTCGGGGGACTGTGCCCTAGGCCTCCCTTCTCTGCTTCACTCTGTCTGTCATGGAGTCCCTGTTGGTGTCTGCCTCTGTCTCTCCCTGTCCCGGGCTATCTCCTGCGGGAGCTCTATGAGCCCTGACTGAGGAGGGAGCGATCACCTGTACCTTCCTCTCCCGCAGTAAGGAGAGGTGATGGTCTCTGTGTGGCGAGGAGGAGAGATGCACAATGTGAAGGGCTCAAGGTCGCCCAGGGCGGCAGGGCCGTGAAGTGAGAGTCTCGTGGCAAGACGCAGCCTGAGTGCCCACAGAGGGGCCTGCAGGGCCAGGGAGCCTGACCAGCTGTGGGACTCAGGCAGGGTCTGGCTGAAGGAAAGGTCTGGGCAGCCTCTCCCTCAGCCTGAGGGCGCTGAAGGGTCCTTGTCTCTCTTACAAGACCCAGGTTGGCCCTGCCCTGCAGCAGAGGCCTATGGCCGAGAAGCCCTGGCTCCAGGCCCCTGCTCCTGCCCAGCTCAGCCCACCTTCCCTTCTGAACACTGGGCCCCTCCTCAGCTGCTATCTCCCTGAAACCCCCTCCAGGGCCCAGCCCTGCCTCCCTGATGTCTCTGTCCATCCCCTGACCCCCACCTCTGTCCCCTGTCCACCCTGTCCTCACATAGTCCTGGGCACCATCTTCTCTCCCCAGAGGCAGCTATAGAAGTTCCTAGACCCAGGCCCTCCCCCTCCGGTTCAAGGCTACAGCTGAGATAAACATGCCATTGCTCCCCCCAAGCCCTTCCATGCTTTCCCCGTGCTCTGAGGACTAAACCCCAACAACTCAGCATGGACTACAAGGCCCTTGTGAACTGGCCACAGGGGCCTCTCCAGCTGCAGCTCCCCCACCCTGTCACACCCTGACCCACAGGCCCAGCTGTGTGCAGGCCTTTGTTTGTTCATTCTCCCAGACACCCTCCCCAGGCTTCCCCCAACCTGACAGCAGCTTTCTCCACAGTGTTGCTGCATGTTCAGTGACAGTTGATGTGGACTGAGTGCCTTCTACGTGCCAGGCTCTGTGCTGTGGGCTCTCTTGATCATCTCATCTAATGCCATACCAGCCTGGGGTGGGGGGGGGTAACTGTCATCCCCACTTAGAGAAGAAGAAACTGAGGTTCAGAGACATGAGCCACCTGGCCATGGTCACTCAACTGGGAAACAGAGCTGGGATTTGAACCCAGGTCATTTGCATGATGTCATCCCTTCCTACCCCTTTACCCCCTCCCTGAGTTGGAAGCCGCCTGCCATACTGCTGTGTTTCCCCTACACAAGCCCTTGCCCCTGACTGTACTGAAATTGGCAGCTTCCCTGCCAGGCCTGGGCTGTGAGATCCCCAGAGCTCCCTGGTCTCCCCTGTCTCTGAGCCCCAGAGCCCAGCGTGGGACCTGGCATGGGGTGGAGGCTGGGCGACAGTCAGCAGAGACTGAGCTCCAGTGGCAGCCCTGCTGGTTGCTAAGCACCCCCACCACAACCCTACCCCTGCCTGTCACCAATATCCTGGTTTGCAGAGCCTTTAAACCAAATAGAGTTTTACAGTTCATTTGATTTAATTGCAGCTGCCCTTTCTGGAAACCTCTTCCACAAATTGCCTGCAGAGAGCCTGGCAGCCTGCTGGAAGTTCCCCCACCCCAGACCTCACCCCCTATAGTATCCCAGATACAGATCTGGAGAGCATGGGTACCCTAGGCCAGGATGTCATCAGAGCAGGAGAATGTGGCCCTTTGGTTTTTGGGTCAACAGACATGTGACCATTGAGGCTGAGGGGATTGCCCCTGAGCCCTCAGTGCTGGGTCTGGTGTACAGCAGGAGCTCTGGATTGAGGGGTGAACATGGAGAGCCCCCTCTTGCTTCTCTAGCCACACTTCCTGCCAGTCCCCAGGCACCGCACCCAGGCATGCCCAGCTCCCTGCTGTGCCCACCCACACCTGTGGGATTCAGCTAGCCCTTCTCTCTAGAGGACCTTTCTCCCTCTGCCTTTCACTCATCTAATTAATATCTGCTCAGGTATCACATCTTCCAAGAAGCTTGTCCTGACTTAAGGAGAGGGTAGGGACCCCTCTTCCAGGTCCCCACAGCCCTAGGCTTTCCCCCTCTTAATTCTTCAACCTCTGCATCATGATGACAGCTGCACCTATTTTCCAAGCCCCTCACCCCTTCTAGACCAGGAACTCTTCAAGGGCAGAGCCATCCCCAGAGCCCAATGAAGGACCCCTCCCCCCAGAGAGGATGTGTTGTCATTGTCAGTAGGGTGTGGGGCACCAACTATACCCTCCCCAGGGCATGGCAGTGGAGTCAGGATCCAGAGAAGGGAGGAGAAAGAGCTGGCCTTCCAGATAAACACCTGCTCATCAATCTAATAACTATATATCCTAAATTGCTGGGTTTCTTGTACTGCACCATAAAAGCAGTGGCAAGGGGTGGGGATGGGGAACACTTCCAGGAAACCTAGAGTCTGGGCAGGGAGTTCAGAGACATGGGGAAGGACTGGCGCCTGGCCTTCCACCCAACTTATCCCAGGAATCTGCAGTTTACATCAATGGAAGTAGGTCACCATCAGAGCCCTGCCAGACACTTTCCAGCCCAGTCTTGGCAGGCTTACCCGTATCACAGCTTCCTCACCACAGCCTTACTGCCCAAAGCCTGGATCGGCCCTGGCCTGTAGCAGAAGACTGTGGGGGCTCCAGCCCTAAGCTGTGGGGCTCCTTTTAAATTCCTGCCCCTTAAGCCTCATCCTCTGTGCCAGACATCCTATATATATCATTGACAATCTCTCCACTTACCATTCATTGCATCCCCCACTCTGTGTCTGGCACCAGGAACACGGTGGTAAATAAGGCAAAATTCCTGCCTCTTTGTTGCTAACATTTTGTTGGAAGAGACAAATAAGCAATAACAAGTGAAAAAAAAAAAAAAAGAAAATTCATAGCACAAAGGATCCTGGAAAGGAAATAGTACAGGAGTGCGTGATGGAAAGGGACTTCCTCTCTCCTTGTTCAGTTGTTACCATCTCCCACCTGGACCTTCAAACAACCTCCTTGAGGGTCTTCTGGTCTCCAGCCCTATCTCCTGAAATCCCTATCTGGTTATGTCACCTCCTCACTGAACACTTGTCAATGCTCCAGGACACAGCCTTCAGGAGAAAAATCAAAGTTCTCCAAGAAGGCTCATAAGACCCTGCCCTCGCCCTTGTCGACCTCCAGACTCATTTAGTAGTGTCACTTATCTTTTAAGTCTACACTCTATCCTTACATGTTTTATAAAGCAGATTGTGAATAGTCCCAAAGGTTACAGATGTATCCTGTGCCCAGGGAACCATCGACACCCAGGTAATGTTAGAGGTAAGAGGTGACAACGATTTAGATCCTGTAGGACTTTGCATGTCGCTTTGAAACTTTTAGATCTCATCCAATGTCCCCTCTACCTGTCTATCTCTCCAAATTGACTGTAGCTCCCTGAGGTCACGGACTATGTTTTTTCCTCTCTTCAAAGCTCAGGGCTGAGTGAAATCTTGATTGAGAGAAAAGGTCAGTAAGGATGTGGCCTGATAACAGAACTGTTGGTCCAGGGCTCAGCTGGGGAAACTCAAGGGGAAAGGAGTGATCTGATATCAAGTTGAAATATGCAGGCATTATCAAAAGCAGCCAGAACTAAGGGGGCCCAGTTCAAGGAATACCAACATTTAGATAGCGAAAGCTACGCAGAGCTGGGTTTCAGCACCGCGGACAGCTCTAAGGGCAGCAGGAAGGCTTTCTTCTTCAGACTTCTGGGGTTGCTCATTTGCTTTTTTGTCTTCTGGCTAGAATTATCTACTTGCTACAGGAAATTTGCTCTTGCAAACTTTACTTTGTGTTCAAAAGTGAGAGCACAGATGCTGGAGCTGCACTACCTGGGTTCAAATCCTAGGTCTACCATGTGCAAGTGGTGTAAACTTGGCCTCATTTTGTAACCTCTCTCCATGCCCTGTTTGCTGTATCCATCCAGCAAATGAAGATAATAAGGGCACCTACTCTATAGGATTGTGATGAGAACTCAGTGAAATGGTGAGAGAATAAGCCACTCAGCATAGATATTGGTACACGATAAGTGCTTTCAAAAATTAGTGATCATTATCCCAAGAGCTTTTCTACATAGTAGGGGAGAGGAATGGTGCTACGGAAGGCATTCATGTTCCCAGTGATCTGCCAGCCTCATTAAGGAATGTGTTTTAGGGGCAAAGTTTTAGAGATATCTGATGGGGTAAGAAACGCCAAGCCAGGATCCTAATACAAAATGCTTCTAATGAGCTGTATTATTTTAGGTGAGTTACATAACCTCTCTGGTCTTCATCTCCCATGTGAAAATGAGGCCCCTTGTTTTATCCATATGGTAAGAGTTCCTTTTTTCCTTTTATTTTATCTTCCTACCTTCCATCCATGACAATATATTCATGTATTACTTAGCTATTTAGAAATAAGGTGACGTATTTGGGAAACTATTAGCCTATGTGGCATGTCAGGGCCTTTCCACCTAGCTGTCTCTGGGTCTTTGGCTCAGCCTTCCTGAGCACAAATTGCAGAGTGAGGGCCAGAAGCGAGGCCTTTGGGAAGGCCATGGGGGGCACCTATGGAAGGAAGTGGTTGTCTTTGCTTTGTGCATGTCCCATCTTTTAATTCCTATGCTGAACCTCTCTTCTTTTCCGGGTTATATTCAGGTGCCCTGGGCCTCTGCACTGAACCACAACCTTCCTTCCTGCTTGTTTTATCCATGTTCTCCCATAAACCATGTTCTTCCCTCCACAGAACCTTGCCACAAGCCATCCCCCTAGGCAGGAATGCAAACTACCATACAGGAGTCCTTCAGCTGCAAGGAGTGGAGAGCCGACTGAATATGATTTAAATAAAACGAAGAAACAGAGGTTGAGAAAAGCAAGTTACTGGCTTTTTCACCTGAACAGTCCAATCAGGCATGGCTGGGTACAGGGAGTCAACTGATGCTGTTGGAACCTTCTCTTTCCACCTTTTAACTGGAATTTCTTTTGTGTTGGCTTCCTTCACAGGAAAGTTCTACCCTCTAGGTCAGAGATGGCCACACATAACTCCAGATTCACCGCATACTGGCTTATCACATTTCTTTGCTGATAATTTAAGCAAAAGTCCCCGGTATTTTCTTTGGCCTGACCGGGATCAGCTGCCCACCACTGGCCAACCAGAAGTGACCAGGTAGCCAAGCCCAGCTAGCATGTCCCCTTTGGAGCAGGAGCTCGGAGTCGGCCCCACCTATATGCTCTGAAAGGATTCTCATTGAATTCTCACTGAAAGAGAAGTAGGAAATTGTTTTCCAAAGGAAAATTAGGGTGTGTTAACTGAACAAGAAAGAAAGGATTCTGGGCAGATAAAACACACACACACACACACACACAAATAGCTGCCCCTTCCTTCTCTTGCCTGTTTGCTTGGCTGACCCCTGCCCATCTCTTTAGCTGCAGCTTATATGGCACTTACTCAAGGGAAAGTTCCATGATTAACTCATCTAAGCCAGGACCTTTCAATCTCTGTCTTTCCCGTTTAGCTCTTACTATGATAATAGCCAACATTTAGTGAGAACTTTATTTATTGAGACACTGTTCTGAGTGTTTTACATGCATTAATAAATTTAATTCGTGTGACAACCCTATTAGATAGATGTTTTATGATCTCAATCTTCCAGTTATGGAACTGAGGGCTGGTGAAGTTAAGCAACGGGATTGAGTTCTCACAGTCAGGATGTGGCAGGGATGGGATTCCAGACAAAGCAGTCACTGTTTGTATGTAGCCCAGAGCCCACCCTCTGAGGCTGTCCACCTGCTCCTCCTCGTCATCATGCAATGAGCACACAGCCGACCTGTGGCTCCAAGGAGCATTGACCTGATTATCTGCTGTATTTCTGCCCCCTCCACCAGACTGTGAATCCCGCAGAGGAGAACCCCATCTGTCTCATGCTTTTTCATGTCCCCAACACCCAATGTCACGTATAGCACAGAGCAGGACCTGGTGTCCTCATGCACTTTTTCAATAAGAATAACAAGGCTGCCCAACCCTGCCCTCCATTGAAGGGGGCTCTGGAGAGTCAATTAGAAAACAATAAAAGGGAGCCCCCCTCTCCCCTCTCCCTGCCTTGCTCACTCCCCTTCCTTCCCTCCTTCCCACCCACCCTCTTCCTTTCTGTTCCTCCTGAAACCCTCCCTCCCTCACCCTCCCTTCTTTCTCTGCCTCTATCCCACACTGCCTATCTCCTCCCTCTTCCTTTCCCATTCTCCCAGAAAATTAAATGATACTGTAAAACCTGGTTCATTTGCATGTGGCTCAGGGGCCTTAGTGCCTTCGGCTCCATGTTCATTAAATGTCTCTGTGTAGAGGGATGTAATGAACCGATTTTATTACAACTGTCATCTCTGCCCATCCTAGGGGGCAATTATGTATTCATTGGGAAGAAAGAGAAGCACAAGCCTCAGCTAATAGTGCTTTGAGTTTGGGAGTGAGCAGGGGAGGAGGTCCAGGCTCTGACTCTGGGAAGGATCTGGGCTGCCTGGGGCCCAAGTTCTGCCAGTGGTGGGGCAGGAAGGCAAATCTGGGCACAGTTGGCCCCTGTAGTGGCAGCATCCCCATAAATTTCAGGAATCCCACTGGCTTTGATTGGAGTCCAAAACTCCTAAGATTGGTTATTTCAAGGGGTCCAAAATTTATCTCTGTCCCAAGAACTATCTGTCGAAAAGATAACTGGCTTGCCATGGGAGGACCACTATTTTATTATATGTGTATGCTTCTGTGATTGTAATCATGGAGAAATTCATTGAAAAGTGTCTGGGGAAGTGTTCCATGAGTGTTCATCCATCTCGTTCATCCTTGATGAATCCCATTTGCACAGTGTCTAGTGACAATTGAAACATCAGCCATCTGCAGCCAGGCACTGGACTTGTGACTTACCCGTAGCATCTCATTTAACAGCCAGGTGTGTTGGGTCCTGTTATTATCCCTATTTCACAGATAGGAAAACTGAGGCTCAGAAAATGCCATGCTCAAGGCCACACAGCCAGGATTTGGTGGATTCAGACCTTAAAGCCAGCTCTGTCTATATCAGCACCTTCACCACTGCTCCCTTTACTATCTACAGTTATAAAGGACGGCCCATGTCACACAAGGCTTCTTTCTACATTTCAATTTATTCATGGTAAACAATGGTCCTACAACTCAAATACCACAGTGATAAGTGATGGTTTCTTCAGAAGGCCCACTTTCTTCTCAGGGGTTAACTTGGATTGGGCTTCGGAAGCGCCTCAGTGTAAGCAATGAGCATGTGTATGGGGGCACATGGCCGTGGGGGGTCATATACATTCATGGGGGTGGAGGAGCCTATCTTGGCTTCTGACAATTTGGGTGTAAACGCAGCTGGGCTGGGATGGGTTTGAGCACTGACTCTGCTTGCAGCCTGTGAGTGATGGTCAAGGATTGTAACACTCAGTTGCTGTTACTGAGTACCTGCTGCATACCAGGCCCCGCTCTGGGTTTGGGGAAGAGAGTAGTGAATAAAACAGACAAATGTCCCTATACTTGAGGAGGTGACAGTCAGGGTGGGGTGGACGCGTGACACTCTATTCCCTTTGGCCTCAGCTTGCCCATCTGCATAGAGGGCAAGCTAGGGTGGGACTTCTGTAGCAGGGTCCCCAGCTCAGGGGCCAGGCAGGTAGCACAAGTGACAGACGAAGTGGGGGTGGCCATGGAGAGTCAGCCCCAGAGACTATTGCTGGGTGAAGCACAGGCCCAGTGTCCCAGCCACTCTGATGTTATTTTATGTGAAATCTTTACATTTTGACATTTTATCAGCTAGTTCAAAACAAACAAGAAAATAAAACCTATAGCATAAACAAAAAATCTCACTGGTCTGTGGCAGGGTCTGGCCTCCAGGGCCTCACCCTTCAATGGCAGATAAGGAGTCTGGCAGAGCCCCATTGCATGACAGGGTAACAATCATGAGCCTTCCTCCCTCAAAGCAAGAGTATGGTCTGAGTCCAAGCTCAAGGAAAAGACAGGGTGGCTTTGCTAGGGCTGGAAGCGGGGAACTGGCCCTTACAATGCTTCTGCCACATTATCTACACTGTCATGAGGATGGTCCATCCTGGGAAGAAAGTGGTTTCTTTGTGTTTTGCCAATTGGAAGAAACCTGAGTTTGCCCTGGGCCCTCCTGAGCCAAGGAGTTTGGGAAGGTAGGGGGTAGTGGGATGGGGTTCAGAGCAGGAAGAGGGCAGGGCAGATGCCACAGGGAACCATGAGGTCCTAACAGAACACAGGGACTCACAGTCAGTCTGCACAGGTCTGCAGGGATCATTAAGAGAAAAGGCTGGACAATGACCTTGAAATAATACCAGCACACCAGCACACAACCATAAAAAGATACCTTTATCAAGCCTTTCTGTATGCTCCACTCTCTTCTAGAACTTTACAAATATCAGCTCATTGCAGCCTCACATCAGCCATGGAAGGAAATCATTATTATTAACTCATTTTATGGATGAGGAAACTGAGGCAAAGAACAGTTAGGTTGCTTCCTCAAGTCACAGTGCTGGTAAGGGCCAGGTTCCCTGGTCACTCACTGCCTTACTCAGCTCTAGCCCTCCGGGAGCTAGGCGGGTTCCATGTGATCACAGAGCCATCCTCAGTGGAGAACCTGCCATGTGTCATGTACCATGTAGGGCTCTACTCACACGACTTAGCCTACACAACAACCAAATGAGGAAAGGACCACCATTCCTATATATAGGTAGAAAGACTGAGGCTCCAGAGACTGAGGGGCTGCTAGGATTTGCCTAGGGCCAGCCCTGGGTCTTAGATTCTGGCAGGGGCAGCTCCAAAGGCCCTCTCCTTGGGACACTGTGCCCCACTGCCATGCAGTTGTAGGGGGTGTGGGTGGAGGGTGTCCCTCAGGTTCTGGTTAAACTCAGATCCTCATTCAGGATGCCATTGAGCTTTCTGCGGTCCATTGATCTGGTCTTGATCCTTCCCAGTCACTGCCTCCAGATTATACGCCCAGCCCAGAGAATTCAGACCCTGGGCCACCTAACAAGGCCATCACCTGCCAGTCCCTCCTTGCTCTGTTAGAAATCATATGCATTGATTAAAACTGAAGCTGAAACACTAGCGAACGTTGAATTCTCATGCTTTAGGTGTACGTCTATTTTAGATTTTTCAGTACTCTGCTATTTTTACTGTAACTATTTCGTTTAAATGTTATTTCATTTAAATTTCCGACACGCTAACTTCATTTGTGCAATTGAAGTAAAATTGCAGTGTGTGTGTGTATGTATATACATATATAAATTAGAGGCATCAAAGAATTCTGCTGACCCCTTAGATTGAAGCAGAACTTTGGTCCCCAGAGGCCCCTTTACTCTGCTGAGGGCCCTTTCCAACTGCAAGATTTGTTAACTCATTAGCAGGGAAGCTCCACACTCCCACAAAACTCCCTGGCTTGTCTAGCACCTGCTGTGCCTGGCATCTGGGGTGCCCTGAGGCCAGCCCAGTCTGCTTCTGCCAGCAGAGCCTCCTCAGGTGTGACTTACCCTCCAGCTGCAGGACAGGTGGACCCTTAAAAAGAACAAGGTCCAGAACCCCTGGAGCAGAAGGGCCTGTGCAAGGAAGGGAGATGCAAAGAAATCTGGCAGGGGAGACCCAGAAGGGCTAGAAAGGAGAATTCAGAGTTGTCACACATCTATCATATACAGGGCCCTTTTAAGTGACTTTTCATCTAAGCCTTCTTACCTTATGAGATAGATGTCGTGTTCTCATTTTGCAGATGAGGACACTGAGGCCCAGAGAGAGTAAGTAACTTTCCAAAAGCCACACAGCTTGCCCTATAAGAGAACAAGGATGCAAACCCAGGCTTCTGGTGAACCCCAAATCTATCCTCTTCCTCCCAACCACGCTGTCTAGACTCACTCTTCCTTTGCAGGGGTTCCATGGCTCTCTCCACCCCTCTTGCTGCCTCCTCATAATTCCCCACAAAGCCACCAGACAGATGGGAAAGGGAAGCCTCAGAAAATCCTAGCCTTCGAAGAGGAGGCCTGAAGCATCCCTGCTGAGAAGCAAACATTTCCCAGCAGAGTGAGTCACCTCGGCCTCTTAGTCATTGCAGGTATAGAAGTTTCCCTTCTTCCTGGAAGTGTGTAAATCAAACCTTAGAACAAGTTTCATGGACTTTGCTGGGTCACGAATCAGCAAGAAGACGAGGAGAAATGCAGGGAGAAGAGCAGAGAGGCCCAGAAAGGGCTCTTAGGATGGAAGTGAGGGGTACAGTATGGCTAAGAGATCATTGCCCCACCTGCCACCCCAGGGGATGGGGCCTGAGGCTTTCTGAGGTCCCTGCCAACCCCAACATCCCGTATCTCCCTGACCCAGTGTCTGAGGCAGCTAGAGCAAAAAGTCTGGGATCAGGGAGGGGGGCTAGAGAGGGGGCTTGGGGTCTCCAACACCTCTGAGATAGGCCCTGTGTGAGGTGTTTGGTGTGACAGAGGGGGCTGGTAGTAGCAGAGGACAGGATGCGGTGGATTGGGCCAGAGAAGCTGGGAGAAAGCTGGAGAGGCAGAACTCAGCTGACTTGCTGTGACTTTGGCTGAGTCCCATGGCTTTGCTTAGGCTTCAGCTGCCTCATCTGCAAAGGAGAGATGATTACTCCCACCCTTGACATAGGGCAGTTGGTAGCACTGACCAAGACCAAGGAGAGAAGAGTTGGGTGGGAAGGGTAGCCAGGTGCAGAGGGGGTGGGACCTGGTGGTTGACCTAGGTGGGGCCTGGCCCTGCTCTCCCACTCCGCACTCCTGCTGCCTTCAGCCTGCTGGTAACTGGACAGTCCCTGATGATCCTTTCCCTGAGAGCCCAGCTGATTGGAGGAGGCAGTGGTGAACAAGGCTGCTCCCTCCCGCTTCTCCCTGGAGCCTCCCATGTGCTGGCTTGAGTTTCCCAGGTGGTGACAGGGCCTAGGAAAACATTTGATCTCTCCCCAGGATCCATGCTGCCCCCAGCTCTGTCCTGGTCCTGTGTGCTTCCTGGCAAAATAGCCCTCAGCTTCCTCTTTCGGACTCTTCTGCCTAGTCTCTGCCCCCACTGTCCAGTGTGTGACTTCGGATAAGTCACATCACCGTCTGATATTCAGTCTCCCCCTCTGTTAAATGGGGATAAGAATGCCTACCTCCCAGATTTGTCCTATTTACACATCCATGTCATCCTCAGACAAATATTTACTATTTCTTGAGAGTCTCCTGTGTGCCAGGCCTTGACCTGGGCTCTGAGGACACAAAGGTGTGTTGTAGAGACTAGGCCTTGTTCTCAGAGGTGTCTGTGAGGTTGCCGAGAACCATGACAATGCAAAGTGGACAAGTGACTCACCCAAGGGCATACGGAAGAGCAGCAGCAGATGCCAGTGAGATCTGCCCTTCTTTGGGGACATCCAACCCTACATCAAGCATCAGGTGGCAGAAGGCAGTCCAGACCTGCTGGCTCCATTTGTCCCTGTGGGCCTAGCAAGGGGCTCTTACCCCAGACAGATAAGGGGTACTCCCCAATCCCATCTCCCTGTCTCTTCCCATCTGCTCCTATCCCAGGGCCCCCTGCAGAGACTGCAGTTGGCAGTGGCAGGCTTGGAACTGAATCCCGTACATTACAACACTCTGCCTGCTCGGTGACCTGTAGCCGGCAGTGAGCACCTGCCCCCTCACCATTCTGATAACAAATGTTTAATTAGTATAATTATCACCTGAGAAATTGGGCTCCTGCCATAAACAATTAAAATGAAATTCAGCTCAGCTTTGCCTAGCTCTCCTTTCAGCCTTAAATCTTATGGTGAATCTCATAGCACATCTGGAAACAGGAGTCAGAAAGAGGGGATCCCTGAGGGGTCTTCATGCAGGCAGGAGTCTGGGGGTGAATGTGGATGTGAAGACGTGTTTGTGTGAAGACATGCTGTGTAGGCAGGTGTCCGTTCTTCTTGGCTATAAGCAGGCGTATACATGTATGTATGCCTGTGCATGTTCAAGCAAGTCTGAGCAAGTATGGCTGCAAGCATGTATGTGCGTGTACTGTGCACGTGAAGGCACAAGTGTACATGAAGCTGCACATGTGAGTGTGTGCTGTGTGCACAACCGTGGTGGGGGAGGGGGTGGGCTGCTCAAACGCAGGCAGCACCTCATCACGGGCAGGGCACAGGAGATAGGGTCGGCGACAGATGCCACGGTGAGAAAGTTACACTTTATTTTTTGTCATTGGCAATTGGGAGCTATGGATGGTTCTTGAGCAGGAATAAGATTTATCAGAAGGAATTGGCTTATGTGATTATGGAGACTGGCAAATCCAAATCTGCAGTACGGCCTGGCAGGAAGAGGCCCAGGAAAGCCAGGAGTGCAGATGAAATCTTCTGAAGAGTTCCCTCTTGCTCAGGGAGGCCAGTCTTTTTGGTCTATTCAGACCTTCAACTGCTTGGATGAGGCCCACCCACATCAGAGAAGGCAGTTGTCTGACTCAAGCTCACTGATTTAAATGTTAATCTCATCCAAAACACCCTCTGAGTCGACACTTAAACTAAACCATCATAAGGCATGACAGTGAAATAATGAGGGGACACTAGTGAGAACTGTTGAATTGTACCAAGGACTTCAAACACTTCACCTCATTTAACCCTCATAACCTTTCTCTTAGACAAACCCTATGAATCTGGCTCCCCCTTTTATTCTAGGAAAGCAAGGCTCAGAGAGGTTAAGTTACTCAGTATCACACAGCTTGTAAGTGGGAACCCCACACTTGAATCTCACCCCTCCTCCAAGACTGACATGCCTGAAACCATCATGGTCATGGGGGTGGCACAAAGGGCTAGGGCAGGGATTTGAGAATCCAGGCTGGCAAGGTCAGGAGAAAAGTAGAGTTGGTCAAGACTCAGAGAATCGTCCTGGGGGTTGAGTTTAAGGAGAAGTGAAGATAGAATCAAGTTTGGAGAAGATAGTGAACCCACTCATGTAATAGAGAAAAGGCAACAAGCATTTGTCTCCTGATTCTCCCTCCCAGGGTCATCTAATCTGAAAAAAAAAAATGTAACTCTATCAATTCCTGAGGACTCTCAAATTCATATCTCCAACCCCAGACACTGTTCTTTGTATTAGTCAGTGCAGGCTAGCTGCATTGTGAGTAACAAACATCCCCAAATCTCAGTAGCTTGAAGCCATTAAAGATCAGTGCTCACTCATGCTACCTATTCTTAACAGTCACCTGGGCTCTGACCCCCACCATTGTCCTCACTCCAGGAATGACTGTCATCAGGCAGAAAGAAACAGTGGCACAATACACAAGATCTGAAGGGCTTGCTGACCAGAGAGTGGATCTGGGGTCCTGGCACTTCCAAAGAACTTCATTCTTGTCCCTTCTCCATGGCCCAGTAAACAGGGAACACAGGGACACACATAACTTCCAGGCTCTCCACATCTGGCACCAGGGTCAGGCTCTGAAGGGGTGAGGTTGGGGTGGGGAGGAGGAAGGACCCTTCATGTTATTACGGGACACAGGTTGAAAAGGAGGCTGACAGCAGCTCAATCAATACTGAGCAACTTTAATTCTCTTCAGCCATGGTTTCTATCCTGGCTGCACCTACACATTTATTCAACTCCTCGTCCCGCTCTGGTTGATCTGGGAAAATGGAGATAAAGATCCCACTCTGAGTAGATTCTAGCATCAGCAAAACTCTGGAGCAAGAGTCACCTGTGGGAGCTGGCTCTTCCTAGAGGGCGTGTCAACTAGAGCAGGTCAGACACAGAATAATTCATATCTATGGGGTTTACACAATTCTGTTCATGCACACCACTACCTGGTGAAACTTCAGCTCTGTAGTCACATTTCTGGGACTCATGTCCTATTCCACTACCTGCCCTAGCTGTGCAACCCTGAACAAGGCCCTTCCTTTTCCTGAACCTCAGTTTCCTCCTCTACAAAGTGGGGATCACTAGCATCTCCCTGCAAGTCTTAGCAAGGATTCAATGATTTAATCCTCATAAAGTGCCTGCCACAAGAACTGGCATAGAAGACTCACTCCATCAAAGGCAGCAGGTGTTGTTCTTGATCACCACCACTCCACTGGGGGAGTCTGGGGGGGCCTTTTCTATAGGGCATCCCTGGAGCCACAGAGGCAGGTTGTTATGCCCGTAACCATCATTTGCTCTGGGCGCCCTTTATGGAATCCTGCACAGGGGTCCATGGTCACCCCTCTCCTGTCCTGGCTGTCTCATGTCTCTCTGTTGGGCTTTGGCAGTAGGGATGAAGCCTGAGGATATGGATCCTCTGAAGACGGAGAAGCACAGAAGATAGGTTTCCTTTATAATGACAGGAACACAGACATGTTGGGGCCCACTTTGTGCCACAATAAACAATTTAGGCCGCATCTGCCCCCCTCACTCTGCCCCCACCAGGGAGGGGCTCATCAGTGACAATTTGGGCACACATAGCCAAGGCTTTTAAGATACATAATATAAAAAGCAGTCTGCACTGGGCAGCTGCTACTTTTTTTTTTTCTTTTCTGTAAATGAAAGGAATGAAATGACAGTATTTCTTATTCCTTCTTCTGTCTTGGAAAAGATGAAAAGATGATGAATCTATAAAATTCATAAATTTCTGGGAGGTTGTGACTCCTGAAAACATACTAATAGGCAACATGAAATACCACCAAGCACGAGTGTGTGTGTGACCAGGAAATGTCACAGCGTGACTTGAATTGCTTTGCCATGGACCTGTCGGTAAATACCTGCTCCTAATTGGGGCTCTGTTTCAAGCAGTGATGCTCAGGGTCACAGGTCCTATCAGCTCTGCCTCAGCCCTGTCTGGAAGCCAGGAAAGGCCCCGTCTGCACCTTCTTGCATGTTAGGTGGGCTCAGGAGGAGCCTGCAGGATCCCTTTGTTTTAAATGACCCTCTCTGGATCCCCGACCCCTTTCCTACCTTTATTCTTTCACAACACTACTTCAAGGGGCCTCGGAGAGGTTAGGAAACTTGCCTGAGGTCAAACAGCCAAGAAGAAGTCATTTCAGAAAACCTCCAGACCTTCCAACTCCAACCCCAGAACTCTCTCTCATCTATTTCCCTTGCCTGTGTTGGTGATTCTGGGCTTGGGGTAGGGTTTAGTTTCTAAAGAAATAGTCCCAGCAGTGCCCAGATTCCAGGGAATATAGGCTTCTCAGGGTGGGATCTTCTTTCTGGCTGCTGGGGGTCCTGCTGCTCATTCGGCGACCTGGTCACAGGGAGGGTATGAAGGGTACAGTCACTGGACCTCAAGGAGCAAGTTGTGTGTCTTCCACAGCCCACTCCCAGTCTGCTTTTCCCAGGTCTGCTTCTCAGTGGAGAGGTTTGTACACTGTCTGTTTGTATGCTATCTGGGCTGTGTGATCTCAGGCAAGTATGCTGACTTCTGAGGCAAGTACCCAATTTTTGAAATGTGGTTAACCAAGCATAATAACAGGAACACCATCTACCATGTCACCCGACACATAGCTCCTTATGGGTGGTTCCCTTCGCTCATTACTAGGACCCTAGGGACATTAATTCCAATCTCTGCCCTTCCCTGGAAACACACTATTAAAGCTCCCACTCCCATTCACAAAGGGATGAGCTATACACACACTAATGTAAAACTAACTGGAGAATAGCAAAGGTTTCTATGGCCACCGCATTCACCAGGTTGCTGAGGGAGCCCTTGTTGATGCTCTTGGTCAGGAAGCAGTATCAATCGGAAGCAGGAGCCAGAATCAATCAGAGATAGGAAGCTCACTCTGACTGTATGGGCCAGACACTCTAAATAGCAATATCTCTCTGGGCTGGAGCTGAGGGTTGGGGGTAGCAGTGTTCAGGGAAAGGACAGAAGGAACTTAAAGGCCAGCACTCATTTGTTGAAATAGACAGCTCCCACTTCAGCACCCTGGACAGAGCCTGCCTTCATGGAGAAGGGTCTTCAGGAAACAGTATCAATGGATCAGAAAGGGGACATTGCATCTGCGCATGGTGGCTCACATCTGTAATCCTAACACTGAGAGGCCAAGGAAGTGGGATCACTTAAAGCCAGGAGTTCAAGACTAGCCTAAGCAAGAATGAGACCCCATCTGTACAAAAACATAGAAAATTAGTCAGGCTGGCGTCATGTGCCTGTAGTCCCAGCTATGTGGGGGTTGAGGCAGGAAGATTGTTTGAGCCCAGGAGCTGGAGGTAGCAGTGAGCTATGATCACACCACAGCACGTCAGCCTGGGGCAACAGAGAAAGACCCTGTCTAAAGAAAAAAGAAGACGAAAATGAAGACAAAGAAGAACTAGAGGAGAAGGAGGAGGAGAGAAAAGAAAAGAAAAGAAAGGGATTTTGTAACTTGCAGCTGATGGCACCAAGGTAAAGTTTAGGTCACAGAAAACTCACCTAGCACAACCTGCTAATCTAGGCAGCACTTTTCAAGAGCACCAACTACCTACAAACATGCAGAGAAAATCACTAGGATGCTTGGGAGGAAAGAACCAGGGAGGGGCAGAGAACCCAGGGTTCTAGCCCCGCTCTCTTATCGCTGGCTCACACTATGGACCTAAACAAGTCACCCCCTACTCCAGTGTCAATTTCTTCACTTTCACAATGAGGGTGCTCATATGATCCCTAAAGGCTACCCCATAATCTAAGGCTACTGCAACCCCTCCATATATGTAATTTTTTTTTCAATTTCCAGTCTCCTGGACTTGCAGACATAGTCCCTGGCTATACTTCTGTCCAGCTCATCATCACTGAAGAAGAGGTGCCCTCAGTTCTGGGATGCTCTGTCTCCCAGTCCCACTGGGATTTGGGAACCTGGGAAGGGTTTGCTGGTGTTGGCCAACTCTGATAAGTGAACCTTGGCTTCAGGCAGAGCTGGGTTGGAGTCCAGACTCCACTGTTCACCCAGTGTGGGATTAGGGGCTTGTTTCACCTGCTGTACCTCATTTGATACCAAATTTCAACCCCAGTGAGTGCCCCAGCAGTCAGCGCCCCGGCACTACAGATTCCCCCCTCCGGCTTTCTAATGGTTTCACCCAGTGTTTATAAATGAGACAGGTATTTGCTCATGTTTCTCCATTTATAGTTCTTCCTGACTGATCTACTAACATGAAATTTTGTCTTTAGCATTTTATTTACTATAATAATTGTTATAATTATCAATAGTACAGGAGTCTCCATGCCAATATAATTGCTGTCAGACAGGTGCAAATATTTCCTGCTCTCATGAATGGAATAAAACGTTGACTGCATGTCGAGCTGGGGCTGGGGGTCTCTCCCATCTCTCTCTACTGGGGAAAACTCATCTCTTTCTCTCCAAGAAGTAGTCCCATTGCCTTCCTGTCCTCATGTCCAGCAGAGCAGATTCTGCAGTCCCTGAAGTGCACATCACTTTGTAGTTTTGTGACAACTACCCCTGACTGGGGTAGCCTTGGCTGCTGCACTGATGACTGCCAAGTATTAAGAATTTAAACCAGGCCTCGCGTGGGGCTAAGTGCTTTGCCGGCACCACCCCCATTAGGAAGACACCAGCCTCACTCCCATTTTACAGATGTGAAGATGGAGAAGCAAGACTGAGTAGCTTTTATCCGCTCACCACAGCAGTGAGCCAGCCTTCAGTCTCAGTCCCCTCTCCCCTTTCTCCCTTTTCTTCCCCTCTTGCTATTTGCTCAAAGCCCAGCAAGGCCTTTTTACTGGAAGCCTCGGATCTGAGCTTCCATCTCACTTGGGAAAACAGTGAGGGGGACCTGGCCTCAGAGACCCACCCCAGCTGGGTCTCAGCCTTCCCAGAGGCCCCTCCCCCAGTCTGGGAACTGCCTGTCTGGGGTGGGAGAGTGTGAGGGTGACACACTGGTTTCTTCTGCACTCCACGTGACATCTCTTCTGAGGCCCTAGCTCCGTCTTCAGTACCCCTCATTGCAGATGAGTGAGTGACAATGACCTTTCCTGGGTTTACTTCCGTACAGCTGTGCCAAGGAGCTTCGGGATTTCACATGGTCCTCACGGCACTTGAAACAGGAGGAAAATGAGGGCCAGAGTGTCATAGATTCTTGAAACTGAGGATCCTTTAAAGATGACCAACCTTTATATTTTACAGATAAAGAAACAGAGGTCCAGAGAAGGAAACAGACTTGCCGGATGTCACACAGCAAGTGAGTGGCAGAACCAGGACCAGATTCCAGATTCCCAGATTCCTAGGCCAGTGTCTCTTCCTTCGTGTCAGAAAAACCCAGTAAACCAGACAGGGTCTTTCCTGGACTTCAGGGTGACACCTTTCCTGTTTCTAGGGGAGTCTGGGGCTGCAGTTGTCTGGATTCAGACTCACATTCCCAGCTTTACCACCAACAGACACCTGTGTTGCCCTGCCCCCGGCAAGCCTTGTTTCCTTCTTAGAAGATGACCATTTGTGGTTCAATGTACTGCATTTAAGTGTCTTGTGTCTCATTCTGGACATACACAGAGTGCCCCCACCTTCCCAGGGAAGATAAGCTGATATGGGCTACACCAGTCCCCAACCGTGGCTTGCGAGTGGCCACTTCAGTCCATAGCAATGGCTTTAATTGCTCTTCTAGAAACTTGATTGATGGACCATTGGGCCACATAGATGGATCTGTAGACATGACCATTCCCAGTGCTATTGGCTGTGTGCTTCTAAAGAAGCCTGGAGGCCAACTGACACAAACCCAAGCCTCTAGAGTGACATCCCTAGGAGAATTTGGCAGTGAATTATGTCGGATTATCATAGAGATATTCTGAGGACCTCTCCTGGAAGGAAGATACCCTGGAATGTACAGAGCAGGTTGTGTCCCAGAAGGAAGGATGGAAGCTGCGGGGAGCCAAGTGAAGAGCCTCCAGGGCTGGGCAGGGCACGAGACAGAAGACTTGTGGGCTGGTGATGGTGGGCACAGAGAGGATCAGATGCTTCATGGGGTCTGGCCAGACCACCTAAGTGCCCTGGGGACTCATTTCTTATTCCTTCAGTCATTCACTCACTTTCCCACACTCTCAGCAACATTTCACAGCCATCTCTATTCCAGGGCACAGGGCTTGGTGATGGGAACACACAGACAGTAACACCTGACTTTACTAAGATGCTTCCAGTCTTGCACAGAACATAGAGATTCAACCACAAGAAGGACCCTAGTGAGCAGCAGAGAGACAAGGGGGGACACTTTAACCCCCTTGGAGGGTGGGTAGAGCAGGCATCTACACAAGATGGGTGGCCCCAAGGCAGACCCCCAGGAAAGGACATGGTGGAAAAGGTTTGGGCAGCTTGTACACAGGGAAACATGGAGTGGTGGAGTTGAAGAAGCTGCAGAAATGGGAGAAGAGATGGCCAAGAGCCTCTGCAGGGGCAGAGGGGACAGTGTCTGGGACAAGTGGTGGGGCTGGCCTTCCACCAGAGGAGATCACTAGAGCTAGGTGAGGACAATCAATCCAGAAAAGGGGGTGTGAGCCCTTTGACCTCTGTTTCCCTGGTACTGAGGGGGCTAATCTGGCCTGCAGCGAGCAGCAGGGCTGGGGTCAGATGAAGGGTTTGAGGGAGCAGAGGTCTGGAACAGTCCTAGGGGAGAAAGGGAGGGGCACAGGAGGGCCAGGGGAACACTAGTGACAGCTGAGGGTGGCACCTGTGCCCATCCTTCCTGACACATAGTGTGTTCAGCAGCTGCTCCAAGCTCAGCGCAGGCATGGAGGAAGCAGGTGGTTGCCCTGGTTCGTGGCTGGGTTGGGGGGGGCAGCAGGGGAGCCAAGAGGACAGCATCTCACTGTGGGTTCAGGATTCCTGTGCGTAAATGATGAGGCCCAGTGCCTGGCATGCACTAAGTGCTCCCTAAATGCTGGTGGTGCTGTGACGGCCCCCAACCCTGCTGTTCCGCGCTTGTCTGTTTCTCGGTCTCTTGTGTCTGTCGGGGAGCTCCCTAAGGCTGGGACCAGGTCAGCTGATGTCATCCTCAGAGCCAACCTGAGCGGGGCAGAGAATCTGTTAACAAATGATTACTGAATGGACACACGAAGGAGGCACTGGGTGGCCCAGAGATGGCCTCTGAGGGCAGGGGAATGGGCTGAGATGGTGCCTTAAACCCCATCTACTGCCTCAGAGGCAGGCAGAGGCCACCGGGTGGTCAGCTGACAGAATTTGTGCCCATCCCCTTGTGAACACAGTGCGCAGCCCCTCCAGTGGGAGAGGAGAAGGGAGGAGACCTTCTGGCTTCAGCTCACTACAATCCCCACCTCGGTGGTAGGCTGCCGTCCTCAGGTCTCTTGTCAGTGTAGACCTGGCCTGGGGGCTGCAGGGCTGCTCTGCGGCAAGGGAAGCAGGTTCCCAGGAGCAGCTGCTCCTCCTCTGCTCACCAAGGGCCATTCTGCACCTGGACTCAGGTGTCCCTGCCACCCATCTCCCCAGAACCAGGTCTACACTGACTCTGCAGAAGCCCCTGTGCCCTGTGGGCCCCACACCTGCACATACGCTCCTGCCTTTGCCGAGGGGAGGATATTATTTTTCTAAACGCCCTTGGACATTCCAGTCTTTAGGGAAAAAAAAGCTCATGTCAATACTCACCATGTCCTGACCTGTGAGTCTGTGCATATTTTCTCCCTCCCTCTGTCTCTGTCTCTCCCTTCCCCTGGCCCAATATGTCAGGACAATCTGTCCCCTTGCAGAGGGACCATAAGCAATATTTCAGCACGTATAACCAGATTGCCTGACCCTCTGGTCTCTGTACTGAACAAGAGCGTCATAAAAGCTACATGTGTCCAGCCCTGGCCTGGTTCAAAGCTTGTCCAAAAGCTCTGACTTCACTGTGCCAAAACCAGCCCCCTCCGTGACAGACACATGGCTTTTGCAGGAGGACCCTGCTGTCGAGGCCTGGCTGTGTGTCTTGGACTCACTCTGTGTAGCTGGGACCTGGAGGAGCCTCCACTTCTTCATCAGCAAAGGGGAAAGGTGACGGTGTCCACTTCCTCTGGGGGAGTCAGAGAAAAGGTTTGGGGGTCATCAGCACTGCAGTTCAGAACCGTGTGTCTGGTGACAAAGGGGATGATGTCTTCTCATCTTGTCCTCACAGCAGCCTGGGTGTCTGATGTCCTGAACTGCAGTTTGGCAAATGGGGAAACGCAATTGTCAGGTCTGAGATTACCTGAGGGGTCCAAGGCACACCTTAGTGACAGGAGGCTGGGACTTTAATGTGGGGTGTGCAGCTCCAAAGCCCAGCTGAGTGGTCTGGCACATCCATGGGGGGACATCTGGTCTCTGAGGTCAGCCACTGAAAGCCCCAGCACAGGGATGCGAGCTGGCTGCTCATTCAGAGGGAGGTGAGACCACAGCCGAGGGTGGCTCCTGTCCCAGCTTCAGCTAATCACATGAGCTTTTTTCCCACAGCCTGGCTGTGGTCTTGGAGCTGCTCCAACCCCCTGGATGCTTATAGGGTGCTGCTCAGTCCTGGAGCCTCCTTGCAACCTGGATTTTATGTGGTTGGTTCACCTCCAAAGCTGAACCCTCCAGGTCAGGGATTCCCTGAGTTAATAAGTCCTGGGTCTGTTTCAAGTT
Source organism: Otolemur garnettii (assembly GCF_000181295.1). Lineage (NCBI taxonomy): Eukaryota > Metazoa > Chordata > Mammalia > Primates > Galagidae > Otolemur > Otolemur garnettii. Next base: position 1,995,200 of record NW_003852579.1, read on the forward strand.
TCAGGAAGGGGCTGTGCCTCTGATCTGCCATCTGCTTCTGACTAGACCCTGACCCTTGGGCTTGGGACCTCAAGTCTGACCACCCCATGGCTTTCTGACCTTCCTGTCACTTGTGAAAGTTTATTCCACAGCAGGCCTGAAGCCTGGACTAGAGCTTTGTGAGTGGTTACCTCTGGGCAGTAAAGTCCTTAGGGTGTCATCTGGGTAAGGTCCCTCATTGTACCCTGCTTGTGGTGTCCAGCCCAGCATGAGCACACTATTAAATACGCTTGTGGAATGAGGGGAACATCTGAGGGGAGGTCTGGAGCTCATGTCCTTAGCAGCAATGTGGGGATAAATTCAGAGAGGGGAGAGGAGAACTGGTTACTGGGGCTGGCTCTGCCTCTAGTTTAAGACATATCCTTAAATAAATCCCT
>NW_003852579.1:1995734-1996558 GCF_000181295.1 Otolemur garnettii
CATCTGGTGAAAACCATGGGCTCTGGGGTCAGACGTCCCTGGACTCCCATCCCAGCTGGAGTCACAATTTGGGGTGTGTTTTTCTGAGCCTCTGTTTCCCTTATTGGGATCAATAATGAGAGAGCTTCCTCGTGGGGTAATAGTTAGGATCAGGAAGCAGATGCCTGCAAAGCCCGCCACACTGTACTTTGAACGCCAAGTGCTCCATCCAGGGCGGCTTTGCCTCCTGGTGGTGATGCTGCTGCTGCTGATGGTGTTGATGCTGATGGGGATGATGACGGTGAGGATGGAGGATGCTGCTGATGGGGATGGGGATAATGATGGGGGGATGATGAAGATAATGGGGATGATGACAGGGATGATGCTGTTGATTATGATGGGGATATTATGAAAAGGATGCTGATGATGATGATGGCAATAGTGATGGTGATGATGGATGTCTTAGTCAGTGCAGGCTGCTGTAACAAAAATACCATAGCCTGCATGATGTCAACAGCAAACGTTTGCTTCTCACGGCTCTGGTTACTGGCTGTTTGCAGCCACAATATCAGCATGGTTGAGTTCTTGGTGAGGGCTCTCTTTGTAGTTTATAAATGGCTGCCTTCTCGCTGTATCCTCACATAGCAAAGAACAGAGAGAGGAAGAACACTCTCTCTTGTCTCTTCTTAAAAGGGCACTAATCCCATGGACAGGGCTCCATCCTTAAGACCTAATTACCTCCCAGAGGCACCATCCCCAAGTGCCATCTCATTGGGGATCAGCATTTCAACATGCAAATTGAGGGAGGGGGACACACACATTCAATCCATAGCAGGGGTGACGGC
>NW_003852579.1:1997286-1999246 GCF_000181295.1 Otolemur garnettii
CTTGAAAGAAGAACAATTTATGTTTTTTTAAATTGTCATGCACAAGCTTTTTCTATTCCCTCCTCTCCTGGCCTGCCCTTGCTACCCACGAAGGTTTACCCCTAAATTTGCTCATCAGCAAGGACAGACATGTCATCACCCAGTCACCCAATAATTTTTTACTGAGCATCTACCATGTGCCAGATACTGTACCAAGTGCTCAGGGACAGGACAGATGAGGTACCTGGCCACGTGGAACTGATGTGGAAACTGATGGAGGAAAATGAGACGGTCAGTAAGAACCAGCACAGCTGATGATTCCAGCACAGCAGGTCCATACCCTGAGGAAGTGCCAGGCACTGTACTTAGCCTTGACAGTACAAGGGTGACCTAAGGAAACACCTGGTCCTTTCTTGTGAAAATCAGTCTAGGAGAGTGATAAAGATGATGAATGTAGTGGCAATAGCCAATCACTTTGATACCCTTGTGATTCAAAGGGTGTCACAGGCATCATTTCCCTTGATCTTCACATCAGCTTCCTGAGAGAGAGATTCACGTTCATACAGGACAGACGAGAAGTGTCCTGTCCACTGTGACAGCCAACAGGTGGTGGGACCAACTTTCCATCCCAGCAGATCCTGAAGCCTGCACTCATGACTGTGATGCCCCCTCCACCTGCCCCCCTGTCCTGAAGACCCTGCAAACCTCCGCCCCTAGGGCCACCTCCTGCCAGATTCCCCAGTCAATGTGAACATAGAGCTGCGTGGGACTACAGGGATTATCTGTCCAGCCTCTTCATCTTAGAGCTGGGAAAACTGAGACCCCGAGAAGCACAGGGGCTTATCCAGGGTCACACATCTGAGTGAGGGCAGAGTTGGGGTGCTCCAGCTGCCAGCCCCCTTCTCACAGCCCCAGATTCTTCTCTTTCCCCCCAGACTATGGCAGCAGCACCTGGCTCCCAGCTCTCACCTGTCCCAACAGAGTTTAATTGTGACTGCCCAGCACTGGGTTTTAGTTATCCTGGAAGCTCCCCAAGCACTTTCCAGGGGACATTTTTCTCTACTATTTTCCTTCAGATGAACAGTTTGGAATCATCTGTCTCTGATAACCAGAAAACACCACTCCTGAATGCACTGATGCCGCCTTACTTCTCAGGAGGCTGTTGAAGGCACAGGGGCTTACTTCTCCACTGTTGCCAAAAGGAGGGATCTCCCTTGGGTAAGTCCCCCTGCACAATGGGTCAGAGGTGGAGGCAGAACCTGCATATGGTCTTTGGGCTCATGACCTCCCTGTTACACACCCAGCCTGGACACCTGTCCTGCCCTGAGGAGCCTGTGACCCTGTGTCCCAGTGGGGATCACAAGTTCACGTTCACCTGTTTTTCATCCCATTCTTCCCCTGAAGATGGAGGCCTGGCAGGGTCTTTGTAGGGCTTCCAGAATATTCTTTCTTCTTATTTAAAATAACTTTATTGTTTTAAAATGGTTCTTGCTTGTTGTGAAAATTGAAGTGACACCAGGCTTGGGGCCTGTAGCTCAGCAGCTAGGGCACCAGCCACATATACTGGAGCTGGCAGGTTCAAATCCAGCCTGGGCCTGCCAAACAGCAGTAACAACTACAACCAAAAAATAGCCGGGCATTATGGTGGGTGCCTGTAGTTCCAGCTACTTGGGAGGCTGAGGAAAGAGAATCAAGAATCACTTAAGCCCAAGAGTTGGAAGTTACTGTGAGCTATGATACCACAGCACTCTACCAAGGGTGACAAAGTAAGACTGTCTCAAATAAATAAATAAATATAAAGTGGCACCAAAATAGAAAAAATCTAAAATCCCTAATATGCACCCCAAGGTTATCACCATTAACGCTGTTAAGCACACTCTCTGGCTGGGGCTCCCACTCCCCCACTCTCTGCCCCCAACCATCCACACCCTGCTCTGTCCTGCTCTGGGTCTGAGGCCAACCTGTAGGAACTAGATCAGGG
>NW_003852579.1:1999607-2000257 GCF_000181295.1 Otolemur garnettii
GTACTTAGGAGAGAGCCTAGGAGTGTTGAGTCAGCTCCTCTAGGACCACACAAGGACTGAGTACTCAGGGATGGAGTGCACCTGGGGAAAAAATCAGGGTTCTGTTACCATAAGAACAGGAATGAAGGCCACAGGCACAAATAACAGGTATCATTAGAGAAGGGGATAACTGGACTGGGTTTTGAAAGATGAATAGGAGTTCACCAGAGGGAGAAGTGTGTAGGCATTCCAAGCAAAGGCAAGGGAATGATCCATAGCACAACAGCATGAATGAACTCAAAGTAAACTGTTCTGTGTCATTCTCAGGACAAGCCTCAGATAAGTTTTTATTTTCTACGTGTCACAAATGGGAAACTGAGGCTTAGGGAGGTGAAGCTTCCTATCTCAATGTGACACATAAGTGGCCAAGCCAGGATCTGAAGCCCTATATGTGTCCCCCAAGTCTCTGCTTGCTCTTTGTCCTCCCCATTCTGCCTCTGTTGACACCAGTGGGGGTGGCAATTCCTGGCCTGTCTGCAACCTGGCTATTCTCAGAATGGACTAGTAGAGTAAGGTGCCAGCACAGCTCACAGTGTGGGGACGAGTTAATTAATTGTCCTATGGCTGAATCAGACTGACTGGCTGCAACCTTGGCCTAGAGGCTGCTCCCT
>NW_003852579.1:2000654-2001920 GCF_000181295.1 Otolemur garnettii
GAACTTCTGAGTCCCCAGGTACAGGTGCCAGCACAAAGCAAGGCCCAGGAAATCTGCCCTCCAAGAAGCCAGAACCACCCCTGACTGCCATCCCAGCTGCTGCCTGGGCTCTGCCTGCAGCACCAACTTACCTGCTTCCTGACTCGGGCACCCAGTTGTTCTGCCTGGGCCTGGCTCCCAGCACCTCTGCCCTCCCCTCCACTTCCTGCTGAGCTAGGGCCCCACTCTAACCATGGCCGACTTGCCCATCCACACCCCACCCTGACTTCACTCAGTCCCAGACGTTACTGAGCAGCCAGCCCCTCCCGCTGTCCCACCATCTAAGCCCAAACCATCCATCTCATGTCAGAGGTGGCTCGTGGCCATGCCACTCATGGAGGCAGAGTGGACCTTAGGGAGGAGCCTCTAGTCCAACTTCTTCCTCTACAGTTTGAGTGGAGCCCCTGAGGGACCCAGGCACTTATCCCAGGTCAGAACAAGTGGGACGTGAGACTGAGCCTGGCAATGGTCCCCTGCTGCTGACCGAGGACAGGTCATGCCTAGGCACTGCCTTCAGCCCTTCTGCATAACTTCTAAATCTAATCCTCATGAGACACCCCTGTCAGGTGGATAATAGTGGCTTTATTTATCTCATGAGGAAACTGAGTCTCAGAACTTTAAAGGGCCTTTTTCCATGTCACATAGCTAGGAAGTGACAGAATTGCTGTACAACTTATCTGTGTAGCACATAGCCAAGTCCTGACCACTGTACCAGTCCTTTGCCCAGTGGTTTCTTTGCTGTCCCCTGGATGACCACCACTCTGTGAGATGCTGGAGTCCTGAATTCCCCAGATTTTGCTGGCCCCTGGTTCCATTCAGCTTTGGACATGGCTGGAGCTGAGGAAGACTGGAGGCCAGGTGGGAAGGAGCTGTGACACCCCTCCCCATCATTCAGTCACTCCTAGTGTTGCAGTAGCCGCAGCAGCAACTCTGGTGGCCTGTCGCTCTGGCAGCAGCAGAGACCTCTGCTATCTCAGCGTCAGCCACGGTGGCCCCATCCCCACCAGGATCTGCAGCAGGCACTGTTCTTCTCCCCAAGTCCCACCAGGCCTGGGTGGCAGCTGTCCCAAGTTGCTCATCCCGGGGCTGCCTTCTCCTCCCTTTCTGCTGTGGCTTATCTTACCCATAGGAGATAAGCCCTCAAAGATGAGATTTGGGGCTGGGCTGGGCTGGATGGCTGATGGAACACAGAGATGACTTCACCGTCATGAGATACTGGTGGTCCAT
>NW_003852579.1:2002254-2008411 GCF_000181295.1 Otolemur garnettii
GAGTCTCTTCCTGGCTGTGTGACTTTGGACAGGGCACTTAACCTCTCTGAGACTTCATTAGCAGTTGGGTGGGGGTCGCAGCACCTGCTCTGGGAGCTGGCAGGAAGGTTAGGTGAGCTGGTCTACTGTATTGTTGGTGTTTGGCTCTTAGTGAGCATCACAGGTGGCTGCAGCTGTCCTTGCTGCTGTCACCACAGGGGAAAAGCCAGGAGACAGATCTCAGGCTCAGCTCTCCAAGGCCCATCCTGCCAGGGCTGCTCCTATCCCTGAGGGCTGAGGAATGGCTAGGGCAAGAGAGTCAGTTCCCAGAAGCCCCAGAAGGCAGGACTAGGGGCCAGCTTAGGTGAGTGCCCAGGGTGCCAGGACAGACCCCAGGAGAGACACACTGGACACCCTCAAGGCATTTCCCCAAATTACTGTCTGGCAGTGGAGCTGATGGCAGATCCCAGCTCTCCACACCTGTCACTTGGGGAGCTTGTGAGGATTGCCCTCTCTGAAACTCAGCTTCATCAACTGGAAAACAAGGGGTGAGGGTGGATGACCCCAAGGCCACCTCCCCTGAGCTTTCCTAGGCATCACCATCCTCCACTATGTCTGCTCTGTATGTCCATGCTGTCTTCTCCCTGAGCCATGACCCACTCCAGGACAGGGACCGGCCCTCCACTGTCACAAGTCTCTTCCTGAGATGCTGCTCAGCCCAGTCCCACAGAGTCCCCCACAGACTGTAGGAGTTGGGGAGAGGGGTGACAGATCAGGAGGTCATGGCCACAATGTCCATAAGCTGATGGAAATTGAGTGGTCAGCCCCATGCAGATGTAGGACCAGGTCCAGCAATGGCAGAGACATCCAGACCACCACCTGCAGCCTGGGCCTCCCAGGTTCCTTCTCCGGAATGAAAGTGTGTGGAGGAAAGGGGGTTCCCCACCCCAGCCACAGGCCAGGAAGTCCCACAGCTAGGACAAGTACCCAGGGCTCCAGTCTCTCCAATCAGCTTCCACTGTGGTACTCAGGCCCACATGTGTGGCTGCCCACGACACAGCCCAGGGGGTGCCCATCTCTAAACGTGGCCCTCCTCTGTGGTGGGATGTCTGCATTATGTTAAATACCTGTCAAGTAAAGAATGAAATTACTATGCCCAAGAGAAGTCCCCGCCTTATGAGATAAGAAGGATCCACCCTCCCAAACTTCCCTGTGAACTCTCAAACTAAATCAAGGTAATTAAATGTTCCACAGTTTTCTTTTATACACTTCAATAAATGTTGTCTATGAAAACCAACAGGCATTTCCTATACTTAATGCATAATAACTAGTCTTATAAATCTAAATTATCCCTATAAATCTAAATTAAATGCCCAGGTTTAAATGTATTCAAGACACTACATTAATTAAGTGCCAGCAATAACCATTATTAACCTGTTACCTCCAAGCCAATTTCCCTTTCCAAAGCCTGCACTGCTGTAAGGGAGGAAGGAGCCCAGGGTCCCAGGGCAGTTTGCCAGTGGCTGTGGGCACTACCCGTCTTCATGGCACCCTCCAGAGCAGTTTGGGCCTCTTTGGGTCTGGCCTTCTCCAGCTTCTGGTCACCTCCACAAGAGGGGGAGACAGGGGCAGGAATCCAGAGGTCTGGCTTGGCCACTAATGTGCTGTGCAAGCTTAGACAAGTTGCCTGCCCTCTCTGGACCTTGCTTTCCTCTTCTGCATAATAAGGACTAGTTCATCACTGGGGCCTTTTCACCAGCTGCGGGGAGAGAGTTGTGGGTATCCCTACATAACACTGAGTGCCCACCCAGGTGCCCAGGCCCAAGAGCAACACCACCCCTCACACCCAAACCAGCACCTGGCTGGCACCAGGTCCCTCCTCCACCCTGGCTGCTCCCACCTCCGCCTTGGGAACCATCACACATGGGCTTCCTCACTGGCCCGGGTTCTGCCTCCCTCAGCCCTCCCCTCACTCCATCCCTCCACAACCCACCAAAATTACCCCTTTCCCAACCCTCCCCTCCCTCGACAGCTCAACAATCTTTACAAAATGCACGTCTCAGAGTCTCCCCAAGGCCTCTTGTCCCCCAGGGCTCCCCATTGCACTCAGGGTCCAGGTCAAACTCCTCCTGAGGCTCCTGAGGACCCTGTGGGTCCAGGCCTTGTTGCCTCCTTTGTCTTCTCTGTCCTTGGTCACCCCCACCCTTGAGGACTTGTCCAGGATACAGGGACCCACCTGCTATCCTGCTAATGTGTGTCACTTGCTCCCTCCTGGGACTTTGCAGGAGCTCTTCCCTCAGCCCTGAAAGCCCCTCCCTTCTCCTTGACCCCTTTCTGGAGGCCACCCGGTCTCCAGAGGGATGTCCCTGATTGTCCTCTGCTGAGAGGGACTTTCGCTGTGCCCCCACAGCTCTCTGTGCCACTCTCATTACAGAACTGAGCACCCTGCTTTCCCCATCTGACTGGGAGCAGCCACAGGGCAGAGGCGCATCTCACTCTCCTCTGTAGCCCCAGGACCTGGCCTCAGTGCACACTGCCTGAGGGGTGAGGACGATCAGGCTGGCAGAGCCCAGTGGTGAGACAGTGCAGCCAACACCACTCCTCTCTCATCTGTTCAGCTGCACACACTGGTTGGGCTGCCTTGCTGCTAGGGAAAGTGGTCCCAGCTCAGCCTTGGGGTGATTCCGATTGATCTAATTCAGCACGGTATCTCATCTCCTTAGCCAGTGGTGGTTACCAGGGCTGCTACGTTCCACCCAGTGAAATCAAATCAAATCTCTCTTGGGTGCAGCTTCAAGAAAAGATTTATTTTCCTTAATAAAAGGGACAGACTCAATTGGCACAACTCTCTTACCTTTGCACAACCCTTCCTCCTGCCTGCTATGCAGATGTGACATCTGGAGCTGCTGCAGCCCTTTCATGAACATAAAGCTACCAGCCCAAGGCTGAGAAGCCACACGGACTGACAACCCACAGGAGAAAGAACCTGGGTCCTGTCTGGTACCCTGAGCCAAGGCCAAGTATCACGCACCTTGGGACCTCTTTTCAGGTAGAAAAAAAAAAATCTATAATTTTTCCAGCCACTATTTGCCAGATTCTCTGTCACTTGCAGTTAAATACAGTTGTAACTGATACAAATAGACCTCAATTCAAGTCCCTGCTATGACAGACAAACTGGGTGACCCAGCCTATCCAGCCTCTCTCAGTTTCTCAAAATGTAATTTTTTTGAGTGTTAAAATGGAGTTGATGGTCCCTACTACAGAAGGGGCCAATCTTTTGGGGCCCCCCAACAGAGATCCTAGGAGGCCAGGTCAGCAGAGAGGCTGTGTTGAAATGTTGAGATCTGGCTCCACTTCTAGGTCCTGGGCATCTCCTTCCCCTCCCTGAGTTTGGTTTCCTCTGAGCTCCAAGAAGGTTCAGATTGAGTCCACCTTGTTCAGCGTCAGGCCCAGTTTGATATTAAAAAAGACTGATACTTATCAAGAACTTATCATGTGCAGACATCACTCTAAGCACTTTCCACAGATTGTCTCCCCCATGTGGGCACAGAGAGGTTAAGCCATTTGCCCTAAAACACACAGCTGGCAACAGGCAGAGATGAGAGGCAGATGCCAGAGTTCATGGTCTTAACCACTGCACTATGCTGTCCTGGTATACAGGAGGAACTCGATACATAGTTGCTAAATTGATAAATGAAAATGCTGAGAGGATGCTTAAGGACGATATGGGCTCCTTTCTAGCTCCTTCTACCCCATCCCAGCTCGTGAGGGGCCCTTGAGGACACACACTGTGGGTTCAGAGGGACACAGGTTGGAGCTCCTGATTCTAACCCAAGCCCCCCACTCAGGCCCCCCCACTCCCCACCCAGCAGTGCCTCGCCCAGGCTCACCCACACCCCTGGGCTCAGGGCCTCCCACCTGCAGACACCTTCTCGGCTTGTTCTGTTAATTCATTTGTGCTCGTGTTAACTTTTATTACTTATTGATTTTCTCCAGCCTGTCTCAGCCATGTCCATTTTTATCTGTTTAAAGTAGCAGAAGTCACTCAGGGGGAGAAGCAGAAGGTAAAATTCCATGACCACAGATAAGGACCCACACTAATGAGGCCGGAGCCTTCAGAGGGGGCAGGCCGGGAGAGGGACCCTCGTCGATGTCCCATGAAAAGCACAGGGAACAAGCTGGGCCCCAGATGCCACTTGGTTAGAGTCCTGGGTCTGGGTCTAGGACAAGAATGAGGGGTGAAGGGAAGCCTCAGATGGTCCTGCAGGTATGTGCAGCACCATGTCTGAGGTGGAGGCCAAAGGAAGGCCAGTGGGGAAGCTGAGAGATGGTCAGTCAGGGCGGTGGTTAGAGGGAAAGAAACAGGTGGTACCCGAGGCCAGGCCCTGATAGGGCCAGAGGGACTCCAAGCTGAGCACTCCCATGCACTGGGGACTTGGGTGTCATCTCACCCAAGCTCCCTGAGGAAGGGTGGCCAGAGCAGTGACAGAAGGTGCCCAGGAGCTCAGGCAGACAGGGCAGACAGAGCTGGGAAGTGAACCCCAAGCGTGAGTCCCCAGCCACCATGATGGCCAACTTTTGTGAAATCCCCAGAAGGTGACCTGGGAGGTCATGTCCTAGTGGAAAGAGCATTGTGTTGGGGTGTAGAGATCTGGGTCCCCCTCTGGGGCTACTGTTTGTCAGTTAGGGATCTGGGCAAGTCCTTCACCTCCCTGCCCTGGATTCTCCAGGGAAGAGTAGAATTCCCTGCCTCTTGGAGAAGGAGGCAGTGGTTAACTTGAGGCTCACAAGAACTCTAGGGTGGGATGGTGATGGAGATGGTGGTGGAGAGATTGGTGATGATGATGGAGGTGGTGGTGGAGAGAATCGTGATGATGTTGATGGTGGAGGTGGTGGTGATAAACACAACAGTGAAGAGGATGATGATGATGATGGTGGTGGTGGTGGTGGAGGTGGTGGTGATAAACACAACAGTGAAGAGGATGATGATGATGATGATGACAATGACCATGATGATGATGATGTTGATGACAGTGTTGGTGATGGGGATAATTTGGGTGGTCATGAAGGTGGTGGTCATAGTAATGGAGGGTGATGATGCAGGCAGAAAGCCACAATGACAGCTGACCCCCACCCCTAATTCTCCATCCCCATAATGCCACAATCTCATCCTCCAGCTCCCAGCTTCTATTTCCTGTTTTTGTGTTGTGTTGGGCTCATGTTTGACCATCACTGGACCCTCATTCCCAAGGCTGCAGGTGCTGAGTCTGCTTTAATCACAGCTCTATCCCCACAGCAGGCTCAGCACCTGGCATGGGACAGATGCACATTGAGAATCTGTCTAGTGACTTAACACGAAAGGGAGAAGCAGGAACCAGGCCCTCCATGGTCCCCAACCCTGGGAGACCCACAGGCTGCTGTCCTCCTACTGCTCCTCACCATCCTTCCCACTCCTGGGTCTCAGGGAACACCAAGAGGGCTTGGAAGCCCCAAGGACTGGGGAACCTCCTCAGGCTTGAACCTTCTAGACCTGCCTGCCATGGGGCAGTGGCAGCCCACATACCTGCGTAGATGTGGCCATTTGCTTCATGGTAACATTGACCTTCTCCAGGGACAAGGAACTATTTCCCTGCTTTCTGCACAATCAAGGGGTGTGAACACAAGGGACTTGATCAACATCAAGATGCAGGAGGCTCCCTCCCAGGACTCCCAGCATGGGCACTCACGGTGCCCTCCAGGAGCCCCTCAGAGAGTGGCAGGTTCTGCCACCACCCATCTTCTGAGTGATTGTCTGGGAGCCAGTTCCCCTCTGTCCTCCCTCCAGGCTCAGTCCAGTCCTTTCCTGACCTCTGCAGGGTAGCTTGCAGCTGAGCCCACACACACACAATCCCTCTGCACTTGATCTCCATTCGAGGCTCAAAGTTTGCACTTTGCCAGAGTCAATGATGCCCATTGGTGGAGGCTGTGCAGGAGCTACCCATGCCCCTCCAGCCTGCAGATCAGGGCAGTAGTGGAGCCACAACTCCATCCACAGGCAGGAAGCAGGAGGGGCTCTTCCTCTGCCGAAAGCCAGAGTGACTCAAGTGTTGGTCTCACCTATTATAACTAGTGGCTGTAAGGTAAGATGAGGGGAAACAATGGTCACCCATTTCCAGGCCCCCTCCTACAGGAGGCAGTG
>NW_003852579.1:2009234-2018104 GCF_000181295.1 Otolemur garnettii
TGAGCAACAAATTTCTGTTCTTTATGTATTACCCAGACTGAGGGATCTCGTTACAGCCACACAAATGGACTAACTCAGGAATCCATCTGAGTTAAAACGAATAAACACACACATAAAGACGCGGCTTGTTTTCCTCCACTTCTCTGTCATCACCGCTCCAAGCGCTGTTTCCACTTCCCTGCCCCTGGGATCTCCTCCCTGCTGCGTCATCCCCTGCCCTGCCCTGCTCAGGACAGAGGGTCCTGCCTGCTTGGGAAAATGAAGGGGTGATGGACAAGCTGATTATCAGAGAATGTCACCTGCCTGTGCAGGGACAGAGCCTGACCCCCCTGTGCCGCAGGTTGAGGGTGGAGTGTGGGCATTTGGGGCATCACTGAGGCCCCCAGGTTCCCTAAGTCCATGTGCTGGGTCTGCTGTTCTCTCACTGGTGATCAGGTCACTCCCACAGCATGAGCTCAAGTTCTTCAAGGGTTCATGCAGAGCGGGCAGCCATGGTCACAGGCAAGACCTGGCTGCTCCATCCCTCCCTTGTCATGGGCTTTGGCTGTTGTCATGGGTAAGGACCAAGAGGTCATAGTACAAGGGGTTCGGCAGACTCTTGGGCCTGAGTCCTTGGGATCCTACCTGGGGCCTCCTCCCATTATGTTCCATTGGTTGGTCCCTCTTAGCAGCTGCCTCCCACCAGCTGTCTGAATTAAGAATTAAGGGTCACCATAGTGGCCACTGTCCACATGGACACATGGAAGGCAGAAAAATGGAGGCTGGAGTGAGCTCAGGGGATGTCCCTCCGTTATTGCTCCTATAGCCAGAGCTCCCTGTGGCCGACTAGTGAGCCAGCAGTTTACACACCCAGGTTCAGAACCAGCCCAGCCTGGCTCAGCTGCCCACCAGTGCTGTGAACTTGATCATGCCCGTTCACTTCCCTGAGCCTCTGTTTCCTCATCTGTGAGGTGGGTGTGTTGGGTGTAACCTACCTCCTAGGGCTCTTGGGAAGAGTGGGACAGGATGCTCGGTACAGTGCCTGGAGATGGAGAGCCACACATAGTTCCTGCATGTCACATGGTGCTCAGACCCCTTCCTCCCTCTGAGATGCAGCCCCTCCGTCTCTCAAACCCAAACCCACCTCCTCTCCCCACACCCACTGCTCTACCAGAGTGTGGCTGCCCTCTTGGTCTCAGTCACCCTATCATCTAGAGAGGGAGAAGGACAGGTGGACATATCCTAGGGACATGAGAGATTGAAGTTTCACTAGGGACTCTGCCCAGGGACAGGGGTGCTTTGGAGGGGAGAACAGGGAAGTCTTCCTAGGGGAAGTGGCCCTTGCTTTGGCCCTTAAACCAAGAGTGTATTTTTCTTCCAGGTGGAAATGGCAGCAGGGTGGGATGGAGGCCACCAGGCAGGGAAGTCGCAGAGCATTACTGAAGCATATAGTTGAGGAGCAGGGGCTTCAGAGTGAGACTAATCAAGATTTGAACCCTGAGGTCAGCACTGGGTGACTGTTCTCTGAGCCTATTTCCTCATCTATAGATCCTGACAGTCCCGCCCTCAGGGGTGTGGGGAGAACTGAATGAATTGGAGACCCTGTGCTAGAGGATGTCAGAGCCTCATCCAGGGGACAGCCCAGAGACCCAGGCATGGGGAGGGTGGGTGTAAGCTCTGAGAGCAGAAGGGAGTGGCCCAGCTCTTGGCTCTGCCCTTGTGTGACCTTGGCATGCTAGCCCCCTCTCTGGGCCCCCGTTCCCATCTGTAAGTGAGGGTCAGACCCACCTTGCAGGGTTCTGGGCACACCCATGAGAAACCAGCAAAGCCCTCAGCTCCAAGCAGGTGCTCACATGATCCAGGTGGAGGATCACGTAGAGACCTGGATGCAGATGAACCCCTTGGGTGTAAGCGCTTTGGGAATTAACAAGAAGGAGGTGATAACTGAAATCCCAGGAATAACGAAGGCCCCCAGGGAGGGTGTGTGGGAGGAAAAGAGATGGAGAGCTGCACCGGGGGAGCCCTGGAACCCCTGCTTTGATTCTGCCCAGGGACCCCTCGGAGGTCAGAAAGAGGAACCCAACTCTGGCTGCAGCAGAAAGAGTAAGAAGTTAGACACAGAAAAGCATTTTCTCACCATGACAAAGACCAAAAGTGCAGTGAGTAATAGGATGAGTGTGAAGCCGATTTCCCCTCTTACTCGCTATGGGACACTGGGCCAGCAACTTGACCTCTTTCCAGGCCTCCTTTCTTAGCTAAGATGGCGACAACAGGTATACTGACTTCACCAATTGTCCAAAGGGTTAAATGAGGTAGTCCATGCAAAGTATGGGCTCACTGGCAATGAGTTAAGGCACAGTTGTGATGGGGTGGTGATGGACGTGAAGATTGTGACAACCACTGTCTCAAGATTGCCCCTTGGAGGGTGGGATCAAACCCACACGCACTCAGAATTGGTTTGGATGTGGAGTCTGATGACGTCACATACTCACCATGAGGTATGAAAAGACTTATTACTCATGCAATGGAGCTTCTGGGAAGAGCAGGGCACACAACCAAGCTTTCCATTTGGCTTGAGCAAAGAGAGGCAAATGGCTCTGATTCATGTTGTGGTTAGGAGTGAGGCCAGGATGAGGGTTCTGCACAGGGAACATGGTTTTTCTGGACTGAACGTTCCTGCCAAGGGAGGCAGCATGGGATTTCTTATCAGTTTGCCAGGATGAGGGACAAAAAGGGGAAAGAGGGGTGTGAGCGGAGAACGTTCAGCAGTTCAACATCAAAAATGGAGTTAGACCTTCATAACCATGGCAATGATTTTAATAATGATGGTGTGATAGTAATGATGATTATGATGGTGACACCAGTGATGATGATGATGGTGGTGGTAATGGTGGTAATGCTGGTGGTGATAATGACAGTGATGATGAGGAGGATATTGATGATGGCAGTGATGATGATGACAGTGGTGACGGTAATGATAGTGGTTATGATGATGGCGATGGTGATGATGGTGGTGATGAAGGCAGGCCCTGTGGCCCAGCCCTTTCTTCCTTCTCTGTTTTGACTTGAGGCCTTCATAATCCATCCTCCCATCCCTCCCCCCCAAATTTTTTTAATTAAATCCTATTAGTGCACATTAATACTATCATGGGATACAGTGTGCTGTTTCCATATACAATTTGAAATACTTTCATCCAACTGGCCAACACAGCCATCATGAATCTTTCTAAATGTCGAATATAAATGCCTCCCCCAAATTTGACAAACAAACCTTTGTCTCTATCACTGTGTCATCAATGTTTGTTTAGTGAATATTCTTAGCTGAAGGTTGTAGGGGGATACAAATCATGCAATGTGAAGAGGAGGAACGCAAGTTTGTTCTTCAAATTCCAGAGATGAAAATTTGGAGAATGAGGGAGGGCTAGAGCTCAAGAGAGGTTGAGAACGCAAATGCTAATCTCGTTGACCCTGAAGGGAGAAACCTCATGGGTGACCTGGGCAAGCCCTAGGCTGTCTCAGGTCATGGGTAGAAGTATGAGGGTGGAGACAAAGCCCTTGGCACTTTGAAGCGAATGCCAAAGAAGTGGCCAGCTTCCCTAGAAGCTTCTTCCCCATGGAAGACTACAACCATGAATTATAAGAAGCAGGGGGGGGCCAGGTCAGAGCTAACTTCCTTGCTTCTGAGGATAACTGAGGCTCAAAGGTGGAATGTGGTCAGCCCAAACCCATGCCAGTCTGTATGAAGTCACAGCAGGCAATGTTCTCTGAAGCACATTGATGCTACACTAACAGGGAGGGTTTTGGTTTTTTAATCTCATAGAACCCAGTCCTCTCCTTGCAGAGAAACCATGAATGGAAGGGCTGCTAGGGAATTGAATGTGGGGTTCTGTATTGGGAAGAACTGGAGATTGATCCTTGTCTCTTTACTCCTCTGAGCAGCCTCAAACATGGCAATATACTTCAAAATAAAAAGTGTGCATCAAAGGACACAATCAACCGAGTGAAAAAGCAACCTATGAAATGGGAAAAAAAATATTTACAAACCATATATCTGATACATCTGATGAGGGGTTAATACCCAAGATATATAAAGAACTCCTATAATACCACAATTAGAAAACAAGCTACCAGATTTTAAAATGGACAAAGGAATGGAATAGACACTTCCCCAAAGGGGATTTACAAATAGCCAGTGGGCCCTCTAAGAGATGCTCAACCTCACTAATGAAGAAAATGCAAATCAAAACCACAGTAAGAAATCGCCCACGTCAATTGGGATGGCCACTACCATAAGACAAACAAACAAACAAAAAACTAGAACATGACAAGTGTTCGTGAGGATGTTAGAAATAGCGGAACCCTTGTGCACTATTGGTGGGAATGTAAAATGGTGCTGTCCCTATAGAAAACGGGCTAGCAGTTTTTTACAAAATCAAAAACAGAATTACCTTATGACTCAGCAATCCCAGTTCTGGGTATAGATCCAAAAGAGTTACAAGTGGGGCTGTAAACAGACATTTATGCACCCATATTGTTTTAGTCGCTCAGGGTTCTCCAGAGAGACAGAATTGACAGAAGACACAAAGAGAAAGACACCTGAAGGGGTATTTATTAGAGGAAAGAGCTCGACTCGGTTATGGAGGCTGAGAAGTCCTGCCGTATGCTGCATGCACACTGCAGAACCGGGAAGGCTAGTTGTGTGGCTCAGACCCAGTCTGAAGGCCTCGGACCAAGAGAAGCTGGTGGTGTGACGCTTAATCCAAGCCCAAAGACCTGAGAGTCGGGAGGCTGCTGGGGTGAGTCCCCAAGTTCAAAGTCAGAGAACCTGAGATTCTGATGTCCATGGGAAGCAGAAGAAGGGCGTCTGACTCCAGAGAGAAAGCAAGAATTTGCCTCTCCTCTGCCTTTTTGCCCCATCCAGGCCCCCAGCAGATCTGCACATTGAGAGCGGATCTTCCCCTGGAATACACTGACTCACAGCCATTCTCCTCCAGAAACACCCTCACAGACACAACGGGGGCAGCCAAATCAGTCTAAGCAAAAGCAAACCTACCTGGAGCTCCCTTCCAGCAGAAGAGGCCTGGCTCAGGGACGACTGAAGCATCGAGAATAATCAAGGCTTTACCAACTCTCTGGGTATCCCTTAATCCAGTCAAGGTGATACCCAAATCAACCATCACACATATTCATGACATAATTCACGATAGCCAAAAGGCGGAAGTAACGTAAGCGTCTATAGATGTCTGAATGGATAAACCTTATGTCATATATACATATAATGGAATATTATTCAGCCTGTAAAAAGGGAAGAAGATTTGGACAGGTGCTACAACAGAAATGAAACTTGAGGACATTATGCTAAGAGAAATAGCCAGGCACAAAAATACAGATAGTATGTGATTCCTCTTACATGAGGCACCTAGAAGTAATCACATTCATAGACACAGACAGTAGAATGATGGTGTCCAGGGGCCGAAGGGAGTGGAGAATGGAGAGATATTATTTAACGAGTACAAAGTTTCAGGTTGGGAAAATAAGAAAGTTCTGGAGATGGATGGTGGTCATGGTTGCACACCAATGTTGACGTACTTAATAGTACTGAACTGTACACTTAAAAGAGGTTAAGACGGTAATTTTGTTGTCTTTTTTTTTTGTAAATTTTGTTGTCTTTTTTTACTACAATTAATAATTTTTTTTGCAGGTTATATGTTTGGCCGGGGCTGGGTTTGAACCCACCACCTCCGGCATATGGGGGCAGTGCCCTACTCCTTTGAGCCACAGGCACCGCCCCTACAATTAATAATTTTTAAATATATATGTAGTCATAGATATACAGTCCCAAAGCCTCTAGAACCACAAGGGTATGAAGGAGACACAATCGCACTATCTAAGCTAAATAAACTCTCAGAGATGCCGGTTTTCCGAGGTTGAAACTTTCATCCTTTACTTGGATAAAAAAAATTGAAGCTCAGAGAGGCTGAGTGAACTCCCTGAGGTTGCACAGCAGGTTGGAAGCAGAGTCAGGTTCATGCCCTGGCTGTTCTCCTGATTCTACACCCAGCACCCCAGTCCTGTTGTAAGTGGCTTCTAGAAAACGTTTACCAGGAACCCCATTTACATCCACACTCAAGGCTCCTAAACCAAGACCCGGAGGTCCCTGAGCCTATTGTCCTGGCTTGGCATTAGAGGCCACTTCCCCATACTCTCTGCATACGCCCAGCATTCCCCACTCCAGCCAGCCCCTGAACACATGGCCCTCATCTCCCTTCTGTTTCCCACCCAGACTTCTTTTACATCCCAGGGCTTCCTCCTCACCTGTCACATGCTGCAGTTTCCTCAGCACCCCCCACCCAGGCATCCCACAGCTGCCTGCCACACTCCTGTGAGGAGTCAGGGCTGTCGGCTCCCAGCCAAGGCTCCAGTGGGCACTCTCAGCCAACAACAGCACAGTTCAGGCAAGCGCTTGGCAGTGACCTTGGCTGCCAGCTGCCTGGGAGGAGGCCACCATCTTATAGGAATTTTCACTCTTTTTTGGCCACTGTCTTCCCATTCATCCAACCCTCCTTCCCAGCACAGATTACAGCCTCCATTTTGACTTTGGTCTAACTAGGAAAGCCTTTCCCGGTGTCTTCCTCAATGTTAAGAAAGATTGATCATCTTCAAGTCAAAGTTCTTGGTTCTACTATTTACAGGCTATGAGACCCCAGGCAATTAAGGGTCCTCTCTGAGCCTCAGTTTCCTCATCTGTAAAGTGGAGCCCAGTAGTGGCTTCACAGTGCATTCATGTATGAGATTGATAACATGATTGAATCTTGCCTGGCAGCCTGGTGAGGATGGGAGGGTGAGACTTGGAATTAGTTCTGGACTAAACTCCCCTTTCTTCCTGCATGAGTAAAATCTCCTTCCTTCCTTATGCAGGTCCCTTGAAAAGTCCTAGTTTTACCATCTGCACCAGGGGCAGCATTCTGTGGCCCTTGGGTGTGTTTTCAAAACCAAGTGACACACATGTGAAAAGAGCTTTGCAAATGGCAAACTGGGGCAGGAGGAGCACTGGCCTGTTGTTCCCACCTGTGGGCCTTTGCCGTGTCCCCTCAGTGACCTGGAGTCTGATTTATGGTTTCCTTCCTACCTTTACTCTCCTTCCCTGCAGAGACTGGTACTTGAGAACTGACCAGACAGCAGGGGGCAAAGGAATGAGCCTGCTGGGTGGGGCAGACATCCCAGGCTCCTGAGATTCAGAGGTGAAAGGAAATACTAGCTACAACGGCCACACACTCAGAGTGTGCCAGAGTGAGCCCTTGAACTTAAGCCTTTTGATACAGTGTTCTTTGTGCTAATGGAGAAGTCCAGACACAGCTTGGGATGGAGGAATTTCAGCACTGAGGCAGCTGGGGAGCGCTGGAGGGGAGGCAGATATTTCACGGCTCTGCCTCAGCCTCTCCACAAGACCCATCACAGTCGCCCAAAGATCCAGCATATTTTTAGTTAAGATTCTGAGCCCAGGAGGAAAGCAGGAAATGATTCATTCTGTCTCCCAGCCAATGTACACAAAGGCGCATTATTAATATTTACACGGGTACTTCTCCAAGGACCACAATAGCAAATCATGGGAGAGGAGGGAATGGAAGATGAGCTTCCCTGAATCTGCTGGCTGCCTGTGCAGGGGGTGAGGGGGCCACTAACCATCCCGCCTGGCACAGCCCCTCCCAGTGTCCGGGCTACAAGGGGACTCGTGGCTTATTCTGTCCATTCCAGAAAGGGAAGGGGCCCCGCCCATGGCAACTCAACAAGGTTGTGGCAGGGAGGGAACAGAATCCGGGAAAGTGGAGGATGGAAACAGCATGGAGCTGTAAGCCTCAGGTCCCTCATCTGCAAAATGAGCAAATAAATACTGTCCAGGCGGTTCTGAAGGAAGATGTAACCGGGCTACCCACAGCATCTGGCCCAGAGCAGGTGCTGCCCAAGTCACATCACCGTGAGTGCTAATGAGCCTATCCGTGCCAGGCCCCAGCCCCTCTCCCAGCCTGCTTTGCGATGGCCCTGAGTGCCCCTTTCAGTGGGGGAAGCGCCAGGCTCTCCCGGCTGAACCGGGATAATGAAAACCAGGCTGAAAACCATCAGTTGCTCCGCACAGGAAATCGTCCCTCTTCAATTCCTTTCACTTCACCATCTCCTTTCACAGGGACAGGCAAGCAGCCCTCCCCAGACCCTTCCCAGGTTTAGCAGCCACCCCCATCGCTGTCTGTGGCCTGCTCTGTGTCACTGCCGGAGGAGGGAGGCCGAGATGCCTCTTTTTCCACCTGGCGGCCACCTGCTGACAGCTTCTGTCACTTGGCGGCTGTAATTGCAGCTCCCTCTTCCCTTTGTGCCCTGCTCGGCACAGACTCCTGTCTGCCTCTGCCAGGGAGTTTATTAAATAGTTTATTAAATCTCTCTGCCTTTGCTTGCAAACTATCTCTTTTAGAGATGAAAAAATACTGAGACCCAAAGAGGCAAGGTGAACTTCCCCAAGGCCACACAGCTAGAAAAAGGCCAAGCTTTGAGTTGGTGGGTAACTGCGACGCTGCCCCCGTCCCCCCGCCCCTCCCAAGCTCTGACTGCTTTTCTTTGGCTTTGGTTAAGGACTAGGGTCCTTACATGAAACCCCTTACCCCTTCCACTGAGCAGATTCTGTCACCTGTGACTCAAGGAGCCCTGATTCCCACAAGGCAGAGGTACTTCCTGCAGTCAGAGGGCCCAGAACCAGGTGAGTGCTGCCTCACTGCCCGGGTCAGGAGGGGTCACTGGGCATTGCCATAGGAGAAGCAGGAACTCGTGCACTGCTGAGGGGCCCCTCACACCTGGGCTGGGTCATCCTCCTGACTTCTCTCCCTGATTAACCTCTTCCCTGC
>NW_003852579.1:2018866-2055051 GCF_000181295.1 Otolemur garnettii
TCTGTCCCGCCTAACAGCCCTGATTACCAGCCAAGCTCTGCTCCCCAAAGTCCCAGGCTCCAGAACTGATGAGTTTAAATAACAGAATCCCTCCCCTTTTACAGCCTGCTCCCAGGGCCGCGGGCCTGGGAATGCCAGCCACCTTCTCTGTCCTGGGAAAACGGGCCCCACAGGAAGCTGTCGTGCCTACCCTTCAGATGGGGAAACGGGGCTCAAACAGGGGAGTGAGGGTTGAACCACTTAGGGAAAGCTAGGACAGCCTGACACCGTGCACTCTTTTATTTATTTGTTCAATAATCACTCAGGGACACCCATACTGTGCCCAACCAGGCTCTGGGACAAGGGACACAGAGATGAAAAGGTGGGGTTGGAGTTTCAGAGCCAGATGAGGGGAGATATGACATGGAAATGTGCCCATTCTTGCCAGAGCCCAGAGAAGGTGCTGGCAACCCTGTGAGCACCCAGAGGGGTGGGGGAGGGGAGACATGAACTGGTTTCACAGAGTTGGTGGCATCTGAGTTGGTAGAGTTAGAGTGTGCAGGGGAAGATGATGGGAAGGGCATTCAAGCGGGGGACATGTGCACAAAGGCCCAGGGGCTGGGGAGAATAGAGACCTTCAGAGGTGGGGGGGAGGGTTCTGTGTGGCTGAAGAGGGGATAGAAAGGGGAGACTTAAGCTGAGGTTAGAGTTAGGGGTCAGACTAGCAAGGCCTTGGGGGCCTCCTCCAATAGGCATTAGAGACAAGATTCGATAGTAATAATGATATTAACAGCCACTGCAATCTCCTACTGAGGGCATCCCCCAGGCACATATTGAACACTTTAGAGACTCCTTCCATAAATCCTAAAAGGTAGACATGATTATTACCACCGCTATTTCACAGCGAGAAGCAGGCACAGAGAGGTCAAGTCTCGCAACCCAGGTCATTGGTGATGGAGGGGAGGCAAGGTCTTGGGCTGATGGGGCCATTCCGGCACTCACTCAGGGAATAAATACCTGCTTCTGGTCTACTCAGATTTGCTCTCTGCCCTCAGGGAGCCTTAAACACATGACTGAAGATCACTGCAGGCTGTGATAAGCAGCCGACCAGGCAGAGGGAGCAAGTGACTGGTGTGTGGGGGCCCAGAGGAGGGGCTGCTCACTCAGGCCTGCCCCTCCTGGGACACTGCGGCTTGCAGATTTCGCCTCTAAGGACCTGACCTGCCCTCCTGGGCACTGTGGAAGCTGCAAGGGGAGAGGGTTCCTGATGGCCCACCTCTGAGAAAATGCCTCTGAAGCCTCCTCCTTTCTGAGTTAGCCCCCTATTGGCCCCAAGCATTGGCTCTCAACTGTCCCCCTAGGTGACACCTCAGAAAATAGCAAAGTTTTTGGCTTCCCTGCCTACCTCCGAGCATGGGGGGAGGGGAGGGGCAGCTCAGAGCCTTGGAGGCACAGCACTGACGTCTCTCTCCTTGTAGGGAAATAAGGAAGAATTTCTTACCACATGTTGTTTGGTTTCCCACAGGTATCCCCTGTGTCCCCATAAAATACTAGACAGAGAGAACCTTAGAGCAATAGAGTCTTAGATCCTTAGACTTAGCATCCAATTATAGACTCTAAGACCCTTAGAATCATGGAATGTTAGAAAGAGAGCACCTTAAGTTTATGAAACCATTAAATTATGGAGATCTTAAAAATCTCAGAACCCTCGGATTTGAGAATGTGGAGCTGCAGGGAGCTTGAATGTCAACTCTTGGCTCTGTAACTTACTAGCTGATGCTTTTGAGCATTGACTTATTTGCTGTGTGCCTCAGTTGCCTTTTTTGTTAAAAAGGGAATAATTGCAGTTTGTAATATATAGGGTTCCTGTGAAGATGCAGTGAGTCACGATCTGCGGAGAGTTTCACCCAATGCCTGGGAAGCTGTGAGCTGTGCAAATACTTCCATGACTAATCTAGCTCGCCTTCCCTTGTAACTCAGCATAACCAGCCACCTATACCTGCACCCACCCAGCTTCTGTATAGGCCACCCCGCCTCCTAGACTAGATTTCCTCCTGATATGAGACACCCACTTCCAGAGGGAGCAATCTTTTACCACTCCCAAGCTTGCTGTCTCCATCATTTCCATGTCCCCATGCCATCCTCTAGTGATGGAGACTCTGCCTCCTCAATACCTACACAGCCATGCAGGGCTCAGCCTCTTCTCCCGGATGACCTGCCAGATGTGGTACAATTTGCGTGCAAGCCGCCCACATCCAACTCACCTTTCTTTCCTTTCTCAGCACCCTCTGGCCCTCTCCCAATTCCTGGGTTTCCTAAGAGCTCTTAAATCCTGCCTTCCTTACACAGAAAGCATCCATGCATTCTCCTGAGGTCTGAGGGAATGTCCACTTTGTAAAGGAAGCCTGGGGAAGAAGGTGACATGTCACCTAAGGCCCCATCTTGCTGAGGGTGGGAGCTCAGGCATCTTCTGGGGCCTGGCAGATCACGGGGATGAAGCAGAGGGTTCTGGCTAGCCCAGACTCACCGCCCCCGAGTGGATGCCCACCTTGTTTGGGTGCTCCCTTCCTCCCTGGTACTTTGCAGCTCTGAGTGGAGACAACACAGCCCAGACCATTGCCCCCGGAGAGGATGCTGTAATGGCAGAATGTCAGTCTGTAATCCTTAACCAGCCACCTGGTTTATAATAATTGCATGTTCAGCGCCAAGAGATCCCCAGCTTTGCTAGTGGAGCCTCTAGGACAGCGGAAGGGATCTGGGGCACCTGCAACGCCCCCATCACTCCCTGAAGGGCTTTTTCTGGTTGGGCGGAAGAAAGGGCATTGTCCAAAATGGGCTTGCAATTTCTCATCTCCTCAAAAGGAGACACCTGGGCTGTTTCAGCAGAAACACGGCTCTGGAGAGAGAGAGCTCAATCAGTAGAAATTGGCTTATTTTTGGACATTTGGTGAAAAGGGAGTCTGGCTGGGTTTGTGTCTTAAATTATTTCTCTTTCCCCACCCCCCAACTCTCTGTTTCTGATGCCAAGACCCGGAGAGCAGAAGTGGAGTTCACAGGAGCCGGCATCTGGGGTCAGGGTCCAGCAATCAGCAGAGACACCCAGACAAGCCTGGGGCCGCCGTGGTGGCCTGGGGCATCAAGCCTAGCCTGGGTGAAGATAAGAAGAAAGCTGGGTGTCGGTGATGGGGAAGAAGGCCCAGGACGGAGAAGGGCCCAAGAAGGGAAGAAAAAGACCGTGATCCAGCCCTCCTCACTTCTTTGCACATGCTGTTCCCCTGCCAGAAATGCCCTTCCCCTTCCTGGTAATAGCCCCTGCATCTTCCAGCTATGTGCCTCCTCCTCCATGCAGTCTCCTGAGCTACTCTCCCCCAACTCCAACTCCTTCCCACCCCACCCCCACCATTGTTGTTTTAAGACCCAGATACTATTTGGGAAGCCCCTTCTTCCTCCACTAGATCAAACATATCAAGATCCCACATTAAATCAAAGTATACAGAACTATGTGAGAGCCAAGAGCAGAAAGTGCCTAGTCGATGATGTTACAATGTGTAGACATTTAATTCAACATACGTCAATTCCAATGTTGCACTTTTCTATTTGTATTTTAATCCCATAACATTTTTCAGGCCTTAAACATGTTTGTAGGCCTCTACGAGCTCCAAGACCTTGGCACTGGGCCCAGAGCAAAGCACAAACAGAGAGGATGTGTCCCCCCGATTTCCTCCGCGCCACCCGTGCAGGCAGAGGCAGTGTCTCCTTCAGACTGTGCACAGTACCCAGTGTTGATGTGGTGCCGTTATCTGTCAGCATTCCTCACTGGACCAGGCTGGGATGACGGCTTATCATTTCTGGATGCCACATTCTCCACAATTCACTGCGTGGGCTGGGATCAAGGACGCGGGGGCTGTTCTACCCTCTCCAGTGGGCCACAGACCCAAACCAAACCCAAATAATGAATGAAGTAGCTGTTGTGTGCTAAGTGTCGCTGTGTGAGAGACCCCGCTATGTGCTGCCGGTATCCTCCTTCGTGTCATCCTCTCCACATTTGAGGATGTGATAAGGCCATTGGTGCCTTATCTCCTCTTCCAGAAGAGGTTCGGAGAGGCAAAAAGACCAGGCACAAAGCACCTGCTGTGTACATGGCAGAGTCAGATTCTATTCCGGGCAGTTTGGGGCCAGAGCCTGCCAACCAGCCCTAGTCACTGTGCCCCAGGCGATGAGAAAAGGAGGGCAGGGAGTATCTGGGGGACATCTAGGCCATGTCTGGCATATGCTGCCGCACATATGTGGGTTCATTTGTTTGGATGACCTGACCTCTGCAGGAACCATCATTGCCTGTGCTTGACCGGAAAGATGTGCCTTACTTACCCCTGAGCAAACCCTCTATCCAGGGAGCCCGGGGGGCACAAACTGCTGGGTGCTGCAAGGCCAGAGGGGATAATAACTCCAGACAGACTTGGGCCAGGTCCCAGCACCACCACCTCCTAACTGTGCAAACACGAGCAAAGCTCTCCACTCCCTTGCGCCTCAGTCTCTCCATCTGCCAAACAGATGCAGTGTCTAACCACCACTTTGTAGCACTGTTGGAGAATTTAAATAAAATAAGACAGAGGAGGAAACTGATACTCAGAGATGTTAAGGCAGGTGCCCAGGGCTCACAGAGCTGGTGAGCTGTGAAACCAGGACTCAGGCTTTACGTCCTCTGCTCTGGTCCTTGCCAGCAGTGGGGCCAGTGATCTTCTAGGCCTCTGTTTTCTCATCTTCAGAATGGAGCTAATGACACTCTCGCAGATTTTCCTTCAACATTTGCAATTTTGTTTAAATTGCCTGGTACCCAGTAACATCCATGACCTGGTAGCTAAGATGATGGGGACAATGGTGATGATTACACACAGAGATTGAATTGAGCAGAATTAATAGAAAGAAGAGAGTTGATTAAGGAAAGATTGCGTCCCACAAGCAGAAGGGATGGGGGCTGATATCTCCTGATGCTCCTGCCCATCCCTGTCCTTCCTGCTGCCCTCCCACCTATCCGGTAGAAAAGGCTACAGAGAGCTTGCAAGGGGGACTTGTGGGGAGACCGACCCCTCCTCTGAACATGGGCTGCTGTCCTTACTCCCACAGATATGTCAGTCATCACAGGTGTGAAAAGGATGGCTGGTTCTGCTGTCCCCTGAGGGTGGGGGCTGGAAAGAAGAGGGCAGGCAGGGTGGGGTGGGTGTGGGCGGGTAGAAAGCAGGTGGTGCTTGGCCTCTCTCGCTTGTTAGTGGGTGACCCCACAGCAATCCTGCTGTGAGCTCAGGCTCTTTCCTGATCTAATTAGCATCACTGAGAATTAAACTACACAGCCCTGAAGTGAGCCTGCTCCCCCAAGAACTATTCCAGAACTAATACTGATTAAATATGAAACGGTTCCTCCCTTCAGGGCCCAGAGTCCAGAAGGCACAAGCCAGAGATGGGAGCTGTAATTACTCGCTCTGATATTGCAGTGTGCATTTTTCAACAATAGGATAGAATAGAATGGAAGGGAAAGGAATTAGAATAGAATCCAGCCCTCCCGTCCCACAGGTAAAAAATAATTAACATTCTAGGTTGCTTCTGCTCTATTTAATGAAACATGAGCTTTTTTATTCTGTACTCCTGCCTATTCTTATGGTACCACTTTTTCATCCAGGTGACTTGCTGTGCACCTACTATGTGGCAGGCATATCTGAGTGCAAGGGTGAAAAGTAAACAAATCACACAGGATGTGGGCTCTCCTGGAGGTCACGGTCAAGAAGGGGATTTGGTTCTTTAAGAGAAAAATCCCAACAGATCAGAGCAACCCCTCTCAGATGGGCCAAACATGCCATGCACAGGAGAATCAGGTGAGGGATAAACTGAGTGAGTGGAAAATGTCTTAAGAGCTGATATTTAAATGGAGACCCGAAGGGCCTTTGCACTTGCTGTTCCTTTGGCTTGGAATGCTCCTCCTCAAACATCCCCATGGCTCCCTCCTGCACCTTCTTCAAGTCCTTGCAAAAATGGCAACATTAACTGCAATCTCCCCACACTCCCGCGCCCCTTTTCTGCTTTCTTTTTCTCCTTTGCACTTGTCACAAGGTAACATACTAAAGACATCTGATCTGTATGTTTACTGCCCATCCTTCTGCATTAGAAGATAAGCTTCCTAAGGCCAGAGATTGCTGTCGTGTTTCTCTGTTGCATCGCCTGCACCTGGCACAGAGCAGAGGCTCATTAAATATATATTGAGTGAATGAATGAGCATATCAGTCACTCCAACGAGCATGGACCTTATCCTTAGAACAATGGGAAGCTATTCAGGCTCTTACAGAGGTGAATGACAAGAGTCGGGGTTAGAAAGATTTTGTTTCATGAAATGACGGAGAGGAGAAACTGGCCATTCCCTCGGGAGCATGATGATGAGGTGCGGCCCAGTACTGTGGCCAGGAGATGCCTAGAAAGGGAAGGAAGGAGAAATAAGGAAAAGGGATGATACCTGGGAAGCCTTGGGCTCCGTGGGTGTGTGGAAATATGGAATAGAGGGTCAAGGGTTAAAGCCCAAGTTCGCAACGTTGCTAACCTGCCAGGAAGGGCGATGGCAGAGTAGTCTTGGGGCACAGAGGGGTTTAGATTTAGATGGGTGACAATGGAGGAGCCTGCGGTAACCCACACTCTCATAACAAAACCCAGGGGGAACTGAGAGGATGAGGATCGAGCCTGAGAGGGGGAAGCAGGAGGAGATGGGTGATGTATTAGGCCTCACAGGACACACAGGCACCCTCCGCCCGGGGCTGACGCCTCCCTGATTATCATCAGGAACAAGTGGGGGCCAAGGACGTGTGGGTTTGTGATGAGCCCCACATATCACCTGTGTATGGATCTTGCAGCCTGGCTGACATCGGCCCAGGCCCTGCTGTAACGATCTGTCTCCTCCCCACCCATGACAGAGCACATGCCCTCTAGCTGTCCCTTCCCAGGGGCCAGGCCAGGGTGAAGGTTGGGTTCAGCCCCAGCCAGGGTTCTCGTTACCATGGAAACACGTGGCTGGGGAAGGCTGGCCCTGAGCAGAGGCCCCTCAGCCGGGTTCTAGCATCCAGGGCCAGATCAACCTGAGCTCAAGTGGGGGCTGGGTTCCCTCACCACCACTCCCACTGTGCAGGTGGGAGCCACCGCTCCCCACCTCAGATCCCCCAGGGCAGATGAATCAGTCTTCATCTACCAACACAGTTCCTGTCTGCAGAGGTTAGAAGACAAGACTAAGCTGAGTGACCTTGGGTTAGAGACTGCAACCACTCAGGGCAGCCCGGGGAGAGCCCAGGACTGAGCTTATAAAGGCCAAGAGGCTTCTAGCTCAATATGCTCCTTTTCCAAGTGGGAGAGCTCCAGGCCAGAGGGGAAGGGCAGGGCCCTCAGAACACCCAGCCTCAGCTTCTCCCTGGTCTCCAAAGCTCTGACCCTGGCCAAGTCCTCAGACCTTCTGCTACCACCTCCCTCCCTCCCAAGAAGGCTGCCTCCAGGGTGGCCATGTCAATCTGGACCAGCCTCTGCTGGCTCCCTCAGCAAAAGCCAAGGTTCCGCTGCCCACACAAGCTAACACTCACCTCCATACCTGCCCTGCCCCTCCCCATCCATCCCTGCAGCTAAGGGCTATGATTCCCAACTGCTATACAGTCTGAGAGCCCATTGGGGGTTAAGCGGGGAACAGCCAATATTTTGTGCATGATCTGGGCTTTTCAGAGTACATTTTTGGTGCCTTAAGAGAGATGGTCATGGGGATACAGGGAGGATCACAGCACCAAGAGTCCTGTGAACCAGGCCCCAGCATGTGGACACCAACCCAAGGTCTGTGGGAGCCACTGAAGCATGTTGGGCAGGGAAGCAATGTGACCACCGTGTGTTTGGGACTATCACACTGTCTAGGGCCTGAAGTGGTCGATGTGGCTGTCCCAGCGTTTGAGCAGCAAGAGCACGAGAGCCAATGGAAGACACAGGCCAGAGACTGCGTATCAAAATTCTCAGTTCGAACCTTTTAAATCCAACACCTTCCATTCTCCTGCCTCCACACTGCCGGGCAGCACTTATGTTTTCCTAGTGATTGTGAAAGTCAGGTGCGCACTTGGACCCCTCAGGCTCCTCAGCACTCTGCCTTGCACAGAGGTGGTGTCAGTGAGCTGGCCCAGACCCTGCCACCGTCTCACCAGTGTGTCACACCCCAGCCTGCAAGCCTGTGCTCTGGACTCATTTCCCACAAACAGCTGCAAATATGGACACCCTGGCACAGGGGAGAGGCCCCTCTGGGCCCCAGAAGCAGGCTCACACCAGTCAGGTGGGGAATTCTGTGTTTGGAGACCCAGAGCTGGAACAGGACCCCTGAAGCCTGGGCCCGGGACAGGGTTCCCCCTTGCCAGGTCTTAGGGTGCACGGGGTGGATGGATTACAGGGAAGGTGGGGCTGACAGACAGGCATCAGGGCACTGGGACATCTGGGGGAGGGGAGGTTCCAGGGGTTTAAGGCATCGAATTGGCAGGAGCAGGAGGGGCTTGAGATGTCAGAAGGAACATCAAGTACCTCTTGTTTCTGATTTGGGTGAGCAGGTGGTTCAGAGCACAAGGTGGAGAAGCAGTTTAAAGGGAAAATGAAGAATTTTGAGCAAGGCAAGCAGAAAGAGGCTGGGGTCCCCAAAGGGCAGCAGCTCCAGGAGCCCCAGATGGAATTGTCCAGGGGGCAGAGGGGCCCATCCAGCTCCACACTGCAGGGCAGCACTTAAGACATGTTACTACATCAAAGTCTGTCCATGTGGCTCATAGCTAAGGAAGCACTCTGAGAAGAGACAGCCATCTGTACATGGACAGGCTCACGCCAGAGTGGGGAAGAAAGGGGTATGCTAGGAAGAACCAGGGATGCCCACCATGGCTGCACCAAGGCTGGGTCGCAGAGCTGACTCGCATCGTGGCTGAGCAGTGAATGAGGAGGGGTGGAAAGGGGAGAGCCAGGCCGGCCCCCCTTGCCTTCCATGCACTGACCTTGCCCTCTGGCCATGGTGACCCCATCAGTGTCCTGCCTCTGACAGTCAGATTGGCACTTCTTCCTTCTTTAGAGAGCATGGAAGACACCAATAAGGGGTTCTGGCATGAGATAAAGCATAACACTTTCCTTCCCAGATATAATGGTCTGACTATGATAACTGCTCTGATAGGCATTTAAACAAAGTCAGCTAGAAATACAGAGGTAAGGGACATTCATTTCATTTCAGCTAGGAGGTGGAGAAAACCTCCTATAAGGTCCTCCTGGAAAGGAGAACCTCATGTAAGGTCTGCCTTTGACTTAAGAATTCAATAGGCAAAGACAGGGTTCCTCAGGAGTGAGGGAAGCATAGAAGATGACATTGTGAGGGTGTGTGCAGAGCGCAAGTCTGTGACACTGCCTTGTCCTAGTGTCCTTAGGACAAAGGGTGCAGTGGATAAGGCTGAAATTCAAAAAAAGGGACCCTAGAGAAGTAGCAAGAGCCCATGGGGGAAGATTTAAAGTGGAAAGAGGGGCAGAGATTAATGCTCCCCTGTCATCTGTGGCTGGGACAAGCTTCACTGATAGAGGTTTGGGTTTAGAATGCGAATTATGAAATCACTCACATTAGCATTCTAAGGAGGCTTAGATGCGAAGAATAACAAAATCATAATTTCCTAAAGCCTTAGAATCTTAGGGAATTTTATAATCTTAGGATAATTGAATCATAGAATCTCAGAGCCTTAGCTTTTTAAAACTACAGCAATTTTGAATCTTAGATTGCTTAAGGGTGTCACACCCAGGCCCCCTCCTTCTGGGTATGAGAATATGCACTCTGTGCTCCGCGCTTTGCACATATTATGTCTCCACGACAACCCTGGGAAATAGGAACTAATATTTTGCCTGATTTTCCAGATGAAGAAACCGAGGCTCACCGATGGTAAGTTGGTTGCTAGAGGTCAGAAGCCTTACAGGCAGCATGGCCAGGACTCGACTCAGACCTCTCAGCTCCGAAGCTCGTGTTCTCAGCCTTTCTGCTAGTTTGCCTCCTGTGAGGCCTCTGCTGATGCTCACCTGTCCCCTGCGCACCCCTCCAGTAACAGGGAGCTCCTTACCTATCCCCAGGGATACTCATGTATCCCAACTTGGGACACATCTCTCTTTTAGAGCATCCACTCATTGGCCCCAAATCGGAGACCCCACAGAAGACAAACTTCACCCAGGACTCCTATAGAGAGAGGGAGCAGCTCCCCAAGGTAGGGCAGCGATTACTCAGGAGACCAGAGAGGGGTCAGGAAAGATCCAGCTGCAGCCCTTGCTGGTGAGAGTCCGAGGAGTCTTTCCTGAGGGAGGGAACCAACCAGAGACCCCAAAGCAGGCCCACTCCGAGACAAATGAGCACAAGGCCAGAACACTGGGCAGTGGAGTAAGGGATGAATTTACAATTCAGAGACACAATCTCCAACAGCCAGAGTTATAGGGCCTAATGAGATTGGAATCGTAAGTGCTGTGCCTTTAATTTCTTGGCTCTTCTCCCTGGAAACTTATTCTGCGAAATGTGCCTTGTGCCATCCATCCCCCAGATGGCTTTTTAAGTGAAGCTGTTTGTTAAGTGGGAGAAGAAAAGGGAGGAGTGGGGGAAGGGGAGCTACTGCTCACCCCCCCCCAGGAGAGAGGAGACAAAGTAGGAACAGCACATGGGGGGGAAGGGAGGCAGGGAGAGCCCCTGGGGTCCCACAGAGCATAACCTCCAAGGTGGGACCCTCACAGACAGCTGGGTTCATGTGACCAGGGCACGGTAGTCACACTGTGTGCCCAGCTCCACCCGAATACCATGGAGTCACTAGCCCAACACAGCCTCCCACATCCCTGTGCCACAGGTACTGTGACCACCCTCAGTCCCAAGAGCAGAAGCTCAGAAAGGTGCGGGACCTTCCCAAGGTCACACAGCTGGTGAGAGGCTGACTGGGGGTTAGAGCCCAGGGCTGTCAAGCCCTGGCTCTTAGCCAGGATGTTACAAAGTTTCTCACAATCAGCTGGAAGGACCTTCTCCATCTATGCAGTGAGCTGGCTGGTGTAGCTCAGTGGTTTCCAAGCCAGATTCTGCATCGGAATCTCCTGGAGGCTTTTCAGCAATGCTGAGGCCTCTGATGAGGTCAGAATGTCTGGGAAGGGCACCCAGGTATCCACATTTTTTAAGCCCCACCCCAGACAATATAAGCTTCTGGAAAGGATGTGGAATAACAATAACTCTCACCCATTGCTGGTGTCACTATGACGTGGTGCAGCCACTTTGGAAAACAGTTGAAAGTTTCCTGCAAAGCTGAGCATGGTCTTATCAATGATCCAGCAGACATATGCACAGGTATTTACCCAACTGATCTGAAAACTTAAAAGCATATAGGAACCCACGTGTGAATGCTCATAGAAGATTTATTCTTAGCTTCTGAGAACTGAAAGCAACCAAGATATCCTTCAACAGGTGAAAAGATGAATAAATGGTGGTACATCCAATCAATCGAATATTACTTAGTAATAAAACAGAGTAAGCAACCAAGTCACACAAACACACAGGTACCTATTCCTAAGGGAAAGAATCTCATTTTAAGGGTTGCATTTATATGACATCCATTGCAGAAGAATTCCAAATAATGTATGTAGAATCAGATGCTACCTCTCCTGTTCTTGATATTGATAATTTATGTTTTCTCGCTCTCTGTCTCTCCAATCAGTGTGACTAGAAGTTTATCAATTTTAGTGATCTTCTCAAAGAGCTGGTTTTGGTTTCATTGATCTTTTCAATTGCTTTTCTCCATTAATTTTTACTCTGTTACTTTTTTGTGGCTATCTATACTGAATTTATATAGAAAGTAAACAGAAGAGTGATTGCCAGGGCTTTGAAAAGTGGGGAGGACTGAAGAGGTGAAGGACAGGAGACTTTAAGGAGCAGTACATCCACTGTGTTTAATACTACAACAGTAGATCAATGATACTATTCAAAATCCATTGAATTTTGTCATAGGAAGAATGAACCTTAATGTATGTAGATTTTTTTAAATCATTCAGGAGCTCAGAGGATGCCAGGATGTGATACAGTCTAGAACAAAATAATCTGATAATGACTTTGATATGAGTGAAGTCTGGAATGTTAAAGTGAAAAAGAACTATACAAAGGCACTGTGCCCTAGTTGATAAGTTGTTTCCCACTGAGGTATAGATTAACAATTCTGAAATCACCATGTGTATGTGTATGCTGGACATGAACAATTAAGTACATGGAGAGCAAATAGTGAGAACCAGGTTTCTCACCTCTGGTGTGGGAAGTTACAGACAAACAAGGGGGGGATCTAATAGTCTCAAATAAGAGAAATGGCAGACTCTGGGGCTAAGGCAGGAAATATGCAAGATGAGCCTGGGACATCTGTTAGGGCCAGAAAATAAGACCTTACTAAAAAAAAATAATAAATCAAACAAACACAAATCAAGAAAACCACAATTATGAGGCTATATCAAAGGGACACAAGAGCCAACTGAAAGTGCTCTTCACAGCCAAAGATGCAACAATTGGTACTACAAAATAAAATAGCATTTGATTATTACCCAAAGTATAAAATAAATATCCATGAAAATGATTAAATAGAAGATGGATAGATGATTGATAGATGAATAGAAGATATTAATAGATAGTCAAAAACAGATCTCCCTTGCAGAAGAATTTCAAATAATCTATGTAGAATCTAATGCTGCCTCTTTCATTCTTGATGTTGATAACTTGTGTTTTCTCTCTCTGTCTTATTTTTTCTGATCAGTGTGACTAGAGGTTTATCAATTTTATTGATCTTCTCAAAGAACTAGCTTTGGCTTCATTCATCTTCTCTATTGCTTTTCTCCACTTATTTTAACTCTGATTTCTTTTCTTGTTTTGGCTATCTACATTGAATTTAATGTGTTCTTCTGTTTCCAACTTCTTAAGGAAAAAGCTGAGGTGATTGAGACATTTCTTCTTTTCTAATGTAAACATTTACTATTATACATTTCTCCTAAGACCTGCCTTGCACCATCCCAAAAATTTTGATATGTTGCATTTTCATACTCTCTCAGTGAAAAATACCTTCTAATTCCTCTTTTAATGTCCTTTTTAACTCACAGTGAGGGAAGCAGACTACTGCAAGATGGCGCCCAACATGGGGCCCTCTTCACAGTACTTGAGTTTTGATTTGTAGGGGAAGGGCTGTTTCTTAGAGATCATCCCAGCCAGTTCCCAAAAACCTCTGTCTCAAGTGGGCTTTCCTGCCTTAGTAGGCTAAACTCTGCCTCAACAGGCTATATAAGCAGTTAGATTGTAAGGGAAGCTGCCTTTCAACCCAAATTGAAGTCCCCTCCCAGGTTTATCTGAATAAACCTGCCTTGATTGTTGAGCTACACTGTCTGTGTCTATCTTTATCTAAGTCCTCTCTGTGTCTATCCTCTCCATACACATGAGTTATTTAGAAGAGTGCTATTTCATTTCAAAATACTTGGAGGATTTTCAGAGATCTTTCTGTTCCTCATTTCTAATTTAATTCTTTTGTCAAAGAATATACTTTCTACAGCTTCTTTAAATTTATTGAGACTTGTTTTATGACCCCAAATATGGTCTATATGGGCATTTTTAGATATGCACATGAAAAGAACATGTACTTTGCTATTGTAAGGTGGAGTGCTCGATAGAAATCAATTAGGCAGAATTGGTTGATAGTGTTGATCAAGTCCTCCATAACCTTTATGACTTTCTGCCCCCTTGTACTATCAATTATTGATAGAGGAGTATTGAATCTTTAACTATAATTATGGATTTATCTATTTCTTCTTGTAGTTGCATCAGATTTTATTTCATATATTTTAAAGTGCTGTTATTAGATACATGAACTTTTATGTCTTCCTGATGAATTTTCATTGTGGCCTTCTTTATTTCCTGTAATATTGCTTGCTCTGACTGATTTCAACAAAATCTACTTTGTCTGATATTTTTACCACCACTCCAGCTTTCTTTGCCACATGTGAATTTTACCTCATTGAGTTCTAGGTCTTTTTGTTTTGCTATACATATATTTTTTTTTGAGACCAAGTCTCACTCTGTTGCCCAGGCTAGAGTGTCATGACCTCAGGCTAGTTCACAGCAACCTCAAACTCCTAGACACAAGCAATCATCCTGCCTCAGCCTGCAGAGTAGCTGGGACTACAGGAACCCATCACAATGCCTGGCTAATTTTTCTATTTTTAGTAGAGACAGGGGTCTCACTCTGGCTCAAGCTGGTCTCAAACTGCTGAGCTCAAGCAATCCACCAACCTTGGCCTCCCAAGGACAGTGTTTCTCAACCTTCCTAATGCTGTGACCCTTTAATACAGTTACTCATGTCATGGTGACCCCCAACTATAAAATTATTATAGTAGCAATGAAAATAATTTTATGGTTGAGGGTCACCACAACATGAGGAACTGTATTAAAGGGTCACAGCATTAGGAAGGTTGAGAACCACTGTGCTAGGATTATAGGTGTGATCCTATAAGAGATCAAACCAACCACTCCAAGCCCTCTTATAATCAGCATTAATTCATTCATGAGGTAGGAGCCCTCAGGACCTAACACCTGTTAAAGGCCCTACCTCTCAACACTGTTGCATTGGGAATTAAGTTTCCAACACACAAACTCTGGGGGACACAGTCAAACCACAGCAGCTCTAAAATGCAGTTAAGTTACTTAAAAATAGTGTGGTACTTTTGAATCTTGCTTTTAAGACTTAAGTGAGAAAAAAGAAGTTCTCAGCTTAGAATTAATTTTCTCCCAGAAGGGAGGCAAGACCCTCAGTGTACTCTTCAGAAATCTTTCTCTACCCAGCTCTCTCCTTTCTGATACTATGTACTATGAATTCAGCTATCTGGATCTTCTGGAATCTTAGCTCCATCTTCTCACCTATGGGACCTCACTGGGCTCCACTGGGTTCCCCGTCCCTGTCCAGTGGCCTAGAAACCCTCTGAGGGCTGTAAGATAGGGAAATCACGGGGCTCACTTCATTTGTTTCTCATCTCTCCTTCACTGCCTGATATCCAGTGCCTTGTAAATCAGTTTTACACACATCTGTTTTTTCATTGCCTCAGGAGGGAGGGTGAGTCCCATCCCTATCACTCCATCTTGCCTAGAAAAGGAAATCTCCACAGCTGGCACTGAGAACCCCTGAACAATTTGAACAATTATCTCATTGTTCAAATGGCAAAACTGAGGCTCTGAGGTGTGGGCCCTTGTACAAGGTCATACTTCATATTTGCATCACCCCATCTGTGGGACTCTCATCAGAGCTGCAAGATGATTTTTTCTGTTTAAAATCACCAGAAAACAATGAGGAAAATAGCAATCACCCTCCCTGCACATCTGTGCCAACTCTGAGTGACAGATTCTGCTTTCCCTAACACCTCTTAAAGGCCTCATGGTCTTTTGTCTTTGTCTCCTTCTTTCCCTCCTTCCTCAACACAGCCCAGACCAAGGTGGGTCACCTGACACTTCCAGATGCAAATGGCATTCGGTCTCCCAGCCCCACACCCAGGACTGTGTCCAGTAAATGACTGAATTATCATGGAGAAGGGGCTTGGCGCCTGTGGCTCAAGTGGCTAAGGCGCCAGCCACATACACCTAAGGTGGCGGGTTCAAATCCAGCCCCAGCCGCCAAACAACGACAGTTGCAACCAAAAAATAGCCGGGCGTTGTGGCAGGTGCCTGTGGTTCCAGCTACTTGGGAGGCTGAGGCAGGAGACTCGCTTGAGCCCAGGAGTTGGAGGTTGCTGTGAGCTGTGATGCCATAACACTCTACCCAGGGGGACAGCTTGAGGCCCTGCCTCAAAAAAAAAAAAAAAAAAAAAGGAGAAGGGAGGATTGAGGAAAGGGACAGTGACAGGGAAGGAGCGAGACAGCTTCCTCCATAGGCCAGCCCAGGTCTAGGCCCATCACTATGTTCTCCCAAGTTCCACATTTTAAAAAACCTAGATCTAATTGCAGATACACAAAATTAATTTCTTTCCTCTCTTGGGTAGCTGCTGGTTTGTCTGGCCTTTTAGAAGCCTCCAAATGAAGAGAAAGCAAGACCTTCTCCAACTACGGGTAGGAAAAGTTAACATGGGAGAGGAATCCATCCTCCCAGCATGCAAGGCTGGGACCAGAGGTTCCAGACATAGAGGGAGAAGCCGAGAACACCACAGCCCGGCTCCTGCTGACCTGACCCAGGGGCTCTCAGAGGTCCCTGACCATCCCATAAGCCTGTTTCTCCCTGAGATTTCCTAGCCCAGAAAAGTCCTGTCATCCCCACCAGGATTCCAAATTCCTTCATCACTCACCCACAGTTGAAGTCAGTCATTCCTGTTCCTTCACCACATATACCAAGTGCCCTCTGGGTGTCTGCCCTGTACACAGCTGTGAGCGGCAGACACAGCCAGTCCTTGTTGCCATAGAGCTCAGTGCCAGCAGGGGAAAGAGGACAGGTAAGCACCTAGGTGGAAAGGCACATCTGCTCTGAGGACCACACTCATTGCCCAGGAAACTGCAGAGCTGGGGAGGGGAGAGATGGATAGGCGGGCAAAGGCCCCAGGTAGGCACAGCTAGAAAGTGGGGTGTCTGCAGAGGGAGGCTCTGAGCAGCAGAATCTCTGGGGACAGAATTGTCATTCCCAGCTTCACAGTAAGACCAGATCTACCCAAGTGGACTCTTGCCTGAATGGACATAGTGATCCCATTTCTGTCCCTAAAATAGTTCATTCATGAGCCCAGGCTGGCCTTGCCCACAATAGGGACTGGAACTAACCACACAAAGCTGCCCACTGATGGCCAGTGTGCATTGTCCTGCTGACCTCCCGCCACTGACCTCCTTCCTTTCCCCAGCTTCTCCTGCAGCCAGAAGTCACCCTCAGAGCTCCCACCTTTGCCAATGAAAGTCTCCTGAAGGCCTCTGGGGACCAGCTTGTCTGTGTAGCTGTACCCCAAAGTAACTCTATGGCTCCTCAGAGGACAGGCTACAGGGCACCTCTTGGGACCTCTTTGAGCACAGGGACTCAACCAGAAACTGGGGTGGGAGGGTGTCTAGCAGAAAATAGCTTTTGCTTCCACCTCTGTTCAGAGTTGGGCAGCTGGGGCTCCTTTGCACTCCTGTCCATCCTTCCTGCCAGGAGCCTCCCCTCACCTCCCCAGCTCTGTAGCTCCCTGGCCACGGGGTATAGTTGTCAGCACAGAGTAGATCTTTGCCTAGGCCTTCAGGGTAAGAGGTTTTTCCTGCACCACCCAAGTAGTTTAAGGCTTTTGCTTTTAGTGCAAGAAGGGTCTGGGAGGTGGGAGGGTTCTCATACTGTGTGCCACTGGGAGGTGACCAGCCCAGCCCAGTTCCATGGGGCACTGTTTCCTATTCCCCATGTAAACAGTTAGTGAATGAATGAACACGAACTCCCCTTGGGACTGGGGCCCAAAGCATTGCCAAACTGTCACACCAGTGCACACGCAGCCTTTAAAAATTCCTTACAGTGTTAGTTTGTTTCTTACCCGCTTCTAAGGAAGCCACTTCTCTTTCTGGGGTCCTGCCGAAGGGGCAGCGGTGTGTGGTTCTGTCTGTCCAGAAGATCTTGTCATCTTTGGGGTGTCCGTTCGCCAGGCTGCCTTGCAGCCCCCGTTCTCTGATGAGCTCAGGAAAAGTCATGACTTTGTAGGTAGTTGGCTTTTTTCCTCATCATTCTCATCTTCTCTCTTACGTCTTGCCATATCCTCAGTAGAAAGAGAAATTCATGAGAAGATCCAAAAAGTAAATAGAATGTTAGGGAGCTTGAGCAAAGGTTGGAGGCAGCATAATGATGTGGCAAAATTTTTCATTTAGAAAGGTCACTTTGTCATTTCAGTCTTCAGCAAATATTTGGTGAGCACATATCATACGCCCGTCACTGTTCGAGACGTTAGACGCATTGGAGATGGGGAGGCCAACAGGGAGGCTATTGTAGAAAAGGAAAGAGAGACATGATATGCCAGGGTGACATGAGCGTGAGCACAGAGGTGGGACGGGAACCCAGCCCCTGCCACCGGGCCGCCTTGCAGCACGAAGTTTGCTGGAAACCCCTGGACATAATCTGATTTTCACCCTGCTGGGAAACAGGAGCCACAAGCCAGGGCGCTATGCCGCCAAAAAACAATGAAATATAATTTGAGCCTGTGAAATTAGTGAAGGCGAAATAAAAAGAGAATAATCGATGCTGGTAAATGTGTGGTGAGACGGGCATTCTCATGCGCCACTGGAAATCTTTGTGGAAGGCAATTAAGTAAGAAAGCTCTTGAGCCTTGAAGATGTCAGGGCTCTGATGCAGTGATTCCGCCTCCAGGAATTTGTCCTTAGGAAAGCAGTCAGGGATTGGGGTGAGGATTATGCCTAGAGACGTTCGTTGCAACCTGATAAGAGTGAAAAACTGCAACCTCCTATCTGTGCAAGGGAAATTACCGGCATCTCAGTGAGGGGCTATTATGAAGCTGTTAACATCTTGTTTTTGAGGAACTTTTAACGATGTGAGAAAATGCTCAGGATACAACAGCAAAGCCTAGGCATGACTATGACAATAGCATCAGAAGAGGAACAGGTTAGGGCTGAGCACCAGCTCTGTGCCTCGTGCTGTGCAAAGGACTTGCCAGGCATTGGCTCATTTAAACCCCAAATGGACATAGACATTAGAAAAAGAGGAACACAGAGAACTCAAGTGAGCTGTCCAGTGCCACAAAGCTGACAGTCCGAAATAAGGTTTGAACTCAAGTTTGGAAGACTCCCCCTCTACTGTGAACCACTGGGGCTAAAGAGAGAGGCAGGCAGGGTCTCGGACTGACCCCCTGACTGAAGCCCCTGGAGAATCCATGTGCTGTGTCTGAGTGCCCTGACACACTGAGGCCAGAACTCCCAGACCCCACCCCAAGCTTGTGCAAGCCCCTCCTCTCTATTTGGCTGCATCCCCCCGCCCCCAACTCACCCAAACATACACACAATCCTCTCTGCATTAATCACCGTTTCCCAGTGAGCCTCGCGGACAGCTGGGGGATGCATGGAGATGGACAGCCCCGCGACCGACCGTCTCAGGGCCCAGGCCCCGCTAGTTAGAGCTACTTGCACATCTATCACCTTCAGCGAAAGGCAAACACCGGGGCAGGAAGATCCGGGAACCATCACTCAAGGGCTCCTCAAATGAGAGGGGGAAGACCATTCTTCCCTGATCTGTTGATACATTTTTCTTTAGTGCATCAGTCTCTGGTGCCCCTGGCCAGTCTGGCTGCCGGTGCCTCTCCCCACCTCGCCTGGAACTCCCAGGAAATGCATGGCCTGTCTGCTTGCTCACACGTGGAGAGCAATCTTGTGTGGCCTCCCTGCTTCCACCCTCCCCTCCCGCGAACGTGTACGGTTATCTCATCCACCTCTTGTTTGGATGGATCTAGATGTTCTGATCTGAAATGTGGTGCGGCAGCTGAGCAGGGGAGTGAGGCTTCCTGGAAGAAGGAGAGAACATAATAAATCTACCACGCGCAGCCCTCCCATCCGGCTCATCCATGCAGCCCCACCAGCCCTCTCCACCTCCTGCACTTCCCTTCTGTGGGCCTGGGTGCATGCTGGCGTGTGCCTGGCGACAGGCTGCCCAGAGGCCTTTCCCAGCAGGATCTCAGACACCACCACCCACCCCACCCCACCCCACCACCCACCCCCCGGCGCAGGCCCTCCTTCCTGTAGCTCTCAGTGTATACTATAAGCATGGGTGCAAACAGAGGGAATTTCACAAACAACTTTGGGTGTGTGTATTTTCCTTTACAAACCATTTTCCTATCCATTCCCCACATCCCTGAAAGCTCAGGGTATTTATTAGCCCCATTTTACAGATGAGGAAACTGAGGCACAGAAAAGCAAGCTATTTACTACCCAAACTTACCCAGCTAGTTAAGTAATAGACATTGGACTCTAACTCTGTTTTGACTGATAATAAGTCACTAGATTCCCCCGTGTCACAAAAGGGATCCTTGAGATGCAGATGCTGAGATGGAGTTGGGAGATGATATAGGGGAAGAGGTTTAGGAAAGATGGAAGGGAAGGGGGAGGGAAGGGAAGGAAGTTGGCCTGGTCAGGACCCAGGGAGTGAGGGCCTCAAGTCTCAGCTATTAGAGTTGACTGGCTGTGAGCAGGATGGGCAAGCAGTTAAGCCTTGTCTCACTCAGCTCCTAAGTTGGGGGCCCCCAGGAAGGGGGCTCACTGCAGCAGAGGCAGCCCCCAAGCAGCTAATGGAGGAGGCTTCTATGGACAGCATGCTCCACAGCTGTGTGGCAAGCCCCTGCTCCAGGGAGCAGCTGGGTAGTGCCTTCCTTGTCACTATACAGGAGGTTAAAAGTTCAAGTGTATCCCTAATGTTACTAGAAAGTGTAGCTGTCAAGACATCTAAGTGGACTCCCCCTTATTCATTCCAGTCTATCCCTGTAAGGAGCTCTTAGAAACTGCTGAAGCATTCTGGTGGCCCACTCTGCCTTCCTGATGGGGAACTTAGAAGAAGGACCTTGTGGGACCAGTGCAGCCCTCACCACCATACTGGGAATCAGGATGTGACTGAGACTCATGGCCACCACCCTACTCCCTGCCTCCACCCACTCTGGATGCAACCCTACCCCCCAGCTACCTCTCTGGGGCTACGCGATCCCATGGTCTGGTCCAGCCCTTCCTTCCCCGGGGGGCCGAGCCCCTGGTCATCACCTTGCCCTATTCAAGAAGAGCTGCTGAACCTGCCCCTGTACACTCACAGTTTGTGAAGAAAGTATCACAAGGTGCCCAGTAGGGCCACCAGGTTCCACATACACTCCGCCCTGCCCCACCATGCTGCATGGCCCTCCTGGCCCCCACCTTGTCCTGGGCATAAAAAGCCCAGGGGCCTGGGCAGCCACCCCGGCAAATCACCCAGGGACTCTTACTGTGTTCCCTGGCACATACATGTCCCCTTTGGGGACAAGGACACCTAACTGTGCTGAGCCCAAGTCCCCTAGTAACTCTCCAGGAGGATGGTAAGTGGGGCCAGATTAGCTTCTGCCTATTGTTTGCTGTTATTGGAATGCATCCTTATAATGGCTTTGGATAGATGTGTATACCTCACCTGTCCTCACAGGGTAGTTCCTCCAAATTGCACTTCTGCGGGGCCTTCAGCCTGCTGCTCCAACACTGTGTAAGTGGGCAGCTGCGTGGTAGTGCCGTATGTGATGCAAACAGTGACCCCCGAGTCATGAGTCCACTTCTGCACCTCCATAGGAGGCATGCTCCTTAGGAAAGTGGGTCCCCTGGACTGATGCACGATTCGTGGGACCCCAGGCCGGTGGGATCTGTCAACCCCTGGAGGGCTGCCTGAGTGGTGCTGGCTGAGGCCCTGCAGGCAGGGAAGAGAACCCCCCTCCCAGGAATATCTGACTATCTCCATAGGAACAGACTGCTGGGCCTTTCCACATGGGAGGTCAACTGGCCAGTGAGTCTCCTTGAGGTCTGGCGCCATGGCAATGGTCTCTGATGCCAGCAGGTTGGTTTCAGAAGCAGTAGCCTTGGAAAGCGAAAGTCCAGGCAGCTGTGTCCATGCACGATCTCACCTTCATCTCCATCCTGCTACACTGGGGCCAAGCGGAGAGGTTGCCGATAGCTGGTTGGGTCACTTCTTGGCTGTTCAGTGCCTTCCCTGAGAGATGCTCTCTGGTGAACACAAACGTGTGTACAAAGATCTGAGCACTTACTGGGCATGGACTGCGCTCTAGGTGCTGGGCTGTACCTTTATGTCTATCATTTCATTTAGTATGAGATAGGCGCTCTCACCAACCCATTTTACAGGTGGGGAAACTGAGGCACAGGAAAGAACAAGTATCTTGCTCAAGGCTACTGAAACAGGGTGTATAATGTGGTTCAAACGCAAACATCTGACTCCTCGGCCAAGGCTCTGACCTAAGGGGACACAGGGCTTCTTCTCTGAACACCAAGGACAAGTCCTGGACTTGTCCTCTCCCCAGGAGGTACCACCAACCCAATGCTCCTCAGGACACAAAAATGGACAGAGTAGGCAGAGGGCTC
Organism: Otolemur garnettii; assembly: GCF_000181295.1. Lineage (NCBI taxonomy): Eukaryota > Metazoa > Chordata > Mammalia > Primates > Galagidae > Otolemur > Otolemur garnettii. Next base: position 2,040,966 of record NW_003852579.1, read on the forward strand.
AGTCACCAACCGTGCACACTCTCCACCATGTAGGGCCAGCCAGGTAAGACTGCCACTAACCCACCCTTCTGGACCATTGCACTTGGAAATGACATACCCCTTGTGGGGTGTATTCACTGAGCATCTACTGTGTGCAGCCCCTGTGCTGGGGAGTCCTCAGTAAACAAAAGCAGATCCTCCCCAACTTTGAGGGTTCACAGAGGGGCTTGGGGTCAAATTTTAAGTGACACCATGGTGGACCTGGAATGGGGGCTCTGATCTGGCTGGGGGGTCAGAGAGGACTTCCAGGAGGAGGAGATGCTTGAGCAAGATCAGAAACCTGGAAATGCACTGAATGGGACCAGAATGCTAGCTGCGTGTCTGGGCAAGATGATGGTTAAGATCTCCCAGATCTTAAAATCCTGAGATTCTGACTTAATATTTTCTAGTTTTAATATTCTATTAACTGAAGATTCTAAGACTTGGAGATTTAAGATTCTGGGAGTCAAGGATTGCTGGGTTCTCCGGTGCTGAGTCTCACATGTGAGACTGGAGAAACAGCAGTGGGAACCTGCCGTGGCCTTGGAGCAGGCATTCCCCACTCTGGGCCCCCAGCCAGGCCCATAACGGGCTGTGCGTGCAGCTCTTTGTGGCTTAGAGAATGTAAATTTATTCTGCATTTCCAGCGCCAAGCACTCACCTTATCTGCATGTTACAGTCACCAGAATAAATATTAGGAGACAAGTCTGTGGAGATCTTCTCTGTGTACAAGAGTTAAATCCTCCAGCCAGCTAATCCAGGCAGGGATTTCAACAGAAATGCTATTCTGATATTAATTACAAGGAGGAGCTGCTAACTGGGCCTCTGCTCCATCTGAGGAGGGGCCCGTGTCTCCTGCTACAAGGACCCAGAAGGGACCTTTATGTTTGGAGCTGAGGGCTGGTGGAGGAGCATCGCCAGCACTGTGCCTGCACACGGGGCTGTTTGCACTGACCATCTGGAGGGTCTCTGAGTGAACTCTGGCCTGGACTCAACCAGGGCTGGTGTTATAGGAGCTCCTCAGAGGGGTAGGAGGTGGCAGGGCAGCCCCAGCCTGGGTCACACACTACATCAGACCCTAGGCAGGCTCCAAAGTCAGATAGACGGGGCCAGACCTTGGCTCCCCCACTCGGCAGCTCAGCATGTGACCTTGAAGAAGCCATTTTGTCTTCCTGGACTCAGTTTGTTTGATGTGATCGACGATCCTGCCCACCTCACCATCCGCTGGTTCTAAGGATCAGAGGACAACACCAGGCATCGGTACACAGTGACCATGAATCCAGCACCTGCCCTTGTGACCCTGCTGAGGCCAGGCCCTGCTGGAACAGTCCTCTTTTGTGGGCATAGTCCTCTGCCCAGCCCAGTTGGGGGGGGGGAGGGGCTGCCATTATCCCCATTTCACAGATGAGAAGACTGAGGCACAGGGAGGTTAAGTAACTCACCCAACATCACATAGGTCAAACTGATAAAGGCAGGATTTGCAATCAAGTAGTTGTCTCCAAAACCTGGGAACTTTAAAACATTGCATTTAAATTTTTCCAACAACCCTCCATGGACTTGCCCCCTCCGGGGGGTGCCTGGGTGTTGGCCACTTCCAGCACCAGCATCCTCCATCTGGCCTCCCTCTCAGTTGTCTGTGATGCTCTGTTGTGTCCAAGCCACAGTGAAGCACAATTTATGCTCCAGGCCTTTGCCCCCTGCTGTGCCCTCTCCCTGGAGCACCCTTTCCTACCTTGTCTATCCAGGAGACTCCTACTCACACCTCTAGACCCAGGCCAGGCATTGTGTTCTGGTGAACAGTCCTCACCCCAGAGCATCTTCCAACACGCTTAGCAGGATTGGGGGGGGAGGTGTCAAGACTCAATCCCAGGGCCTGTCCTCTCTGTTCACTCGCCCCTTCCTTCCACCACATTCACTGAGGTTGGCTCCCACCCCAAGACTCATATTCAGGGAAAATCTTCATACCAACCCCATGGTATTGGTATCATTACTCTCATTTTTAGAAAATCCCCCACTCAGATAGGTTTTGTAATTTCCTGAGGCTACAGGCCTTGCTAGAAGGGAGCATTCTGGAAACTCAGACCCCAACAATCCATGAGCTCATCTTGGGGAGTGAATGGAGGGGCTTGAGAGGCTGTGACAGTGCTCTTCCCCCTCCATGTCAGTCCCTCCTTCCTGCTGCTGTGAGTGCAGGAAACATCCCTCCTTGTGTCACATCCACACCATTGCATGTCATCAGCAGCCATGTTAATAAACATGAAGTGATTGTAAGAGCAGAGCTTGAGATTTAAGAGGGATACACTTTGGCACTAGGTAATTAACTCAGAACAACAGGCAGTGAGTGTGGGGCCGAGTTAGTACAGTAATCTGGTAGATCCTCTGTACCTCCCTGACTTTGAGGCTCACTGTGGCTGCCCAGTTCTTATCGATTAGCAATCTGTGAAAAAATTTATGACAAGTTGAAATTAATCGGCCACAGTGAGGGGTGAGTTTGACCCCAGCTAAGGTTCTGTGGCTCAGCTGAGGTGAGGCTGGAATGAGGGAAGCTCTGTTGGGGAAGCACCTGCCACACGGACCCCCTTAGAGTCTGCTCTGGGGACAGACCACCATGTTTAGTGGACCTGAGATGCTATCCTGCCCCTCTCAGGACTGCCTCCTCTACAGTAACCCAGAGCAAGCGCAATAACCCAGAGCAAGCGCACAGCCCCATGGAGCTAGGGGAGCAGCGGAGACAGCAAAACACCCCCAAGGCAGGCAAGGTGGCCTCAGCTTCTTGTAGGTTTTCAACCCTGAAAAATAAAAGATTAAATATGCAGTTTCCTGGGGATTTTGTTAACCTTAAAACTATCAGGAAGGACACAAAATCCAAATACACCAGAGTCCAGGAGCCAGGCCCCTTAGGGTTGCACTGGTTTGAACCTGCAGAGGTGCCCAAAAGAACCTGGTCAAGCAACTGAGAATTCAGGGGACCTAAAAAAGGGAGGGACAAAACTCCCGAGTCCAGAGCAGGGAGGCGAGGGCAGCACCGCCTGCTCCAGTCCTGAAGTGGGGACTGTGCCCTGGTTCTTTAGGTCAAAGGCATCTTGGCTTTTCTTAAATTTCAGGGAAAATCAAAGCACAGCTCATAAAATTGTCAGCTCTACAGAAGTAGGAAAAAACCAAACCATAAAGAAGAGGAGGAGGGGAACGGGTGGCAAAGAAAACGGCACCTTGAGAGTGAATCAGGGCACAGCCTCTCTTGGGCAGGGGGAGTCTCCAGAGAGGCTAAAGCTGGGGGCACTGGGCCAAGCCTCTGTCCCTGTCTGCACAATAAGCAAAGGACAGTCCCTTCCACGGCCATGAGATTTGAGATGATGAGAACAAAGCACCTAGGCCAGAACTTGGCTGGAAAAAATGCCTGAGTGTCCCTGGGCGTTACTGTCACCAGAGACCATGAGCTTAGCAGAGTCCCTGCCTGGGAGATCCCCATTCAGGGAGAGAGTTGGTTGGGCACAGAGGCAAAGGCGGAAGGGATGTCTTATCAGCACTTTCAACACCATCCCCACTTATGGCCAGAAGCTGGGCAAGGCAGGATATTCCCTGCCCCCTCATCCCTACCCTGCACAAATAAGGAAACTGAGGCTCTGAGGTTGGTGCTGCCCGGTGTCTAGATCTGGGGATCTGGGGTCCAACTTACCTGGATCAGCACCACTTGCTCCCTGGGACCTGGGCAAATGACTCACCCTCTCAGAACCTATTTCCTCATCTGTAAAATGAGGATATTCATGAAATTTAGCTCACAGATCATTGTGTTGGATTAAATTATGAACTGCAAATGTTTCTAGATGACTTGACACAGTGCCTAACGCATAGCACATGGTTCAGTGACGTCAGTTAAAATAACGACAACCATAACAAGCGTCACTTTGGGTCCCCAGCCTGTTGGTGGAGTTTCTGGGTGGCTGCATCAGCCGTTCCTATGAGTTTCCTGCCCCTGCTGTGGCTCCCAGGAATCTCAGATCTTGACGCCAGGATCTCAAGTCCATTCCATTTCAGGTCCTAAGAAGAATGATTGGTTTTACCCAATATTCACATGTTCACACGTTTGTGAGTCTCCCTTCCTATGAAATCATTTCTTTCCACATCTCTTACTCAGATTCCTCGCCAAGGGTCTCCCACACTTGAGTACCAGGCACTATATACCATGTTGCTTAAAGAAATCATAGTATGGCTTTGTTTTCTGAAAAAAAAAAAAAAATCTGTTAATAAGTTATTGATTTATCTTACCGGAGTGTTGACATTTTCAGCATTTGAAAAGGTTAGTTTGGAAAACCTCACAATGCATAGCGCTCATTGCTGCCATCTCTGTGTTTAGCTCTTACTATGTACGCCCAGTGCTGCTGTCACATGGGGCTCCAACGGAGAGTGGGGCAGAGAAGGTTCCTGCCCCCAGCGGTTGACATCTTCATGGGGGACAGGTCATAGGGATGGAAACAGAGATAGGGGTGCATGCACAAGGGCCTGGAGTTGGGAAGAGCACGGCATGTTGAGGAACTAGAGGAACTAAAAGGAGGCCTGCTGGCTGCAGAGAGTGACCAACAGAGACAAGCTGGGCCACAGCTCACATGGCCTGGAAGGCCCCAGTCAGGGCTCCTTAATGGTGAGTCAAGCCTATAATCCCAGCACTTGGGAGGCCAAAGTGAGTAGACTGCCTGAGCTCACAGGTTCGAGATCAGCCTGAGCCAGAGCAAAACCTCATCTCTAAAAAATAGCCAAGCATGGTGGCAGGTACCTGTAGTTCCAGCTACTTGGGAGGCTGAGGAAGAGAATCGCTTAAGCCCAAGAGTTTGAGGTTGCTGTGAAATATGACACAGTGGTACTCTACTGAGGGTGACAAAGTGAGACTCTGCCTCAAAAATAAAGAAATAAAAGAGTAGAAGGCAGACTTGGAGGAGAAATGCCCAAAGACTAGATGACCCTGGCATTGGAATTGGGAGGCAATTCTTGTGGTCAACAAGGGGGATGCTCCAGACGTCCCCAGGAGTGACATTAACCAGACATTCAACCAGACCCAAAGGCCAAGAGCAATGGCCCCCAGACACACCAGTGAGAGTCACCTACCTTATGGCACTTTGGGCCACTAGAACCCACTCTTGAGCCCTGCCATGTTATCCATGTGTAAGAAACACTCTTAGTGATCTGGACAAAGGCAAACTGAGGAGCCCAGGACCAGGGCAGATGTGGTGCTCCTGTTGTGACAGTCCATCGCTCAGGGATTAGGAGATGGCACTGCAACCTCGCTGTGCCTCCGCGGGGTGATTTATTACCCCGTGTGGCTGGGGAGTGGGCACGTGTGCGCATGCCCACCCCTCCCAGCACGGGCACAGATGCTCAGGAAAGCACAGCCAATTCTGGGAAAGTTCACTGCTGAATCACACCAAGTCTCCAACACATTTCCCAAACTGGAATCAGGGAACACTCATTTGGGAGGTGTTAACTGTTGGCAGTGTCGTTCAGACGGATGATATCAGCCTGGTTTTCCTCGTTTCATCGAGTCGAGTGCCTGTGACAATTTCAACACAGGCTGCCGTGACCTCAGGTTCAAGTCTGCCCATGGGTCCCACCGGTCAGGATGGAGGAGGCCGTTGTTCACTGGCCCCTGCAGAGCCCCTTCTCCCTGGGCTTAGTTTCATCCCCTTCCACTCAAGTCCACACAGTAGGGGGGAAGGCTGAGAGGATGTTAGCTCAGAGTCAGGAGATCAAGTCCTGGGCCCTGTTCTGTCATCGCCTCTCTCTGTGTCACTGCCCCCTTGGGTTCTCAGTTATACCCTAACAGGGTTTAACACCATGACCCACCGAACTCCTCCCTGCCCTGGCGGTCCAGCCATTTATGATTCTGTACAAGCAAGTCTCATCCAGATATTTGGAAACAAATGACCCAGGGTCTGCAGATAACAAACTCAGTGTGGCAGGTGAGACAGGACAAAACAATGTCAGCTGGACCATGAGCCGTGTTCAAAAACCTAAAAGAAACAACCTCATCCCCGTGCCACTGATCTGACAGAAGGATATTTTAGTTTCCTACGTGACCAAACCAAGATGCTGTGTCAAGACAATGAAAACTCAGCCCTCCCCTAATGTGTGGAATTTAGGACCAACTGAGGCAGTGATAGGAAGGAAGCTCCCCCCAGAAGGTGGGGAGGGAGGACAAGCAATGGGAGAGGGGAGCAGACACATGACAACAGTGATAATAGCTCACATGTACCAGGAGCCCCTCTGTGTGCCAGCCTCCTCTGCAGAGCTCTCTGTAAAGCAGCAGCCCAGGGCCCAGCACACAGTAGGTGTCCATGCTGGCTGGACTGACTGACCCAGAGGTCACCTGTGAGGTCTATTTCTGATGTTGCCAAAAGGGCACCTCCTCTCACATCTGCCACTTGCCACTCAGCTCCCAGCAAACTTCTAAGGATGAGATGGGAGGAGAAAGGGACGAAGACCCCACCCCCAGTCACAGCTGTGTTTGAGAACACCTGTCCCCTATGAGCTCCAGGCTGCCCCTTCACAACACCAAGGGCAGACAATGCCTTCATATACTGAATGTGGCCATCAGGCAGGTATCCTTGAAAAGCCCAGAATAAATCCTGCCTGAGTCTCCCTGTCCTTCTCAGGTACCTCTCGGGCCCCAGTGGTGACAACTGCTCTGTTCTATCAAGGTCCAGCTATTTTCATGGGGACTTTAAATAATCCCTCTGCTGCCAAGAAAAGTCTGTCCTGCTGAGACAGGTGTGCTGTGAACAGATGGTCCAGAGAGGTTCAAGGCCTGGTGGCTATTGGACAGTGCCCACAAAGCGCCCTCCCTGTCCTTCTGACCTCCAGGAAGTTAAGTTTTCAATGACTCAGCAGATACTGCCATGGAGTGTCGAGTGGGTACAGGCTCTGGCACAGGGAGAAAGAGCAGTCATGTATCTATGCTCGAGGAGGTCACAGGCAGATGGAGGAGGCAGGCCCACCCATGACACACCAGAATGGCTGCCCTTCTGTGAGCACCTGCTGTATACAACCACTGTGTGCTGGGCACAAATCCAGAAGATTCAGAGGCCTTGTTTCTAACCTCACTCCAACCCTCCCTGCTACAAGCTCAGTTTAATCATTCCCATTTTAGAGGTGAACACTGAGGATCAGTGAAACTGGGGAACTTACACAGGATCACACAGACAGGGAAGGGAGAGTGAATCAGCCCAGTAACATGAGGACAGGTCTGCCCAGCCGAACTTCCTGACTTGGCGGCCAGGTCTGCTGGGGCAGACTGAGGCAAGTGTGGTCAGCTGAGCCAGGTGGTCACCCCGAGGTGTATATCTGCCTCTGATTGTGGAGGTTCCTCAAGGCCATCATATGAGCCCCAACTTTGCCCACTCTTCATCCAGGTAGTTGGCCTGTGGCTAAGCTATTGCCTGGCTTCAGGGGTGAGCACGTGACTCAGGGGTGAGCATGTGACTCAGAGCTGACCAATCAGCAATTTCCTCTACTTGGCCATAGTGATTGGCTCAGAATTTGGCACATGACCCAAGTCGGCCCAATCAGAATTAGATCTTGAGTGTTTTTCTGAAAAATGTAGGTGAACCTAAGTTAACCAGTATGAACCAGAGTTGCTGGTGGTCATCTCGAAAAGAGCCCTCCTGAGAATGAAGCCAACACTTAACTCTGAAAGATGGAGACGTGCATGTATGTGTACGTGCATGTGCACGTGTATGCATGTGTACCCACTCACTGAGTAGGAGCCCAGGAAGAGAGAGAACATCAGTACTGGAAGGTTCCCAACACAAAGCTGTTGTGATGGTTTGAGTCACCAGATCAAGGCAGGCAGCACCCACCCTTCCCTGAGCTGATGCCCTCGCTTCCTGTCCAAGCCAGTTTGAGTTGAATCCCATCAGCTAAGTGAGTCCTAACCCTGCCCTGTAGCTCCCCATCCCCACACACCTGGGGAAACACATGCCCAGCACGTAGTAGGTGCTAAGTAGTATTTGCAGCATGTGTGTCCCTGGGCCACTCTCCTTCCTGGGCTCTCTCCACTTTCCTGAGCACTCTCCCCACCCCGGAGCTGCAGGGGGCCTTGGCTCAGACTGTTAGTCCCAATCAGCTATTTCCCCACAGCTCAGGGTCTGCTCTTTGACCCCCTGGAGGGGGATGGCTGGGTTCAGGGAGGTGGTCAGCACTTCTGTGCAGGAGCAGAACCCCTGGAACATATTGGAAGTGGGCTCCAAGCTGCTGGACTGGGGGCTGGGATCCTGCTTTCCTGGCTTGGGCATAATAACAGTAATTCTGCTCATGGCCACAGAGCTTTAGTGCATGAATGAGCTATCAGAGGCAAGGCTGACAGCTCAAGGTGAAGCCACATCTGGTCTAGGATTCCTCACTTGCAAAGTGGCCCAGCTCACAGGGCTGTTGTGAAGTGTAAGCAGGATATGGATTCAGCTCAGTGACTGGTGTGTAGCAAGTGTGCAACGTACAGCTGCATCATCATCACTACTATTAGCCCTCACTTTGCTCTGCCTGCTGCATCCTGACCTCTCAGAAGGAGACTGACCAGGGGGCTACCTAGAGTCTCAGGAGGAGCAGAGATCCCTGGGGCCTCCCTCATCCTTCCAGGGAGCCAGCTGCCTGAACATGCATCATGAGGTGGGCCCCAGAAAGCCCAAAAGGGCTGGACATTCTGCAGAGAGCACTGAGTGCAGGTTTCCCTAGAGGGGAGCTGGGCACAGAGAACGTCACTGCTTGCATTACCACTGCACACTGTGCTTCAACAAAATCATACCTTCACTCCTATCACCATGGAACACACACATGTATGCATGAATGAAGGAATTCAAATACATCCTTGTACAGGGAGGAAATGGAGTCCCAGAGAAGTCAAGTGATTTGCCCAAGGTCATACGGCTGAGGATGGCAGAGCTGATTCAAACCCAAGCCTCTGCCAGGAAGGCCCACGCTCCTCTCACTCCACACTGCCCTGCAGAGCAGGGAGAAGGAATTAGGAAGGAAGAGACCAGCATGGGCTGGAGGCACCAGGGAGGGCTTCCTGGAGGAGGGGGAGCCCAAGCTAGGACCTGAGGACAAACTGAAGGGGAAGAGTGTGAGGGAGGGAGGTGCAGCCTGCAATTTACTGCTCCCAGATCTTTGGCCTTCTGGGTCAGGATTTCTACATGAGGAGGTTCAAGATCTTCAGGAGGCGTCCTCTCCCCACCCAGAACCTCTCCCCAGGCCCAGGTGAAAGGCAGCTTCCAGGTAGGGGGTGGTGAGCAGGGTGGAGGGGGAGCTCCTGAGGACCCTGCTCACTTGGTTTCAGGACCAGGTGCACCTTAAGAGAGAGAAGAGGGCCACAGCCCATCTGCTGTGAGGGGAATGATAGTCTCACAAGCGGCTCTGATGAGGCCATTAGACCCCATTCCATCAGCCAATGGGCCCTGCCAGCCACACAGACAATCCCTGCAAAGTGTCTCATCAGCAGAGAAATGCACAACCCAAGGGCCCTGCAATTTCATTGCAAATTCCCCACGTGGGCAGCAGCCAGAGAAGGTAAGAATCTCCCCATCATGTGCACAATTGGGGAAATTAGTCCGCTTCTCTTTCCTGTTCTGCTTCTGAAGCTGGTGTTGACAGCCCATTTTCCCATAATGAGTTTGCAGAAGCAAAACAATACTTAGGCATGAAAATACACATCAGCTCAGCTGCTGAGGGGTATTCTTGGCATGTGGGTGGGGTCCCTGAAGCTGGGACTATTTGGAGAGCCAGATGCCTGCGTGGGTAGGAAACTCATTGATTCTCTGCACAGATCAACTTTCCAGAGGTAGGCCCAGGCAGCTGAGTCAGTGATTCTTTTACATAGCAAATCCCCTCTCCCTCCCGCCTTCCTTTCTTTGACAAGCATTTTCTGATGCTAATTAGGTGAAGACTCTGAGATGAGCATCCTGATGGGGAGAGAGATTCCTGCCCTTTAGGGTCTGTCTGTTTTAGAGAGACAAGTCCACAAACAGAAGGAGACCCTGCCTGGGACACCAGTCATTGCCTTATTGGTGGACTCCACCCCCAGGGCCTCATGAAGGATCCAGACACTTGAGGGCAGGTGGCATCACTTCTCCATCTCCTGTCACCTCCCCTCACCACAGGATGTGTCCCTGGACCTAGAACATTTATGAACTCATAGCAGAGGCCCATAAATAGTGGATAGAAGGAAAACAGGGAGGAGGGCAGTGCAGGGACTAAGGCCTTCACTTCAGATACATAAAGAGAACTAGAGGCAGAGAAGAAAATTGGCAATTAATAGGTCGTGGGAGTGAGGACATCAGAAAAGATTCAATATAACAAGTGGTCGCATGGTAACCTATAACATATTGCTTTATCGGGAACAAATTGCTCTGCACCCTGAGTAGATCTGACAGCTTTCTGGTGCAGAGCATTTCTTACACGGTTGTTTCATGCTAAACTGGAAACATCGAACATAGCAAAAGGCAGGAAGGATCCCAGCTTCCCAGCCTGGGGGAGAGCAGAGGCTAAGTGTGAGGCTGGTGAGAGCATCCTACCCTCCTCATCAGCCCCGTGAAGGAGGAAGACACAGCCTCTGTGCCTGGAAATTCACTCTCTCCCTCCCCCACCAAGATCCACATCAGGCCCCACTCTTCCAGGAAGATCCTGGGCTGTCCCACCTGCTAGACAGGGATTCCCAGTGCCCAGCATGGAGGACAACTGCCCAACATGGAGTTGGACCAGCTCGCTCCTTCATTTTGGACCCTCCTTACTCAGGGGCTGGTTTCCGGCCCAAGGACATCACCTGGAGGCTTGTGGGAAATGCAAAATGCTAGGTCCCACCCCAGACCTGAATCTGAATCTGCACCTTAATGACTTTCCTGGGTGACCCATGCACAGAAGCCTTTTCCAAGGGTCCTGACCTTCATTAGATACATCTCCAAGGGAGAGAGGGAGACATTGACCTTGACTGACCTTGAGACATTCCTTGAACTCCCAAGAACTCAGCTTCCTAGTCTATAAAATGGGAATATTTCACTCATTCAATAAATACATTTGGGTGCCTGGAGCAGGTCAGGTTTTGTTGCATCGTGTTCTGTCTGGTGCACAATTGTCCTGGGTCCCGTGTTTAGGGGAATTGGGGGACAGACATGGAGCCTGTGTGTCATCAGAGCTCAGTAAACCCTGTGGGATGAAGAAAACAGCAGAGTAAGGCCCTGGGCTCCACTGCTGGGGGCACCAACTCATCTCCTTCCCTCACTCCTGCCTCAACCCTGAGGATTCCTCAGAGATGAGGAAGTGGAGGCCCAGAGAGGTTAAGTGCATTGCTCAAGGGCACACAGCTAGCCCAGGTCAGGGGTCAGATCTGGGTCCTGTGCTCTTCCCATGCCCCTTGGCTGATTTTCTGGTCCTAAAGGCACCTTCTGCAGCTCCGGAGTTATATTCCTAGAGACTGAAGGGGCTTCCCAGGCTGTCCCACAGGACCTCGGCACTTAGCCCCACCAGGCTGTCAAGCTCTTCTCCCCCCTGGCCCTGACCCCTCCCTGCTACTAAACCCTGCCAGGCCCCTTCCTGGCTATATGACTTGGCCACTTTGCCCCACTTTTCAGGGGCCACAGTTCCCTCCCTTGTAAAACAACCTCCATCTCCAGTGCTTATAGGATGCAGTGAAGCTGGATGCCTTGGCCAGTGTGGTCAGCGCTGCCCTCTGTTCTCTCCGCAGCTCCTCTCTCCTGCAGCTCCTCCTTCCCTGGGAGCTTCCTGGCCCTGCTCCCCAGATGTCCTCCCCTTCTCACCACACCCTCCCCAAATCTCCCACTGGTTTCTTTTCAAATCACCATCTTTTTTCCTTCATGGTTCTTTTCACATTCTGTCATAGTTCATTGACTCCTTTTGCTTGGCTGTTCCCCAAACCGTGTCCAAGAGCCCAGTGACCTGTGCGTCTCATCCACTGTGTCCCTGAGCTCAGCACAGAGCCAGGCACATAGAGGAGGCTGATAAACTGCTGGAGGGAGGGATGAGGAGTGGGCCTGGGCTACATGGGTCAGGACAGTGAGGTGTGAAACAAACAGCCCCACATCCCGGAGGAGCTGATCTCTCCCAAGCAGAGCCCAGGTGGACGCTGCTAGTCTGTGCATCTCCTCCAGGGGGCGCCTCCCCAGAGAGGTGACGCAGGATCCAGGCTTCTTCACCTGGAATGATGTCACCTGCACTCTCTGCCTCCAGGGACACCAGAGAAGGGACCTGAGCAGGGATAGGGAACCTAGATGATTAACTGCTTTGGTCAGAGGGCTCCATGTCTTTTCCACCCACATTGCACTGACCATAATGGTCCTGTGACCCCACTAGATACAGAGGCAGCCAATTCCCAGCACCGGCCCCACACCATGGAAGGGAGTGTGAGCCAGCTGTGGGCAGCACAGCGGTGGTCTCTGCCCCTCTGGGCCTCCTCCTGAGACCCCTGGGCCCCAGTCCTTTCTTTGGGCCTCTGGCTGACCCGGTCTGAATGGCTTCCAGTGCTCCCACACCCATCTCAGGGAGGGGGAAAGATCTGTGCAATCTGATCGTAGTTAGAACCTTCTGTGTCTGTCGGATTGCTAATTCATTGCCATCTGCCTGCATTCCAGCACCAAAGCCCTGGAATAAACAAGTTTTCTTCTGTGGTTCTTAAAGAAAGTTTAGGCAGGGGTGAGAGGGAGAAAGGAGGGAGGCCTCAGAATCTTCTCCTTCTCTGAGGACCCTGACGTGTGGGGGGCTGGAGCTGCAGAAGCCCCACCTGAGTGTGATCAGCCCCATTTTACAGGTGAGGAAGCTGAGGCCCAGAGAAATTACAGAATTTGCTTAAGGTGAAAACTTCCTCTCCCTGAGCCCAGCTGGGGGTCTGCTTAATTGTCCCTGTGCCTCTCCAAGAGTCAGTCCCTTCTGATTGAGGAAACTTGCCCCTCTTGCCTTCCTCCAGTGGCCCTTCCCCCACTTCAGAATTCTCAGACTCAGAAAAACTCAGAATTGAAAAAAGGAAGCTCCAGCGTGAAGCAGAGCATAGACTTCGGAGGGACAGAACCGGGAAGGAAGCTGTAATGCCAGTGTTCTAATTCAGCCAGACAGGAGAGAAACTCAGGCATGGAGAGCAGGTGTAACATGCTTCAGCTCAGGGTGGCGGGGGGACTAAGTTATGTGAGAAGTCCGCCCTAGTTCCTGCCAGCTCGGAAGTTAAGTTACACATTGCAATTTGCAATCCACACAAGGCAAAGGTCTCGTGCACCTTTACACCCTGGGGAATAAAAGTGGTGACAAGCAAAGCAGCAGTTACCTAAACATGACTTCACTGGACACGGTTATGGCTATCTAGGAATACATGGCGCTTTCCCATGGGAAGAAAGCCTAGACAAATTCATCTTGTCTCATGCTCAAGGCCATAAGAGAGAAAGCTCAAATACTTTTTCCTGTCCCAATAGAAGCCCAGTTCTACCATGGGCTGGCTCTGTGATCCTGCAGGGGACTCTCTCTGCCAAACCACACCTCTCCCTTCTCAACCACATAGAATGACGAAGTGACACATGGCCCATGGGTAACAGATGTCTGCCCCCTTCCACTCAGATGCGAGACTCAGGATTTTAACTACCTCCTCCGAGAACCCTGGGCCTCTACTCTAACCCCACCACACAAAGTTTTGCCAGAAAAGAAACTCCTTTATTTTCCAAGGCTCCATGCAAATGTCACTGTGATTTGGGTCAAATATAGTAACCAGGATACGATTTGCAATTTATATCCCAGATCTTACCCGCCTGGTTTCTGGAGTATAATTGACTTGGGATAAGACCTTAGCTCCATCACCTACTGGCTGTGTGTCATTACACTAGTCACTTCACTACACATAAGTGTCCTAATTAAAAAACTGTGTGGATACTAATAGAATCACCCTCATATTTTATTTAAAAACAAAAAATAAAGGTATAACAATTCTTAGCCTTAAGCCTGAGACAAAATATTAAAAATAGCTGAGATGTATTTTTAACAGCTTTATAAAGATACAATTGTCATACAGGGAACTGACCCTATTTAAGTATACAAG
>NW_003852579.1:2066006-2068267 GCF_000181295.1 Otolemur garnettii
GGGCAGCAGACTCATTTCTCTTCCCAGCTCACTAAATCAGTAGGACCCCAGACTCTCACAGCAGGTAGCTGGGAGGGAGGAATTCACAGAATTCTGAGCCCTTTGATGGAGACAGTCTTCCTGATAAATAATTGAGACATTTGGGCTTCAGAGAACTGTGAAGCACGGTGGAGGCGTCCCAGTTCGTCCCAGTTCCTCCGTCACAGCAGAGCTTCCGAGCACTGCAGCGGAGGCGGAGAAGTCTTTGCTTAGAGAAGAGTCAGGAAGCCCAAGGGCCAGAGGCAGCCAGGAGGCATGTGTGGGTGCAGGGGGCGCCTGCTCCAGGTGAGTACCATATGAATCTAGCAGGACTCCACACTAGGACACACCTGGACGTGAAGCCCGTGAAAAGCCAGCTCATCCACTTTTCCAAATGGCTGGAGGGGTGGAAACGCTAGGGCCCAAGAAAGCACCAGGCTCACAGCCACCCAGTCAGTGGACCACCCAGCGAGTATTCATAAACCCCCAGAGAAGAGCTCTGATTGGCCTGGCCTGAGCCGCATGTCTAGCTCTGCACCAATCACAGTAGCCATCTAAATGGGGTACTATGATTGGTCATTTCTGGGTCACATGCTCACTCCCACCTGAGAAGGGAAGACATTGATTGACTACCCAACCAAAACTACGGAATGAAAATGAGGGACAAACAACAAAGGAATGAAGGACTACGTGCAGAATGGGAAGAAGAGAGGTGTTAACGCCACGGGGCCAGGCATTCCAATGCTTTCACAGTCTGGCTGGGCACACCCCTCCTATACTCTGCACTCTAGCATTTGGAATGTTTGCAGGGTCCTGTGTTCTTCTCTGACCCTAACTCCATGTCCCGCCCAGGTATTCCCTCTGCCTTGGATGCCTTCCTTCCTGCTGCCTGCACAGCAGACCCATCACAGTCTTAGATGTCACCTCCTCCGATGAACCTTCAATCATAGCCCCAGCATACAGAGCTTGATCCATCTCTGTTCTTGCCCTACCCCCTGAAAATAGATATTTCATCCTATTCTCCTGTTTTCCTAGCACCTTGGTACATGGAAGACATCAATGAATGTCTTTAGAATGACAATTAGTTGCAGTTATTTGCAGATCTGATCTTTTGCATATCTGGGAAGGGCAGCTGGTCTTCATGTGCTGTGGTTTAACAGGTCTTGGGGAGACGTCCCTGTCCCGGGCTATATTCCTAGTGGGCATCCTACAGAAGTCTCTTCCCCCTCTCACCTATGAAATGGGCTCCCTGACCTTAGACTCTGGTCCTGTAAGTCATGGAAAGGACAGCCAGGAGAGCCTTGGGAGACAGACTTTCTAGGTAGCATAGGAGGCTGAGATGAGAGAAGTTTTCAGGCATATACAAATAAAATTCTGCTGAATTTACAATTTTGCTAATGTTAGATTACTGTCAGGTACTTTCAAAACTCCAACAAGGAGTTCTGAATCTTAAATTAATCTTTGCATTTTCATGGAGGAAACTTAAACCTGTCTTTGAGAATACAGTAACATCTCACTAACAAAGACCAGTCATAATTCTGGTCACCTTTGCATTTGCTGGAGGGAAAAATGTCTGGCTAAGCCAATTAGTAATATAAACAACACTAGAAGTGAAAGTGTCTTCCCGACTGAAATGAGCAAATTGTTTCCGAGCCTCCTAGTCACAAATTCAGGGATCTGGAAAGAACCTCAAGATTCTCCAAACTGGTCTCCTTTCTCTCATCCCACTCAAGTCGACTGTACCCAGGTGAGGTTTCAGCAATGTGATGTTAATAGGTAACAGTTATAAAGGACCTACTGTGTGCTGGGCACTGGGCTAAGCATTTTTATTCCTCATCCCTTACTGTTCTCCCTGCCTTTGTGTGTTCCAGCCACACCAGGCTTTTCTGAGTTCCTGGCTCAGACCCAGCTGTTGTCCACCTCCAGCCCTTCATATGAGCTGTTCCTCTGCCCGGGGTTTTCTGCTCCCCACTCTCCACATGGCTGAGGAGAGTGCTCCCCACTCTCCAGCCCTTCCAGCCCTTCCAGCCCTTCATATGAGCCCTTCCAGCTGTTGTCCACCTCCAGCCCTTCATATGAGCTGTTCCTCTGCCCAGAGTTTTCTGCTCCCCACTCTTCACATGGCTGAGACCTCAGGGCTGAGATCAAATATCACCTCCTCTGAGAAGCCTTCCCTGATCGTCCTATCATGCATTTCCCTTCTCCTGTCCTTAGCATCAGGCCTCAATCCTGCACATCACTCT
>NW_003852579.1:2068661-2081084 GCF_000181295.1 Otolemur garnettii
TATCCTGTTTTCTGCACATTTCCATTTGTAAATTGACTACCTTAAAGGAATTTTGGTGATCACATTAGATCATAAGTTCATTTAACAAATGAAAACATTGGGACTCAGAAACAGGTGCCCAGACTCAGCAAGATGACACATAGTGTCAGGAGATGACCCAGGACAAGGAGCCAGCTCACTTGATCTCATCACATCTGTGTCTAAAGCACTTGGGAAGTATTTCCTATCTGCTGTCTATCCCAAAAAGTGGCACAACTTTTCTGGAGACACTGTGAGAATAATAATAAAATAATGGTATTAGTAGCTAAAATGTCTTGAGTGCTTGCGATGGGTTGAACAGTTTAACTGGTAAACACTTCAATTTTTCATGACACTGGGCGGTGGGTACTATTAAAATTCTCATTTTCCAGGTGAGGAAACTGAGGCATAGATAGGTGAAGGGTTTTGCCTGAGGTCACATTGTGAACCTCTGGTAGAGCAGATGCAGTCCAGCCATGGGCATCAAGAGCATTTGATGCAACAAGTCCACTCCCAGGAGGTTGTCCTGAGAAAGCGATCACAGCCCAAGGGACCTTGCATGTGGAGAATGTCCCTGTGTTTCTCTGACTCCCCACTTTATAGGGATTGCCTCTTGGTCCCAGAATGTTCATACCTCTGAGTGGCTGAGAATGAAGGGAGGGAGGAGACGCATTGGTTCAGGCTGAGGGACCTGTTCTGAGGGCAGCCCAAGGATGACAAAGGGAAGGAAGCATGGCAAGGGACAGAAAGGATGACAAAGGGCAGGAAGGATGACAAGAAAGCTGCAGGGACTGAGAAGGGGAAGCCATTAGGGCTGCCCATGAGGGGAAGGGAAGTGTGAGCCTTGATGACCATCATGGTGGAGGGTCGGGGGACCTATGTGAGGAAGACCCCCATCCCTCACCCCAGAGCAGGGACATGTGGGAGAACTCTAGAGTACCCTCTGCAGAAGGGTCAGGTGTCAGGCCCTCTCACCTCAGCTGGTTCCATTTACAGGGACATTAAGAAGCACCCAAAGCTGAGTCAGAGCCTTCCTCATCCTCTGGTTCCTACTGAATATCATCATCTCTCACTTTCCTTCCTTCCGCCCCAATGTCAAGTAGTTCTTTCCTAGAAGCACTGAATGGAGATAATGGGGATTTGAGGATAATGTTGTCCCATTTAAAGGCAACCGGGAGTGAATGGAGTAACCAGAGCCACGTGGAGTCCCTCCCTCCTCCTCTTCCCCCTGCAAAGGCAGCCCAGGAGCTCAGACCTGGGGGACTCACCCATCTGCCAGGGCTCCCACCTAGGTCTGTTTTCCAAAAATCTGGTTCCTACATTAACCTGCCTGAGGCCAATTATCAGTGAAGGGCTCCGAACTTCTAGAATTAAAAAGAGAAGAATCCCCTAGGGAGACAAAAGGCAGAAGGTCCTCAGCCTCAGCCTGAGATGCCACCAGCAGCTGCTCTGTGGCAACACCTTGGAAATCCTCTGGGCCTCCAGAGAGAAATCTGACTACTGGCTTAAAAGTAGCCCATTATTTTGCCAAGACTTCTGTGAATCCCTGATCCATGACTCTAAATTAGGAGGTCTGAATCTGTTGCTTCTGAAACTTCAGTCTACCTGCACTCACAGACTTTAGAGCCTGACACCATGAGAGGTGATTCTGCAGCACTGGCCAGAACGAGCTTGGGGTCAGGGTGTGTGGAGACGGTGTGGGCAGGGGGAACAGCCTGGAACGAAGGTACAGAGGCTGGAAAGGAAGCCGGAAGTGCTCCACGGAGCTGCAGAGTGAGGGATGGGCGGAGCATGGGAGGGGAGGCGAAGGTGAGGAGGCTGCAGAATTTGGCCAAGGACAGACTCAAAAGTAAGACTAAGTTTGAAATCTGTTCCAAAGGCTAAAGATTTCCACTAAAGTGCTTCCTCTGAAGTGGCCAAAAAGTTGGGTTGCCAGATTGAGCAAATAAAATATAAGATAGCCTCTCCGTTACCGCTGAATTTCAGTTAATGAATAATATTTTAGGCCAGACATGGTGGCTCACACCTGTAATCTCAGCTCTCCTGGGAGGCTGAGGCAGGTGGATTGCCTGAGCTCAGCAGTTTGAAACCAGCCTGAGCCAGAGTGAGACCCCATCTTTACTAAAAATAGAGAAAACTAGCCAGGCTTTGCGGTGGGCGCTTGTAGTCCCCGCTAACTCAAGAGGCTGAGATAGGAGGATCACTTGAGCCCAGAAGTTTGAGGTTGCTGTGAGCTATGTCACCATGCACTCTACCCAGGGTGACAGAGAGAGACTCTGTCTCAAAAAAATAATAATTTTTATTATAAGTATGCCTCATACAACATATGGTATTCCATATGTCGGAATACTAACACTAAAAAATAATTTGTTGTTTATCTGGAATTCAAATGTAACCAGGCGTCCTATATTTTATCTGATAACTCTACTTGGGGGCCAGAGCAGGGTGAGAGGGGGCCAACAGTGGGTTAGCTCGGCCTCTCCTGGCTGCGGTCTGAGAAGTTTTGCAGCCATTCATTTTAGACTTGGGAGATTCCATGTCAGACTCCATTTGAAAACAAATATCTGACTTTTAATAATAATATTCAAATGTACATAAAACACTGCATCAATTACGTGTAAGATCCCTTCAGGCAAGCATCTAGACAAGGGGTCAGCAAACGTTTTCTATAAAAGGACCAGATTTAAATATTTTGAATATTTAATTATAACTATAAATATTTGATCTTCATATTTAATATTTAATTCCAAATATTTTACGACAGTATTTAATATTTCATTGTAAATATTTAATTACAGTGTTTAATTACAGATTGTGAATAGATTGGGTTTTGTGGGTCACTCCCTCTCTGTTGAAACTGCCCAACTCTGCATTTGTAGTGGGACAGCAGTCTCAGACAACAAGCAAACCAACAAGAGTGGCTGTGTTCCAATAAAACTTCACCTACAATAATGAGATGGGGGCGGCTGGGCATCCGTAGCTCAGTGGTTAGGGCACTGACCACATGCGCTGGGGCTGGTAGGTTCGAACCCAGCCCAGGCCTGCTAAATTAAAAAAAAAAAAAAAATACCTGGGAGTTGTGGCCGGTGCCTGTAGTCCCAGCTACTAGGGAGGCTGAGGCAAGAGAATCACTTGAGCCCAAGAGTTTAAGGTTGCCATGAGCTATGATGCCATGCTATGGCACTCTACCCAGGGCAATATAGTGAAACTCTCAATTTAAAAAAAGAAAAAAAAAATCAGGCGGTGGGGACAGATATGGCCCAGGATGAGACCTCAGACTGCTGGGCACACAGTGCTGGCTGAGAGAAGTCATTTTCTTCCCCCAGTGTTCTGGGCACGGGGACAGCTCCCCTTAAGCAGCTGAAAAGCTAACTGGGAACATCTGCATCTCGCTTCCTGCCGCTGATGTGGGGAGTGACTGTGAAACAGGTCGCCTTGCTCTCTCTGAGTCTCAGAGGCCCAGCCTCTAGATGAAGGGTTTGGAGCCTCCCGATCTTCTCCCAAATCAGATCCGGTGACCTGGTTCAACCAGAGAAAGCCCCGCACCCGGGTGGCAGCTGCTTTCCTCCCTCCTTCCTTTCCTGAGCTCCCCACTGCCCAGACAACAGGTGGCAAGATGGAGACACTGCTTACTTATTCTGTCCACTCCTGCCCTAAGGAAGTTTTTTTTTTAATTTCCGGGGACTCTAGATCCTCTGAGAACCCTCCAGGCATGCTGCCTCCTTAGCCACTTACACAGGCGGAGTGCCTGAGGATAGGAGCTCAGGGATCCCCCACTCCTCATAGTAGGTAAACAGGTGCTAACTCCTGCAAGAGGCCAAAAGCCACCTAACAGGAAACCTCCCATGACCAGAAATGTCTTTAACACCCTATTGATGGCTTCCCCCCATTGCTCTGTGCCAAAGTTGAAACAGTAAAAAGCATCCATTTCCCAAGGCTCTGCTGGAAGGTCGAGGGTAAGGGACAGCAGGAGAAACTCGGGCATTGTTCAAAAAGGTGGTTTTACATCAAATTATGGGTATCGCTCCCCGGTGGCATTTCCTCTGCGCTTGCACAACAGACCATTCTCTGAGAAACAGCAGATTTGTATTTTATGAGAACACTTTAATCAAAAGATCAATGATGCTTCTTGGAACCTCTCTGCCAGTCCACCGGGGTGGAAGAGCCCAGTGAGAAGCCTGCCGAGATCCAGCTAAAATTAGGCAGCTGCCGACGGAGGCTGGATTCAGAATCACAGTGCATCGATTTCCAAAGTGATGCTGAAACCCAACGACTTTAATTGGCCTCCGTGTTCTGCCTGTGCGGAGAGGGGCCTTCTGTAATGAAGTGGCTCTTCTCTGGGGAATGGAGGTATTTGAGAATGGGCTTGAGATTCAGGATTCAGCAGAGTGAAGGGGTAAAGGAGGGCAGTCGGGGTCTCGGGATCTGTACATGCTGCTTTAACCCAGAGCTCAGTTGTCAGGCTCTGAGGCTCCAAATGAAAAGTCCAGGGCTGCACGTGGTAAGAAAGAGCCAGCTATCGGATAACGGGGTGGGCTCTCATCAATACCTCCAGCCTCCACATTCCTCATCTGTAAAATAGGTATAACAGTGGAGCCTCAGCAGGGGTTGTCCTGAGGATTTGGTGATTTATCTGATGCAGACTGATGGGCAGAGGGTACAGAGGAAACATTCACAGTTTGGAGACCAGTGCTGATGTCTCTTACTAAGCACTCCCAAAAGTCAGATGCTCCACCATGCATTTTCCTTGCCTGGTTTTCCTTCGTTCGTGTTTTGTTTTGTTCTTGCTTTGTTTTGAGACAGAGTCTAACTCTGTCCCTGGGTAGAGTGCTGTGGCCTCCTAGCTCACAACAACCTCAAACTCTCGGGCTCAAGAATGATCCTCTTGCCTTAGCCTCCCAAGTAGCTGGGACTACAGGGGCCCACATGAAGCCTGACTCATTTATTTGTTTTTAGTAGAGATGAGGTCTCACCCTTGTTCAGGCTGGTCTCAAACTCCTGAGGTCAGGCAAGCTACCTCCCTCGGCCTCCCAGAGTGCTAGGATTATAGACATGAGCCACCATGCTCAGCCTCCTTGCCAGTGAGGTTTTCTTTAAACCTCACAGCAACCTTTTGAGGTATGATTTCCTTTAAACACAGGCAGGAAGGTTAAACAAATTTAAAAATCTGCTGGGAAATGGCAGATCTGGGTTTCAAGCTCAGGTCTGTCCAATGCCAAAATCCACATCTGTCTTGGTCCATCCTTTCCCAACTCAGCTCCTCCTCTTCATCCTCCTCCTCCTCCTCCTCCTCATTCTCTTTGTCTTCCTCTCCACCCTCCTTTCTCCCACATCCACCCAGCCAGGCCATCTTCCTATAGCTCCTCTCTCTCATGGGGCCTTTTTACCTCTGCTTGGGTACCTGCCCTCCCCTCCTTCTGGCATCTGGGTTGAGATCCATCCCCTGGATCACAACAGTCTTCCCCCACAGGGTCTCACCCAGTCTCACTGTTGCTTTGACCCATTTTCTCATAGTTCTGAGGGGCACCATGGTTCAGGGAGAAGAGGACTGGGCTTTGAGCCAGACAGATCAGGATTCAAATCCCAGCCCAGCGACTTCCATGCTGTGAAATCACCATCAGGTCATTGAGCTACTGACTCCCAGTCTCTTGGGATAATTATATCCACCAAGCCCACTAGGAGTGAGTGGGAAGGAAATCAGCATGTTCACCGTGCTGAAGCAGAGTGGGAGGGATAGGAGGAGGAAGGTGGGAGTAGAGACATCACCCTTCACACCCCAAATATTTTCGCATTTCTCCCCTTCTGAACCCATGGTGGGACTGTCTCCCTGTTCCCCTCTGGGAATAAAAATGGAGACCTCATAGCTAGTTTGGGGCAATGAGATGTGTGGTGGGCAGAAATCATGTGAATCACTCCCCTGTTGAGCAATCATGGCGGGTACAAAACCCACCAGAGTCCTCTCTCCAGGTATGATAGCTGCTCTGCCCCCCAGGATCTATGGGTAGCCTTGATGAACAGAGTCTCCCCCACCCAACCCACAATGGACAAACAGAATTAGCAGAAATAAATATCTAATTCTTTTAAGGCACTGTGATTTCAAGACTGTTACTGCAGCATAGCTTCACTGGTCCTGACTAGAGCAGTCCTCAAACTCAGCAGCATGCCATGTCAGGGGCAGGGACATCAGACTGAAGGCCTTGGTCTAGCTCCTGAAAGGAAGGGACAGGGACATGTGAGTTCCCTTCCCCACTGCAGAGACCGTCCACAGCTCTTTGTAACACAAGGCAAGTCAAAGCCAACTCCTTGAACTATAGAGGCTGACGAAGCACAAGAGTTGAGCCCATTTGCCCTCAAAAGCAGCCCCAAGATGGCACTCACCTCTGACCACCAGAAACCAAGACAAGTTTGTTCTCTCTTCCATTCTCCCTTCCCCCCAAAGTCAGACTCAGAACTCCCCCTGCTGAGTTCAGAGCAAGGGCCCTGGAGTCAACTCTCTCCACCCCAGGCCTGGCTGCAGTGATGTCAGACAGGTCCCTTTCCCTCTCTGAGCTACACTGTCCTGTGCTATAAAATGCAAATAATTAAACTCTTCACCTCAGGGGTTTTTAGGAGGGTTAAATGAGAAGGGGTTTGCAGAGGGCTAAAGGGAAGACCAGCACAGGTAAGGACTCAATGTGTGGGAGTCACAGATGAAGGGATGCCATCCCCTGGGTCAGGGAGACCAAGACCACAGATGTGATGGTCTAACTTTTTAAATATGTATTTTACCCGTTTTTTTATATACTGGAATGGTTTAACATGTGGAAAAGTATAGAGAATGAGTAATGCAGAAGAAAAGCACCAGGGCGATACTGAGTAGCTGCTCAGACCCCAGACACTGTACATGACCCAGGAAAGCATCAGGACTCCATTCTGCCCCTTTTGCATCATGTGGGCAAAGCCCTCTGTGCCTCAATGTCCTCACCTGTAAAATGGGGATAATACGGAATCTCGATCAAGTATGAGGAGTTGTGATGGTGAAGGAAGAAAGTGCTAGAAGGGCACCTACAGAGGTTAAATCTGCACTGTTCATACTCGTGTCCTGGAGGGGACCAACAAGGGCATCCTGAGGGTGGAGAAGGACGCAGCCCCCATCTCATGAAGCCAAAGTCCAGCTGCAGCTGCCTCTTCAGCTGTCCCAGGGGAGACACTCAAACATGTTCCATGGAGAAAGAGCTAGAATAAAAGAAAAAGGGTAGATAGGAACCAGCTTCCATGCTACCCTGGGAAGAACTTTGTGAAGTTCTCTAGGTGCTCTGGTCTTAAACCCACATTTCCTGGACCCTCAGGCTCAGGTCCTATCATCTATCCAGCCCTGGCCACTGGAATCACCTGCAGGGACCCTCAGCTGCACTCACAATCCCTGCTCTGCCCCTGATCCCCACCCACTTGGGCAGCCCCTCCCTCTCTTGTCCCCAAGGCCAGGTCTTCCTGGCTCTCCAGGGACAAGCTCAGAGAGCCTCTCCTGGCCAGGTGCATCTCCCTGATCCTGGAAGGGCTCCATGTGTGTTCACTGTCATTATTTTTAATCACTCGGTCCAAGGCTCAAATTGAGGCTCTGCCACATTCTGGCCATGCACTCTTGGGTGAGTGACTCAGCACCCGCACACGTCACCTGACGGGGCTGGGCTGCAGCAGGTGGAGGTGATGTCCTCCATGTGAAGTGCCCCACCTGGGGCTCAGTCCATGTGTGGGGCTGGCAAGAAGACACGAAGGTCCACCCTGGGAAGACAGCCCACCAGCCTTCTGGGCCTGAGGAGATCTATCAGGCCAGGCATCTATTTGCAAGAGAGATGGTTGTTATCCCAGAAAGGCCGTTGGGGAAGGAAAAAGAAACCACAACCCTCTCGCTCAACTTTGTAAGCAGCAGATGGATTTGAGGCAGGAGATAGTAGTGTTGCATGTGTATTTATCGACCGAGCCAGGGTGGATCTTACAGGGCGACGTGTGCTGCATGAACAATGGGTTCCAAACCTGCCCTCCTGGCACAGGGATAACAGGGACTAAAGGCATCCATCTAGCTTGGGGGGATGCGGTTGGCCTCTAGCTGTGCAGGGTGCAACAGGGGACCCAGGAGTGTGGGGGCCCTATAGGAGAGGCAGTGCTGAGGTTGGCATGCCCCATGCCCTCATTCCCAAGGAAGGACTCAGGTCATGCTCACCTACTGAGACCTCATTGCAGCCAGAGGAGGGCACAGCCCTGAACAAAATGAACAAAAATCCCTGGCCACGTAGAGCTTCTGTTCTGCATTGTGATGTTTTTGACATGCCCCTGTTCCAGAAGGTGTATCTTTTGAGGTCTGGGGACAGGACTGCTTCTCTGAGACAGCCTTATTCCTGGCACATGGTGGGTGCACATTTGTTTAATAATTGAAGTCCTCGAGCTCCCATCTGCCCCAAACCTCGCACTCTTGGAATAATCAGACTGAGGCGTAAAGGGGCGAAGCGACTCACCCAAAGCCGGAGTCTAACCAGAACGGGAGCAGGAGAGCTGACTCTCCATG
The DNA here is from genome assembly GCF_000181295.1 of Otolemur garnettii. Taxonomy (NCBI): domain Eukaryota; kingdom Metazoa; phylum Chordata; class Mammalia; order Primates; family Galagidae; genus Otolemur; species Otolemur garnettii. The sequence goes on from NW_003852579.1 coordinate 2,077,222, forward strand.
CAAGGCCCCTTCCCTCCCCTGCTCACATCCACACAGCATGTGCAAAGCTGCAGAACAGTGATTTTATTAGAGTGTAAAGACAATTTATTTTCCTCTAAAAATAACTGAAAAATAAATGACTGCAGACGATATCCAAATGTTTATAAATGTATTAGAACCACGCTAGCAGCACATAAAGTGCAGAAGCATAAATGAGAAGAAGGCTCCAGCCCACCAAGCGGAGACGGGCCCATTCTGCACGCGCCCATGACCGAGCAGGCTTAACCGGTACCCGCTAAACCGAATGGGAAGGCACACACAGGAGGGTAGATGGACACCCAGAAAATGAATTCCACATGCCTTCACTGTTCCAACTTCCCAGCAGGCAGAGCCAAAGACAGAATCTACGTCGTCTTCGGGAACTATCAAGCCAGCAACTTTCACAGAAAAATCTCAAACAACTTTTACTCTAAGGGAAAAAATAGGCCATTTCTCATGTCAAATGTGACAGGTTCTGAGATAGAAAAGAAAACGTTATAGAGCAAGAAGGAGGGAAATAACACATAATTTATTGAGATTCTACTGCGTCTGACACAGAGATGGTCACCTACAATGCATTTTTTAAATCCACCCACGAACCACATGGAACAGGTTATTCCCCACACCCAGTAGGGCCCTGATCTATAAATATCTGCACATATCAGACCCCCTGCTATTTAGCGGGGCCTGTGCAATTCACTCGAGGGCAGAACACCGCCACTCCACCTAATGGCATCCATCAGTCAAGAGTGACAGTGTCTGTTTTCAGCAATTACCTACCTGCTCACCTCCAGACCCCGGCATCTGCTATTTCCTGAGGACAGACGTCAGCCTTGGGCTTCTCTTTCAGGGGGCAGGTGTGTCCTCAAGTCACAGGGCAGAGAGGGCACACCCAGCCTCACTGCTGGGCCCAGCCTGTCTCCTTGCCTTAGAGCAGGCGTCCTCAAACTACGGCCCATGGGACACATGCTGCCCACCTAGGACATTAATCCAGCCTGCCGGGTGTTTTTGCCACCACTGCCTGTCCTGCTTAGCAGCTGACTCATCCTGGGGCCACAGTCCAGCCCACCAGTGGTCTGAGGGACAGTGAACCGGCCCCCTGTTTAAAAAGTTTGAGGACTCCTATCTTAGAGGAAGTGGTGCTATGATTCTGTGGAGAAAACACAGGCTTTGAGGTTGCAGGTCTGAGTTCAAATCATACCTTTATTCCTTATTCACTGTTTATCTTTCATTGGTCCCTTTCAGCCTCAGTTTCTGTGTCTGTAAAATGGGGATACTACCTGACTTGCTGGGCAGGTGTGAGGACAAGATGAGATGATGGATACTAAACAATTTTCTTGGTCTTTGGCACTTAAGAGATGCTCAATAAATGTTGCTTTTTTCCTCTAGTGATAGGAGGAATTGTGCCCCCTCCTAAGATATCCACAAGCTAATCTTCAGAACCTATAAATCAAAAGGGGCTTACAGATGTGACTAAGCTCATGGACATGGAGAGGGGAAACCTCAATCTACTTTGAGTGGTGATGGGCCCAGTCTAATTAGACAATCTCTTAAAAGTAGAAAAAGAAGGCAGAGATGAGATGGCCCAAAATGGAGGAGCAATTCAAAGTGCGAGAGGGACTCAACCTGCCATCACTGGATTTAATGGAAGAAGAGGGGCATGAATCAGGGAATGTGGGTGGCCTGTAAAATGTAGGAACACTCTGAGCTGACAGTCAGCAAGGAAATGGGACCTCAGTCCTTCAATTACAAGGAACTGAATTCTGCCCACAACCTGAATGAGTGAGGGAACAGAAGCTCCCCCAGAGCCTCCAGAAAGGAACTCAGCCCTGCCTTTCATCATGTTAGTCCCTGATACAGTGAGACCTCTATCAGACCTAGGATCCAAGGACTGTTGATGTGTCTCATTTTAAGCTGCTAAGTTTGTGGTGTCACAGCAACAATAGAAAATAAATACACCTCTCCCTCTGACCAAACTCTCCGTGCAGACTATACCCCAGATGCAGGGATGTGCTATTTCCCAAACTGCCCTATCCTTAGTGCCTCTGCCCATGCAGATGGCTCAATGCTTCTCCTCCACTGGGAGAACTCTTACTCACCCGTCAAAACCCATCTTGCCATTTCCCCACTCTCTCAGGGACTCTAACATTGGTGCATGGGTGCTGGACCAGGCCCAGGCCCAAATGACCAATGCCTGGCAGTATTTACACTCACTTTTCAATGTTGTTACGATCAACCCTTCTACATCCCTACTTCCAACCTTCCTCTCTTCTCTGACCCTCCACCCTTCCACTCAGCATCCAGCCTGCTACTGGGCTGGGTTGGCCCACAGGACCTCAGCCTACTTGGACCATGTAAGTGAGTTTACTGCAGGGCCTAGGCAGCAGCAGCCCTACTAGCCAGCAAACCTCAACCATTTTCTCCAACTCAGCTTCAGCAGAAATAAAGATGTTTTACTCTCCATCTTCCTGCCTCATGGGTCTTTCCTTCGCTTGGTTCTTAACACAGGTGGGAGAGTGCAGGTGTTATTCAATAACACCCTGGAGCCCCAACAGTGATGCCTGATTAGGTGCAGGGAGAGAACACCACGTGCACCTGCTTCTCCCATCCCCACATGGCTGCCTACCCCTCATCTGTCCCCAAGGACTCAGCCCAGAGGTGAACCTACAGAGCTGACCTTGATTTCTGCCCCACCCCCATCAGGGTAGCGCTGTTCATACTCCCCCCAACAATAACCTTTATATGTGATGGTCCACAGAGCCCCTAGGTATGAACCCCTGAGATATGGATCCTCTGGATCCACTCAGGGCCTCTCAGCCCAGGCTCAGCACAAAATTCAGCCCCTAGCTGTACATAATGATGGGGCCTCAAAAGCATCACAACTGGACATGCCCAAGTCTAAGGTAACAACTCGAGCTCTCCCAGCAAACCTACCCCTTCTGGAGTTCCTCTTTGCTGCTGGGTGAACTGGATTCTGAAAGCTAATGGTTCTCAGACACCAGTGCCTGGCAGCAGCCATGTGCCAGTGTCTAGATGCTTCTAAAGACCCAGCAAAGAGCAGAAGAGCCACACTGGCTGCACTGTCCTCAGCCCCTCCCAAACCAACCTATTAGCTCTTTAATGAGGAGCCCAGGGAGTATCCTCAAGGGCCCCCAGCTGGTCCCCAAATCACAGCAGTTATGAATTACTAATCCCCTTCAAAGGCTCTAGTGTCCTGGGCAAACATAGTTCGACAGACAAGAGCCTTCTGCGCCTCTCCCGGCCCCATCTAGATCAGGAGAGGATCAGCTGTGGAAGCGGAGGGACAAGTCAGAGGAGCCTGAGTGAGCAGGGAGGGCCAGTGCTGGAGGGAATGGAGTGGGGCCTGTTCTGTGAATGAGGCCGCCATGGCTCAGGGGTCAGTAGGAGACCTTTGCTGAGCAGTGTTTTATACCCATGAGGCAGGTAACCATCTGTGACACATATAGGGAAAAAGCCCCTCTCTCAGCAGTTAAAAGGCCTCACTGGATGGGAACCTGCCACCAGGACGGTCTGCAGACTGGCAAAGCCCAGGGACTGATCCTCGACAGGCTTGGGTTTGAATCCTGCTCTGTCATCCTGAGAGGGAGTGGACTTGGGAGAGGTTCACCACCTCTGGAGCCTACACTTCACACCTGGATCAGGGCGGTGAGACTGGGCAGGGGCAGGGTAGAAGCTGGGCCTCGCTGGGCCTGGAAAGCAGTGCTCAAGGTCTGGGTCTTTGCTTTAGAAGCAGTGGGAGCCTTTAAGGGACTTTAAACAGCAGGAGCACAGAAGGGTTTTGCATTTCCAAGCAGATCACTCAGGACCTTTATCTCAGCCCTTAC
>NW_003852579.1:2081139-2085690 GCF_000181295.1 Otolemur garnettii
GTGGAGGTGGGTGGAGTGGGAAGTGGACCAGAAGCTCTGGACAGATGCTGTAGCCCCTCCAGTCACAGTAGCAGCCCCACCCATCAGAGCAGGGTCCCCGCCCACCTCAGCATTGCTGCTCCCAGGCCTCCCCCATCCCAGTCTGCACCCCCCCTCTCCCTGCACACTCCAGCCCATCACAGCCGGGGTCCTACCTTAGTGCTGCCACTGAACCCAGCATATTACACACCTCTTTTCACTGTGACCTCACTGCATAGGGTCAGGAAGAAATCAATCCTAGAATGGAAGGGACCTTAGACACCTGCCCTCAAGACCTGTGCCATTTCACAGAAGAGGAAACTGAGACCCAGAGAAGGGCAGTGGATTGCTCATAGTGAAGTGCCTGGTTGAGCAGTTCAGGTTCCTTCAAGAACATTTAGTAAACACCAAGCCATCGTCAGGGGCTGGGTCACAGAAATGAATCAGGCATGATCTTGCCCTGGAAAAGATCCTGTCTCATACAGAACAGGAAGAGGCCGGCAGAAGTCCTAACATAAATTAGGAATTACTGTTTGCCATGAAATCAGCCAAGCACAGAAATGATACAGAGAAAGGAACTCCACGCAGGCTGGCTGGGGAGGAGTGGCAGGGCCAGGACTGGAGGCCTGAGCTCTTCGCCCCACCAGGGCTCTTTCTGTGTCACTCCTGCCTCAAGGAAAGGAAGGAGGTGGGACCGGGTGGGGCAGGCCCCCTGCCACATCAGGATTGTGGCTTCGGTCCAAGAGCAGCAGGAGCCACAGAAGGGTTTTAAGCCATGATGTAATATGATTGAATCTTTGTTTTCAATATATTACTTGGAACCAGAGGAATATAGTAGAAATTTCCTGTCATTTTTTTTTCTCTCCAAAAATACATTTTAGATTATCAACAATAAAAATGAAATGTCCTCTAATCCCACCCCCAGAGACATTTCTTTCTAGGTATTTTACTTGTCTCCAAAACATTCATCAGTTTTATATAACACCCACACATACATATATATATATATTTTAAAACCTCTCAAACCCATTAATTTTTTCCATGAGTACTGCTGAGTGCCTACTGTGTCTCAAGGGGCCCAGCAGTGAACAAACTGGGGGACAAGTCAAAGGGAGCCTGAGTGAGCAGGGAGGGCCAGTGCGGGAGGGAATGGAGTAGGGTGCATTCTATGGATACCCCCAGTAGCCGTGTGTGTGTGTGTGTGTATGTGTGTGTGTGTGTGTGTGTGCCTGCCTGCACACATGCGTGCAGAGACAGCCCTGGGGGGGAATCTGGGCTGGGCCACAAATCAGCTATGTAAACTTGGGCCGAATGAGTGTTTTACTTCTCTGAACCTAACATTCCCAACCATTATTTATTTATTTAATTTTTTTTGAGACGGAGTCTCACTTTGTTGCCCTCAGTAGAGTGCTGTAGCATCATAGTTCACAGCAACTTCAAACTCTTAGGCTCAAGTGATTCTCTTGCCTCAGTCTCCCGATTAGCTGGGATTATAGGCGCCTGCCATGATGCCCAGCTGTTTTTTTTTTAGAGATAGGGTCTCACTCTTGCTCAGAACTGGTCTGGAATTGGTCTCGAACTCCTGAGCTCAGGCAATCCACCTGCCTCGGCTTCCCAGAATGGTAGGATTACAGGCGTGAGCCACTACACCCAGCCTCATTCCCAACTATTAAAAGAGGATTATAACCCCCTCAGACATATAGAGAATGAAATAAAACAGGACAGGCAAAGCCCTGGGAGGTTGAATTAACAGAGTCTCCTCTCTGCTCCCCTGGCTCCCCACAGGCTGACTGCCCTGGAGTTCCATGTGTAAGCATCTTACCACCATCAATACATAATAGAAATGTGGAGTGGATAACAGAGCAGTGAGTCCTCCCAGCTCAGGGTGACTCCCTCTTCCATCCCTCTGGGGCCTCTGTCCACCAAGGTGTGGTGGGAGCCTCATGTGTGGGTTCATAGTGACCTGGCCATCTTCTGGCTCCTTGTGTCCCAATATCTTCTGAGGCCTCTGAGGAAGGGAGCCAGGGTTGGGATACTTGGGGAAGATGGGGGGATAGGGGAGTTGAGGGGATCGGGGATCTTTAGGGGGCCCCACTCCACTCAGGACCTAGATCCCAGGGAGGGGACCAATGTCAGCCTTGGCTTTGAGGAGTATGAGCCCAGCTAGGAAGGAGGATTTATTTCTGCTCCCATGTTGTGCAGGCAACTGGGAATCTGCATTTTCTTGGGGGAATCCAGAGAAGAGAATGCAGTGATGAGGGGCCTTGGAGCCAGGTCAAGGACAGAGATGGGTCTCCCCGGCCACAGCCCCTCTGGGCTCCTGTGAAACCAGCAGGTGGGACAGCAGGCCCAGCCACTTATGCTGTCTCCTGTAGCAAGGGATGGAGAGTGTAGGGGGAGGGGCTGTGTCATCCAGGAGGTCCAGGAAGGTCTCTCTGAGCTGAGATGGTCCTGTACTCCCAGGGCTGAACAGATCTCAGTGTTAGCTCCTCAGGTCCCGGTTGCCACCTGGACTTTTCCAGGGACTGGAGGAACACAGCAAACTAAAGGCTACTATGCTCAGCGGCAGAGGAGTGGGGGCAGCATCTGGCCCAAGGCCACTGTCTAGGCCATGCCCAGCATGGCCAGATCTCCCAATTTTTCAAGAAAAAAGGAAACCAGATTTCTGCTTGTAAAATTCCAATTTTAAAACATTTCCAACACTTTCAATTTTTTTTTTTTTTGACAGTTTTTGTCTGGGGCCAGGTTTGAACCCACCACCTGCAGTATACGGGGCCAGTGCTCTACTCCTTTGAGCCACAGGCGCCACCCAACACTTTCAATTTTTTCAAAAGACATTGTGAGGGGGAAGCAAAGCACATCAGCCAACTGGATACATCCCACAGGTCTCACCGGCCACCCCCTTGCAAACCAGACCTAGTCCAACTCTCACATGGTGTATAATCCTTTGGAGGATCCTAAGTTAAGTCCAAGACAGAAGAGAGTCAGTCTCTTTCTCTCCTTCTCCCTGGTCTTGTTATCTCCCCTCTGCCCCCACCCTGGGGCTCCACTTTCACCCCTCCTTCGTCTCCTTCCTTCTCTTCAGAGCCTGTTGTTTATTTTCAGAACCTCAGAATCCTTCCCAAGCCTCTGACATTTACTCTTTGGAATTAGAATCATCTCTGTTTCTCTTTCTCAGAGCGAAGCTGCGGGGTGAGATTTCCCCAGGGTCCGTGCCTGCCCTTCTGGAGGTAAAGTGTGCTGGAGAAGCCAGCGTGTGTCAGTGACTGTGTCAGCCAGCAGTTATTAGGCACCCACAGTGCACCAGGTATATATCATGAATTACTGTGCTCAATCCACTGAGGACCCCCGGAGGGATGGTGTCACCATCTGCACATGTCAGCTGAGCCAGCAGAGGATAGGAGGTTAAATAACCAGTCTGCTCACTCAGCAGGTGAGGGGCGGAGCAGGGATGAAAGCCACACCTCCCCGGTTCCAAAGTCCATTTCTTTCCTCTGTGCTCTGCTTTCAAGGTTCTGAGTTTTACTGGTACACTAGGGACGTGCAGCACTTGGGGAGATCAAGAATTTGGGAGAGGGGCATTCCAGACAGAGGGAACAGGGAGAACAAAGGCACAGAGTTAAGAATAGCACCAGCTTGAGGGGCCAGCCAGTTGGGATGGTGTAGGAGGGTCAAGTCCTGGAACAGGAAATGTTGTTCCATGCTCTGCAGTACTCACAGCTGCAGGGGCAGACTTGGCTTCTGCCGGTCAAGGCTCTTTGGTTGCAAGTGACAGAAAACCCAGCACAATCGGGCTAAGCTTAAAAGAAAATGCATTGGCTCATCTTAGTGAGCTGTCCAAGGGTGGGGTAGGCAGAGGTGGAAGAAGAGGCTGCTCTCAGAAGGAAAATGTCCTTTTCAGTTGATAAGGAAGAGGAGGAGAGGAGGGAGAGGATGGAAAAAAGAAACTAGCAGATCACATGGATAAGCACGTACTAAGAGCTTTCTATATAGCAGGCACTGTTCTAAGCATTTACGTGCACTAACTCATTTATTCCGTGAAGTACGTGTTGTTATTATCTTCAGTTCATGAATGAGGAAACTGAGGCTCAGAGAGATTAAGTGACTCCTGTAGGACCATGGCCAAGCCAAGATTTGAACCAAGGTAACCTGGCTTCAAAGTGTGAGTCTTAACCACCGCAAAGCCCTCCTGCAGGACTGTCAGTGAGGTCACTCGTGTGAGCCCTGCTCCAATGTGGCGGTAAAAATGGCCCCAAAGTCCCAAATCAAGGAGTCAGCAGGCCCTCTGTACACTCTGGGGAGGGATCTGTTCAGGCCTCTCTCTGAAATTCTAGGTGTTTCTTGGCTTGTAGATGACCATCCCCTCCCTGTGTCTCCTCATGTCATTGTCCATCTCAGCATCCAAATGTCCTCTGTTTATAAGGACAGTGGGCACATTGGAGCAGGGCTCCCACTAGTGACCTCATGTTAACTTGATTCCTCTGCAAAGGCCCTATTTCCACATAAGGACACATTCTGAGGTTAGGACTTGGG
>NW_003852579.1:2086373-2087598 GCF_000181295.1 Otolemur garnettii
GGTACAGAGATGCCACCAGGAACCGTGTGACCAGTCGCTTATAAATCTTGGCCACTCAATAGATGCCACTAGAGAAGAGGGTCTCACACTGAAAATATGGAGCCTAGGAGGAGCCGGCTGCCCCTCTGACCACCGAACCGCCAAGTGACCCTGGGCAAGTCCCTTATAGACCCTGAGCCTCCGTTCCTCCAGCAGCCACAACCCCACCCCACCCTCAGTCTCCCCACCCAGGTCCAGAAGGAAAAGGCCCTGGGGCAGCACAGGCTGTGCAAGGAAGAAGAGACACAGAGGGTTTATCGCCTTTGCAAAGGCTTGGGTGGTGGCCAGAGGTCACCTTCCCCAGGTGTAAGTTGGCTGCATCCCTGCTGAGAGCCTGGCCCTGGGTGAGTCCTGGGGACCAAGTGCTCACCCCTGACACCTCCAAGCAGGTGTCAACTTTCCTCCACAGAGCAGCTCAGAGCCTGAGAATGAGGATGAGGTGTCCCCGCCTGCCACAAAGGAGCTGCAGGTTCCAGGGCATCAAAGGGAGAGAGTCTGTGATGACTTCAGAGACACTGGAGGGGGTAAGACTCAGTCTGGAGGGATCTCTGTGTCCCCTTTCTTCACGTGAGATGAAAGAAAGGGGTCCCTCACAGCAAACCCGCACAATCCTCATCTTGCAGGTCAAGAAACAGGCTGGGCAGTTAAGGGGCATACCCAAGTCACACAGCGGAGAGTGTCCAGGACTGGAACCCGGACAAGCTGGTGCCTGTTCAACCTCTCGCTGGAGCTCCTTGCGAGTAGGCACCTCCCCTCCAGCCTGTGTGCTCCTTAAAGGCCACAGCTCTGCTTCATCCGCCTCTATGTCCCTGTTGTGGTGATTTCCAAACCCCAGGCCCAGGAGCCCCTGCCTCAGCCTCCCCTGAGAAGCTCGCTAAAGATGCAAGTTCACAGGCCCTACCCACAGCTCCCACATCAGTCTCTCTGGGGGTGTGGGGACACCCAATACCTGCAGTTTTTTAAAGCGTCCCACAGGGGGTTATAGTCAAGGATCAGTGACCTAAAACCAACCCTCACTGCCCTTTCTGACTCTGTCTTCAGGCCTAAGGGGCAGGCCCCATGCTGAGCACTTTACACACAGTGAATCAGTCAAACCTGACAGCTACCCTGTGGGGTCTGTACCGCTACATCCCCATTTTGCAGACAAGGAAACTGAGTCTCAGACTAGTTAAGTAATTTGTGCATG
>NW_003852579.1:2087861-2092615 GCF_000181295.1 Otolemur garnettii
ATTTACATGGGCTGAGTACCTACCTGCCCAATGTCACATCTGGTCTTTTCTGAGTACAGATTCGAACCCAGGATCTTTCTAAAATATCACAACTCTTTCTCCGATCCTCTCCAGCCACAGATCTCAGTGACTCATCACAGACAAAGCACTGCAACATTTCCTGAGTATTTACTGAGTGCCAGGCACACAGTGCCTAGCCCAGTTCCCACAGTCGGCACTGGGAGCATGTCTGTTGATGGGCTCACTTCACATTCAGGTCCACACAAGTACCACGTGGGTCTAGTTTCCATGTTACAAAATGGGGAACTAAGGCTCAGAGATGTTAGGTCTTGGAAGAGGCAGTGTCAGTTTGCCCAACACTGTCCAAGGTGGGCCAGCTTCCCCTCAGTTGCAGCAGCAAGAGCTGTGTATGCCCAGAGAGGAGGGGTCTCCTGGCTCTGAGCCTTGCTGACCAGCGATGGCCCAGTGGCTCTGCCGAGGCCCAAGGCCAGTTGTATACAGATGGACTATGTTAATGCCCTATGACCAAACAGGATCCTGGGACTCACCCCTGGGTGTGCTTTTAAGCTGTAACTGTGGTGTGTGCTTCTGGCTCATCCCCTCAGGTCTCCCTGCCCCAGACTGGTCGCCTCCTGCAGCAGGACCTGAATCTCTCCCACCTCACAGCCTTCCAGGCTTCACCACGCCATGGCACTCACCACTCACTGCCTGTGCTAGGATGCACACTTGATCTAGACTCTGCCTCCTGGAGGTTCCTGTTGAAGGTCCAGGCCCCGCATCTGGAGCCACACAAAACAAGTGGAATCACCTTCTGGCTTGATCCCCATAGCTCAGTGGTTAGGGTGCCAGCCACATCCACTGGGGCTAGAGGGTTTGAACCTGTCCTGGGCCTGCTAAAACAACAATGACAAGTACAACAACAACAACAAAAAAAAACTGGGCATTGAGGCAGGTTCCTGTAGTCCCAGCTACTTGGGAGGCTGAGGCAAGAGAATTGCTTAAGCCCAAGAGTTGGAGGTTGCTGTGAGCTGTGACACCACAGCACTCGACCAAGTGTGACATAGTGAGACTCTATCTCAGAAAAAAAAGGGGAATCACCCACCCAACAGCTTCCAGATAATGTCAACCATGCCACGAGCACCAAAGCTGATAAAATGACATTCATTGGGTGACTTCTGCCCACCAGGCACCATGCAGAAAAACTCACTCCCATCATCTCATGGAGCTTCTTGACAACTGGAGATGCAGGGGCAGTTCTCATCCAACTGTGCAAATGAGGAAACTGAGGCTCATAGAAGCTAAAGGGTTTGTCCAAGATCATGCAAAATTGAGTTGGACAATCAAACCTAGCTGACGTTACCCCCTTCTCCCTTCCCCTCCCTTGATCCTGCTGACACCTTGCTGAGAATCATTCCTTAATTCTCCTAAAATCCTAGAATGGCCCTTGGGCTGAGGAACCAAGCAGATCTGAAACGTCATTTGGCCCTGAATTCTCATCACGAGCAACAGTGAATGTCATTACCGTACATCACTTTGAGTTGTGGCTTTATTTACTTGGAGTTTGAGATACAAAAGTCATGATAATTGACAAAACAGTCAATTGATATTAAATTATCAATAAAATAGGCACAAAGCCAGGAGAAAATAGAGGCACCAATGTGGTCCTGAACTCTCACTCTATTGCCACCTCCTGTCCGCTTCTAACTTACAGCCCTTAAAGCATTTTTCTCCAGACACCCGCTCCCCAGCCCTCTGACACCATTACAGCCCTCCCAGCCCTCTGACACCATTACAGTCAGACCAACCACAAATGAGGAAACTAGGGCTTGGCCAAGAGTGACTAAGACGACTCGGCTAATGGAGGGCAGAGCCCTGAAGTGGACTCAAGTTATCTAACGCCAGACACAGTGAGATCTCCCTGTACCATGGTCCTCAGCTGTCCCAAGGACCGGTTTGTTTCCTCTCAACTCCAATTATGACCTTCTTTGCTCTGCTTTAGGGTACCAAAGCTAGATCCTATAAATATTTTCCCTTTGCCAGCTGGCTTGGGGATAGTTTTTGTCAGTGGAAGGTGCTAGAAGGAAAAAGCAAGAACACAGCAGAGGGATATGCCATCGTGGCTGCTCCAGAGGCCCAGGGGGCTCACCCCAGGGCCTGCACAGCCAGGCTTCAGCCGCCACATTTCTCACCACCCAGGAGTCTTCTCCCAGGGGACCCCTCTTGTTGACAACCTTCAGCAAGCTTCTCCACCACCTGGCCCAAGAGCATCATGGGCAGAAGGTGTGTGTTCCCATGGTAGCCACGCCCCCTAAAGTAATGTGAACTTTGGCATTGGTGGGTGAGTGGTGGAGAGGACTCTCCTCAGCTCCTGCTTCTTTCCTGGCGTGCTCACCCTCAGCCCCACAGGTAGTAGAGTCTTTCTGTATTTCCTATTCCTAGATCCCTTCGTAGTCTCTCTCCTACTAGCAATTGACTGCTGAATAATTTTTATATTAAAATATTCCTGTTCAAATTTCTAACATGGTTTCTATCTCCTGATTGGATCCTTACTGATACGGAGTAGACACCAGGAGTGGTTCCAGGAGACAGCTCTTCAAAGGTGACACCTTGACTTTGGTTTTGTCGTACCCTTGGACTTGAGCACCGCACTGAGCTCCTTGATAATGGGAAGTGGGATGCTAGTATTTGATGGCATGCAGTGGGGTCATAATTAATCAAGTTATCACCACGGGGAGATTGTGATGAAGTGCCAACTGAATGAGCACCTAGGGACACAAGGGCCCCTTCAATAGGACCACTGTGGCAATAATGACAATTTCAAGAACTGCCGTGTGTGGTGATGAATGTGCCTGAGTGCACTAAAACACATACAGAAAGAAGTGATAAGCTCAGTTCCTTAAACTCGTAGCTCAAATCTTTATCAGAGAACCAGAGAGATTCTATGACAGCACTGAAACAATTTCTTATTTTTTATGGCCATGGGACAGATACTGCCAAAAATCGAATATAATTTAATTGTGTGGATTACAGAATAACAATGTCAGTTGAATTCACTTAAACGAGTCCCTCCTCCTCCCTCGAAGAAGAGCAAATGAGAGATGGGAACGGAGACAGAAACTTCTGGACAATACTCCCAAGAGGGCGGAGGCTCCTACTTCAAGGGTCAGTGAGGAAATGGGGAGAAAGAGAGAGTGGTGTCCCCATTACCCCAGCTACTCACATAACACCACTGCGTCACTGACCACAGGCCATGGAACCATTGAGATGGGCTGGATCTCCTCCCACGTCCAAGACGGCTGCAAGTGCACCCGTCCCCTCCTCCCCTGGATGAGCACACCGGATGGAACACAGAGAAGAGGTGAAACAGACAGAGTGTCTGCCTGGCTCCTGGGAAATCCCACCCCAGGCCTTCTGGGAATGGCTATGAGCAATTTCCCAAAAGAGAAGCAGCCTCAGCCCTTCGTGCCCTGAAAGGATTGATCTTTCTCTATATATGTCAAGGCTCAAAGTGCCAAGTTTACTCCAGAGAAGACTTTACACTCTGTTGTCAGATGAGAGTGAGGTCAGTAAGAGCTAATAGGGACTTTTTCCATCCAGGCATGTGGTCATAACCACTGCCAAGCAAGAGCTCCAGCAGCCAGAGCCCACCCCCTTGCCCAAGCCTGGACAGGGAGGCTTTGAATAGGGCTCATTGCTGTAGTCAATGCTTTGCTCTGGATTCTCTTTTTTACTCCATGGGCTGCATTGAGTCTGGTTCTGACCTGTCCAAATCTCATATGTGAGACACCAGGGAAGAAACCCAATTAAGAAGTCAATCCACCATCACCCTGGCCTCCTGGTGACACATGTACCTTCCAGGAAGACTATAAAGAATCATAATGGCCTTGGCAAGTCCCTACAAGTGGCAGAGGCTCTGGGACACTGCCTGACTATGGGGCTCAAACCTCCCTGCTCCAGTGACTTTCAATGCTCCCGCACCCCTCAGTGGACAGACAGGACTTCTAGGGGTCCCATCACTATTCACCCTACTCCTTCTCACTTTATCTGTTCCAGCTGCACTTACCTCCTGGTTGTGCTGAACCTGCTGCCCCAGGCCCTTTGCACATGCTACTCCTTTTTCCCACAAGGCTTTTTTCTCCCTTCTTACCTGAGAAACTCCTACTCATCACTTCCTCAAGAAAGTCTTCCCTGACCACTTACTGCAGCTGCATCTGTTCCTCATGCATGATTGACTTTTTGTATTGTCTGATCCCACTGTAGCCTAAACTCCAGGAGAGAAGGATATCTGACTCTTCTACTGTGTCCCCAGCACCTGGCACAGTGACTCTTACAGAGTGAGTACCCAATAAATATTAAGAGAATGAATAAGGAATTGCAGCAGTACCTGGCATAGATAGAGGAGGCTCCGCCAATGTACACATTAACTATTTAAATACTCACTATCTTGAGGGATCCCAGAACTAAAAAGTCATCCAAGAGAGCACAGGGAGACCCAAATGAAAGCAATGAAAGAACCACACACCAGAGTCAAGATCAAGAAAGATGGTGGGGAAAGGAGGTCTTGAGGGAGGGAGGGAAGGTCCCCTCCTCCACGTTCCTGGGTGTGGGGGGATCTTCCCATGTCTCCCCATCTTCCTTTAGTAACTGAACCTCAAATGGCAGCTTTGTACATGGCTGCTCAGAACAAAGACATTATTTCCCTAGGCTGGGAAACCTTCACCTGAGCCTGTTCCAGCTGCCTTGAGTTGGACACA
>NW_003852579.1:2092790-2109819 GCF_000181295.1 Otolemur garnettii
ACACTCTTGTCCTCACCAGCCAGGTGAAGCCACCCAATAAATCCAACACTTAGATAAAGGGTAGGGCTGGGGCACTTCAGCAGACATTTTCCTGAAACTCAACCGTAATAAAAGAGAAAAATGGGCGAGCTCAGTCCAGATAAGCACGGCCGAAGAAGTAATTACCCCACTTCTGGACCTGAGCAAGGATGCTGGTGGCAGAAGCCCAAGATTTATGGACTTCTTAGGAAGTCCTCTGTACGAAGTCCCACTCTGGTTCACTCGAGACAGTGCTACTTAGGATTATGTCAGGATTATTGCTCTTCTCTGCCATCCCTGCATGGGGCGGCAGGTACCACACTGTGAATATTGATTTGCTGCTGCCGAGCCAGAGCAAAAATCTCCACAAGTGAGCCAACCGTTCCCCACTTCCCGAAACCTCCCCGGGGCCTTGGTCTCTCCCTCCCCCATCACTGAGCTACTGGAGTCGCATTGGGCAGAGAGCCCAGGTTTGTGCTCGTGAGGGATAAGGCTGTGTCATGTGGAAAGGACCACGAGCCTCAGTTTCCTTGTCTATAAAACAAGAATAAAGGTGTGGGGTGATGGGGGCTCTCTCTTTCTCTGCTGTTTGAAATCTCTTTAAATGCACATATATTTCTTCTGTATGGAGAAAACTAGGGATAGTGAAAATATAAGTAAATAAAATGAAGACACAAGCAGGCACACCATCGGGTGGCAGTGAGGGTTGAACATGAAGATGCCCACAGCACCCGTGGCACCAGGCCCCCCTGCCCTGCAGTGCACAATGCCTGTGGTTGCCTGGTCAACCACTTTACTGTGGCTGATGATGGTTGGGTGGTTGCTGCTGGAACTTGGAGTGGTATGTTGGCCAAGACGGATGTCTAAAAGACCTTTTAATGCCATTTCTAGTCCCTGAAATCCCTATTAGTGGATCACCCCAGGAATGGTGATCTTTGATGTTAATTTAAACCTTCAGGAGGCCAGGAGGTGGATGCAGTGGCCCCTTCTCACCCCCATGGCCCACTGCCTTCAGTCACTCACTCACTCATTCATTCACTCATTCATTCAAGTGCCCAGGAACATTTATTTAGAACATTTTCATCCATGGCCAGTCCTCCAGGACCTCTGTGCCTGGTGGGTGAGAGGACCCAGGAGCAGAAGAGCCTGGGACATTGGGAAGTCCTGGCTGCCAGGAACTGTGAGCAGGAGCCCTGGGAAGGGCTTATCTGAATCTGTCTGGGGAGGGCTTGTCTGAACCTGTCTGGGGAAAGTAGAGAAGGTTCATAGAAGCAACATTGAACTCAGCCAAGAAAGGTGCATAGGAGCTTGTCAGGGGATATGGTGGGAAGGGCACTCCAGCTGAGGGGAACAGCACATGCAAAGGCTCAGAGGCTTGGGAGCCCTTGGCCTATTCAAGGAGGAGCTTGTGACTGAAATGGCTAGAAGATGGGTGAGTTTAAGGGGGCAGGGAAAGAGGTGAGAATGAACCCAGGCAGACCAGTGCCTGGGGTCCTTTCCCTTGTTTCCCCATGGATGATACTGGCAGGATTCTTCCCATGTCTGAGTTCAAGTCGAGGCTCTGCTCTTGGTCCTGTGTGACTCTGGGTCAGGAGCTTCACTTCTCTGTGCCTCAATTTCTTCTGTGATAAAATGAAGACAAGATGTATCTCCTGAGCTTGTCAAAGGAATAAAGATGTCATCTATTCATTCATTCACTCATTCATTCATCAAACGTTTGCTGGGTGGATCCTCTATATCCAGCTCCAAGATAGACACAGGGCCACAGCAGAGGATGACACAGACCTGAGCTCACATAACTAACAATCTCGTGAGAGACACAGTTGTTAAACAACCACCTGCAAATCCAGAAGTACAGAATTTGATGAACAAACTAAAAGGAAAGTAAGGAACGTGGTGAACAGTGAGAACAGGGGCCTCTCCTTGACTTGGTCGGGGGAGGGTGTCAGGGAAGACCACTATGAGGAAACGTGACTGAGACGGGCAGGGGGCACTCCAGGTGGAGGGGCCAGCATGGAGAGGAGGGTTGGAGGGACCCCATTCAGGTGTGTGGCCAGGGCAGGTGAGTGAGGGGAAAGACGTGGTGTGGACTCCAAGGGGTAGGCAGGGGCTGGGTCATGGCGCCCATGCATGGAGCTGAGGAGAACAGAGGCATCATAGGTGAGAACGTCTGTA
The DNA here is from genome assembly GCF_000181295.1 of Otolemur garnettii. NCBI lineage: Eukaryota > Metazoa > Chordata > Mammalia > Primates > Galagidae > Otolemur > Otolemur garnettii. The sequence goes on from NW_003852579.1 coordinate 2,094,984, forward strand.
ACCCGAGCCTGTTACTGCTGCATTTGCCCTGAGCCCTCAGCATTCCATGACTGGTGTGACTTGTGGTCACTATGTTGGCAGCAGTGGTGACTCTAATGTGACCCCCTGGCCATGGCCACACTAGCCTGGGCACTGGCTAAGGAGGCAGCTACCCAGGGAAGGAGGTGGACTTCTGATGAGGGAAAGGGCATGGGACCCTCCCACCCCATGTGTCCTCTGCCCCATTCCTCTCCCTCCCTGCCATTCCCCAGGCCTCTCTTTGCCCTTATCCAGGGCTCCAGTCACCAAGGAAACATGGGGGCATGGCTAAGAACACTAGCTCTCCAGCCAGACAGACCCCACATGCCAGCCCTGTCTCCTAGGAACCATCAGACTTCGCACAATGAAATCTCATCATCTGTTATAGCAGTTCCTTCCTCAGAGAATTAAAGATAAGGCATTGCAGAGTAAACAGGAGGCACCCAACAGTTGGTCACTACTTTTAGTCTGTCCAGTTTTTAGCTCCACCAAAGCCCCTGGGAGGTCTTTCCCTGCCCCAGATGACTCATCTCCCCAGAAACCTCCATTCTCCTACCTGGGTTCGGGCTTCTTGACCTTGTCCCAAGAACGGGCAGCTTTAGCCAAGCCTCAGGCTCAGCCACAAGCTCAGCACCTGGTGTGGGGGGTGCTCTATGCATGGGGTCGGGACTTCCCAGCCTCCTCCCTCCGGCAGCTCAGTGCTGCCATCTGGCCTGGGCCCGATTCCTCTGCTGCTCAGGGCACCCATCCCCAGCCTGCAGCTCTGTTCAAAGTTCCACCCTCAGCCTCAGCCCATATAGATCTAGGGCCTGATGCCTCCTGAAGCCCCCTGTGATGCTGTCCCCTGGACACACGTGTATCACTTCCTCCGAACCTCATCTTTCTGCATTCTCTTGTCTGACATCCTTATCGTTTCATCTGGAGCTTTGAGGGCCCACTGTATTTTCGACTGCAAATAAGTGGTGCCTGGGCCCTAGGAAACCCAGGTCTTTGCCCCAGGGACTGGATATCTCCTCCCCATCTCAGGCCACTTCTAGTCCTGGACTCTTCCTGCTGGCCCAAGTCCAAGCCTGCCTGTCCTCCTGAAAAAATGCAAATGATGGGGGAAGAGGCAGTTTGGGGAGCAAAACGTGCCCAGGTGAGGACCCTGCCTGATGATTTCCTGCTTCTGCCCAGTCTGAGCAGAATGAGGCTGGTTCTAGGAAAAAGAAACTGATAGAAGAGGTAACCGCAGTAAGTGGTCGACTCAAACTTCAGCAATTTAAGATAAAAAATAAGTATATGAAAAGATACATTTAAGATAAAAAAAAAAATAAGTATATTCACAATAGCATCACAAATAAGAAACTACATAGGAATAAATTTAACAAAAGAAGGCCAAGACTCATTCCCTGAAAACTACAAAACGGTGCTAAGAGCCATTAAAGAAGATCTACATAAATGGAGACACATTTCCTGTTCATGGGCTTTAAGATTTCATTTTGTCAAGAAGGCAATTCTTCCCAGATTGATCTAAGTATTAAATGCAATCCATATCAAAATCTCAGTAAAATTGTTTTTTGTAGATATTCACACACTGACCCTAAAATTTATATGGAAATGCAAAGGACCTGGAACAGACGAAACACTTTTGAAAAAGGATGAAGTTGGAGGAATTACATTATCCAATGTTAAAATTCACCATAAAGCCACATTCATCGAGACAAGGCAGTATTCGTACAAAGATAGGCACATAGATCAATGGAAAGAAATTGAGAGTCCAAAAATAATCCCTGAAGTTTATGGTTAATTGATTTTTGACAAAGATACCGAGACACTTATGGTCAATTGATCTTTAACAAAGATACTATGACAATTCATCAAGGAAAGGACAATTTTTGTCAACAAATGTTGCTGAAACCATTGGAAATCTACTTGACCTTAAACCTTCACCTCTCAGTATACACAAAAATTAACTCAAAATGGATCAAAGACATAAGCACAAAAGCTAAAACTATAAAATTTCTAGAAAAAAAGCAAAGGTGTAAAGTCTTCATGACCTTGTGTTGGGCAAAGAGTTCTTAGAAATGCCACCAAAAGCATAAAAAAATTAGTGACCTACTCTATCATAATTGAAAGTTTTTGTTTCAAAGGGTATCACTGAAAAAAAATAAAAAGAGGCTCGGTGCCCATAGCACAGTGGTTACAGCGCCAACCACATACACCAAGGCTGGTGGGTTTGAACCTGGCCCAGGCCTGATAAAACAACAATGACAACTGCAACAATAAAAAAAAACAGTTGGGCATTGTGGCGGGCACCTATAGTCCCAGCTACTTGGGAGGCTGAGGCAAGAGAATTGCTTAAGCCCAAGAGTTGGAGGTTGCTATGAGCCATGGCACCACAGTTCTCTACCAAGGGTGACACAGTGATACTCTGTCCCCCCCAAAAAAAAAAAAATGAAAAGAGAAGCCACAGACTGTGAGGAAATATTTGTAAATCATGTATCAGATAAAGGACTTTTATCCAGAATATATCAAGAATTCTTATAACTCAATAAGAAGATGATGAACAATCAAAACACTTGGGTAGACATTTCACCAAAGAAAGTATAGGAATAGCTAAGTAGGTCACGACAACACGCTCAACTAAGGACGTCAGTAAATACAACCTAAAACCACAATGACATTTCAGTACACAACCACATGATGTCTACAATTCTTTTTTTTTAAGACCATACCAAATGTCGTTAAAGATGTGGTAAAACAGGAACTCTCCTGTGTTGCTGGTGGAAAATGCAGGAATGTAAAACGATCGTTGTTTTGGGAAAGCGATGGGGCTGTTTCTTAAAAAGCTAAACATCAACTTACCATAAGACCCAGCAATTTCACACCAAGGAATCTCCCCGAGAGAAATGAAAATGTACGTCCACCAAAACATATGCAAATGTTCATAGCAGCATTATTCCTAACAGCCGAAGTGTGGAAACAATCCACATGTCCATCGACTGGTGAGCGGCTACACAAATGCAACATACCCACTCAATGGGGTGTCTCAACAATGAGAAGGAATGGACTCGTGCATCTCTACATAAAGGCACCTCAACAATTTTACGCTAGGAGGTCAGATGCAAAAGACTGTGTGTAGGAGGATTCCTTTTATATGCAATGTCCAAAAAAAAAAAAAAGCAAATTTATAGAGACAGACATTAGATTAGTGAATGCCTAGGACGTTGGGGAATTGTGAGGAGGTGGAGATTTACTGTAAACAAACACGTGGGAACTTGTTGGGTGACAGAAATGGTCACCACCAGACTGTGGTGATGGTTGTTCAACCCTGCGAGTTTACTCGAAATCATTAACATTGTGCTCTTAAAATGGGTGAATGCTATGGTTAGACCCCAATAGAAATATTTATTTGTAGAAACTCCAGGGGCGGCGGCTGTGGCTCAAAAGGGTAGGGCGCTGGTCCCATATGCTGGAGGTGGCGGGTTCAAACCCAGCCCCAGCCAAAAACTGCAAAAAAAAAAAAAGTGCAGAAACTCCACGGGTATTCCCCACAGAGATGGCCAGACGAGGAAGACATAGCCTTATGGGTAACAAACCCACTTCTCTGCCTGCTCCTTCTCTCCTAGCTCTTGCTTCCTTCTGAAAAAAAGAACAAGAGACAGAGAGCAGCCTCTATGATTTGTACCAGTCTTGACATGAAGGCAAAAGTCTCTTGCTCTTAGGAAAATGACAAAGCTCTGCGTGGCCAGACTATTCCCCCACCCTCACCTTCTACTAATTTCCCTCTCCGTATTTTCCACCCCAAACATACTGGCCTTCTTTCAGGATCTCACATGGGCATGGTCCCTCCTACCTCACAGACTTTGCATGTGCTATTTATTGCCCCTGCCGGTGATATATTTCACTGTCTAGTTCACTTCTACTCCATCTGTAGATTTCAGCCCAGTCATCGCTTTCTGGAGAAATCTTCCCCGACTCCCTGGGCTGGGTCAAATTCTTCTACTAATTGATGTCATAGATCCCATACCTTTCTTCTTTATATAAATCAGCCACAATAGCCCCTTCTCCTTTATGTGAAATACAATTTGATTGACGTTAACCCAACCCCTATGAAGATATAGACCATGTCTACTTTTCTCACCACGGCCCAGCACAGTGCCTGGCACAAAATAGATGCCCAGTTACTTGCCACATTTGACTTGCTGAAATTTAAAATTTTAAACTTCTTAAGACCAAATGATTGTAGGACTCAAACTTTTGTCATTTCAAGATGTGATAGCCCATCAGATTACACAGTTAGTATGTTCCTGAAATATTTCATTTGCCAGAGAGTAAAAACACTACTAACACTTCTAATACCTGAACTTTCAGTCTGTAGTTTCATTATTTAACAAGTTCTTTCCTCCTCTTAGGCAAGAAAAGAGGAAAGAATATACAAATTACCAATATCCAAAATTTTTGAAAGATTACCACTATTGATCCCATAGACATAGAAAGGATAATAAGGGACTCATAAGAAAATAACTCTATGCACACAAATTTGATAATTTAGCCAAAATGGACCAATCCCTTGAAAAATACAAACTACCAAAACCTATAGAAAGGACAAACAGAAAACATTAATAGGGCTGGGCACAGTGGCTCACGCCTGTAATCCCAGCACTTGGGAGGCTAAGGTGGGTGGATTGCCTGAGCTCACGGGTTTGAGACCAGCCTGAGCCAGAGCCTCATCTCCAAAAATAGCTGGACGTTGTGGCGGGCACCTGTAGTCCCAGCTACTTGGGAGGCTGAGGCAAGACAATCGCTTAAGCTCAGGAGTTTGAGGTTGCTGTGAGCTGTGACATCACAGTACTCCACCAAGGGTGACAAAGTGAGACTCTGTCTCTAAAAAAAAATAATAATAAAACATTAATAGTCCTTTATCTATTAAGTAAATTAATTGAAAACCTTCCAAAAAAGAAAACACCAGGCCCAGATGGCTTCATTGGTAAATTCTACCAAACATTTAAGGAAGAAATATTACCAATTTTCCAGAAATTTCCTCTCAGAATATACAGGCAGAGGGAATACTTCTTAACGCATTCTCTGAGGCCAACATCCTCATACCTAAAGTAGATAAAGACATTATACAAGACAAAACTACAGATCAATAACTCCTATGAACGTAGACACAAAAAATATCCACAAAATATCACCAAGTTGAAGCATTTTACAAAATTCAATGCCTATTGATTGATCATTATCCAAAAAAAGTGAATAAATAACTATCAGCAAACTAGGAATAAAGGGAAACTTCCTCTACATCTACCAAAATATCCACTGCTAACATCATACTTGATGGTGAGGTTAAGATTGAGAATAAGGTAAGAGCACCTGTGGCTCAAAGGGTAGGGAGCTGGCCCCGTGTGCTGGAGGTGGCGGGTTCAAACCCAGTCCCAGCCAAAAACTGAAAAAAAAAAAAAAAAAACAAGGTAAGATATCACCCAAGACTCCTTGTACTGGAAGTTCTAACTAGGCTATGTACCTAGAATGTTTCTCTTTTCTGGCCTCTTGACTCTAATTCAGTCGGGTATGACAATAATAACCAAATTCCTATAATCAATTTGCACATTTTCCCCTTCTGATCAAGCTATTTCTTTGTGAAAGTATCACTAATCCAGCCACCTATGCATAATTGTCCCACTGTGCCTAGATGGAGCTATCCCAGATGGCTCTGTCCCACCTCAGGGTAGGGAGATGCGGGAATCTATGTTAGGAGACCAGGTCACATTTGAGCAGCAAAGAGACCAGGAGGAAAACGTTTCTCAGGACAGGATTGCCTGGAGTCCAGTATTGAGTTTCCTCTTACTAATCCTATAGGTAATGGTAATCATCTTAAAGCACTGGGCTAACATTACCCTATTGGGAGAACTGGCTTCACAAAGATTAGATAAGCAACCATAACAAAACTTAAACTTCATAGTATGAAAATAATTGGCAAACAATATTTAGTTTGTACAATGGTTTTGAAGCAAGAACCCAAGCCCAATGGCAACCAACTAAACAAATCACAAGTTTATAGAGGAACCAAGTGAGACCTGCCATTGTCATTGACTAGCATTTTATGACTGGGTTGAACTAAAGCAGAGCATGTCAACTCTGTAAGATGGACCAGTAGCACAGGCTTAACAAACAGTTATGTTAGAGATAGTGTCAAAATTACTCACTAGGTGGATTAAGAGATTTGGAGGAGGTCAGGATTGTCAAGTGAAAAAGGTATAAGCATTAAGAAGGGTTAGGAACCTCATTCTGATATGGAGCCTTATTCCCATGTCTTGGGAAAAGCTGTCTACAGTGTGAAAATGCCAACTTCTTGCACTGGTTTGCAATTTAAATGCCTCTGGATCTGGCAGTGGGCCCTTTGGTGAACCCTCTGTGTGGCCCATTCATCAGGCATAAGATTTGTTCCTTAAAACTAATCTAGTTTTAGGCTTATAGGGCTTCAGGAGCAAAGGAGGTCCTGTTTTTAGTAACTTTGTGGAAGAAAGTTGGATTTGAGAAATCTGGAATTCAGGATTTAGTCCAGTCTATAGGTAAATAACAGGAACTTGAAAATAATGCACAGAGCTACGTGTACACTCTAGTAATGTGTTTATTATGGCTTTTTCTTTAGAATTACTTTTTTCTCTCTATATTGATTGCACAGGAATCTCAGATTTAACAAAAGTACTTGCGGCTTGACAGACAAATGAAGGCAGACTTTACATTTTACCTACAGTATTAAGGTTCGTGAGCCTGCCAGGAAGTGACAGTTTTTATTTACTTACTGTAAATCTGGGAGCCTATGAAGTTAGGCATTTCATGCATATTTTAAAATATGACATTTCAGTCAAATCCTTGGTAATATAACCAATGTTTTCCATTGTATCCTGCTGTACAGAGAAAGCAGATTTTTATTGGACTAGTGTAAATAACCATATTGGCATAAGAATAGTTTGGCTATATATTGGCATAAATAGTTTCTGAATTTTGGAGAAATGAAGTAGGAATAAAAAGGAAATGGTTCATCTTTGTCGACAAAAGTGTACTTTACCAAATTTGCTATACAGATAATTTAAGAGAGAGAATTTTCTTAAATCTAGAAAACAAAACATTTAAGTCAAGAACCAAGAATGGGTTTTTTGGTTTGTTTGTTTTTATTTCTTTTTTTATTAAATAACATTTGTGCACATTAATTCTATCATAGGATACAGTGTGTTGTTTCCATATACGATTTGAAATACTTTCATCCAATTGGCCAAAATAGCCATCATGTCTTTCTCATAATTGTTGTGTTAAGACATTTATATTCGACATTTAGAAAGATTCATGTGTACCCTTATAGGATAAATCATATGCGTGGTCCCCTCAATCACCCTCCTTTCACCCATCCTCCCCTCTCCCTTCCTCTTCCTCTCCCCTTTCACCATATTCTTGGACTCCATTTGGATTATAGCTTTCCTATGATAGCTAACAATTAGTTTCACAATAGGGTTGAGTACATTGGTTACTTTTTCTTCCATTCTTAAGATACTTTGCTAAGAAGAACATTTTCCAGCTCCATCCATGTAAACATGAAGAAGGTAAAGTCTCCATCTTTCTTTATGGCTGTATAGTATTCCATGATGTACATATGCCACAATTTATTGATCCATTCATGGGTCAATGGGCACTTGGGCTTTTTCCATGACCTAGCAATTGTGAATTGGGCTGCAATGAACATTCTGGTACAGATATCTGTGTTGTAGCATGATTTTTGGTCTTCTTGATATATACCTAGCAGAGGAATTATAGGATCAAATGGCAGATCTATATTTAGGTCTCTAAGTGTTCTCCATATGACTTTCCAAAAGGGATGTATTAGTTTGCATTCCCACCAGCAGTGTAGAAGTGTTTCCTTTTCTCCACAACCCCGCCAGCATTTGTGCTTTTGGGATTTTGTGATATGGGCTAATCTTACTGGTGTTAAATGATATCTCAAAGTAGTTTTGATTTGCATTTCTCTGATGATTAGGGATGATGAGCATTTTTTCATATATCTGTAGGCCATGCATCTGTCTTCTTCAGAGAAGTTTCTCTTTAAGTCTCTTGCCCACCCTGAGATGGGATCACTTGTTCTCTTCTTGCTAATACGTTTGAGTTCTCTGTGGATTCTGGTTATTAGACCTTTGTCAGAAGCATAACCAGCAAATATCTTTTCCCATTCTGAGGGCTGTCTACTTGCTTTTCTTACTGTGTTCTTGCATGTGCAGAAGTTTTTAATTTGAGGAGGTCCCAATAGTATATTTTTGATGTTGCTTGAATTGCCCAGGGGATCCTCCTCATAAAATATTCTCCCAGGCCTATTTCTTCAAGAGTTTTCCCTACGCTTTCTTCTAGTGTTTTTATAGTTTCATGTCTTAAATTTAAGTCTTTAATCCAGTGAGAGTCTATCTTAGTTAGTGGTGACAGATGTGGGTCCAGTTTCAGTTTTCTGCAGGTCGCTAGCCAGTTCATCCAGCACCATCTGTTAAATAGGGGATTTTTTCCCCACTCAATGTTTTTAATTGGCTTGTCAAAGATCATATAGTGGTAAGTAGCTGGGTTCATCTCTTGGAAGAACCAATAATGTTTTAAATAAAAATCAGAAAATATTGTCTTTATCAGTTATTTAATCTCATATAACTAATTTTTGGTCTACTTAATCTTTTTTTTTTTTTGAGACAGAGTCTCACTTTGTCATTCTCAGTGAAGTGCCATAGCATCATAGCTCACAGCAACATCAAACTCTTGGGCTCATGTGATCCTCTTGCCTCAACCTCTTGAGTAGCTGGGACTACAGATATTCGCCACAATGCCTGACTATTTTTAGAGATGGGGTCTCACTGTGGCTCAGGCTGGTCTCAAACTCGTGAGCACAAGCTATCCACCCATCTCAGCCTCCCATAGTGCTAGGATTACAGACATAAGCCACCACACCCCTCCTTGGTCTGCCTAATCTTGATTAGTAGTTTCATGAACCTACCTTTTTTTTTAATTAGAGTTTTAAAAACATTTTATTTTTCAAATAAACTTCATCTTAAAGTTATTAGAAACCTGTATTTTAAAGAGTATTTGTTAGAGCCATTTTTATAAATCTGATTATAAATGACTTAAGAGAAGAATTAAAAACAGTAACTGTGGATGACAAAAATTTAGAATCATCATGGTTAAAAATCTTATGGAAGTTCATTACAATCAGAAATTGACAAGAAATTGTAGTTATTTTTGTGACATACAACATTATGTTCCAGAACTATGACTGATGACATATTAGATTTCTGAGAGTCTTATATAATTTTGGAACATTTATATCAATAACATACCCATAAATGTAACTGAAAGAAAACAGAATATCACTCACCATCTGACAATGTTTTCTATACAATTTGTCAAATAAACTTAGTCATTTTAATATTTCTGCAAGATGAGAGATACATTCTACGATACTCTCCAAGGGCTCAACTGGAAAATCCTGAAGTTAATTCTAGGTCAAAAAGATTTAATTTAGAATTTTGATCCTGGGAAAGCCCATCAAAGATGTTAAATGGTTCAGAACGCTTGATTAAAATAAGTCACTGTGAAATAATATTCATTAATTTAACCAGAGTGATACTCAAAAGTCTTCAAAATTAATACAGAAAGTTACATGGAATTTAAAAACCTTAACTCAAAGCTCCGTTTTCCTAAGTAATGAAAAACTTAATAAAGATAACACAGGGAATTATCTTGATAAAATGTAATTACTTTTGTTTTTTGGGCCAGTTGTCATAAAGATAAAGAAAAACCTCTTGTAATGTGGTTGCTTCTCCTTACCCGAAGCCCTCTTACACAACCTGGAAGTCAAGCCTGATGAAAAGACACTTGAATTTAATCAAGCACGGGAAAAATATGCATCTAAACTCATGGATGTGCCCATATTACAAAGAATGTAAACAGAAAAGTAGGATCTGTAGCAAGGGACTACATAGCTCATACTAACAGCATGGGAAGTGTCCTGGTTACATGAGACTGTTCAGACACATCAAGAAAAGCCACATGACCGGATACAGTGGCTCACTCCTATAATCCTAGCACTCTAGGAGGCTGAGGTGGGTGGATCGCCTGAGCTCATGAGTTCTAGACCAGCCTGAGCCCAGAGCAAGACCTTGTCTCTAAAAATAGTCGAGTGTTGTGAAGGGCACCTGTTGTTGCAGCTACAGGGGAGGCTGAGGCAACAGAATCGCTTAAGCCGGGAGGAAGGCAAGATGGCCAACTGAAGCCAGCTTTCAGCAGAGGCTCCCATCCAGAGGGAGAAATAATGGCCAGAAATAACCCAATAAAGCAGAAGATCAGGAGCTGAGCTGAGAAAGAGGATCCATAGGTTCACTTCACCCCTGCTGCAACAATCCTGGACTCAAATTTTAGAAACAAATTTTAGATACAAAACCCATCCCAAAGAGGACAGGACTCCTTCCCCTCCCCCCCACCAGGAGAGTGGCTTGAGGCAAGTAGAGAACAGAGGACCTTTTGTTTCACCAAAGGGGAGAGAACGACTGAGGGCCAAGACTCCCTCCAGGGAGAGATGCTCCTGCAAGCCCAGGAAGTCTCTTGCCTGGGCCAAAAGTTGATCTAATATTCTCCCTACCTTCCTGAACTTCCACCTCCCACACCCCGACACCCCCCACCCCTGACGGTCTGGAAGACTACCCCCTGCAAAATCCAAGTGTTTGGCAGATTTCTACTAGGGTGGGGCACCTCAAGAGCTGTGGGACAGTTGCGCTGAAACTATAACTTTAATAGAGGTGGGGAGTCACAAGGGGAGAGAGATTTGCCCTATGTTGGGAAAAGCATAGATCGGGTCCTGTGCTACCCACTACCGGGACCATGGCCCACCAGCTCCCTGGCTTGGCAACTTGAAGTGGGCAGCTCGGCTCCCCACTAGGCTCCTGCAACCAGCGGCTGCTGCAGCAACTCCCACCCAACTCCTGAGAAATGTGCAGCCCATGGCCAGAGACCACACTCCAGCTCCCTGCCCAGCTCCTGAGACCCACAGCCCACACCCAGCAACTCCTGCCTGGCTCCTGTAGCCCCTGAGGCCCCTGAGGCCCTTGAATCCACCCTCTGGCTTTCCACCAGCTCCTGTAGCCCAAGACCAGGGCTCAGTCCCCAGGCCCCCAGTTCCCCGCCTGGCTCCTGTGACCCTTACAGCTGGTGGCAATGCCCTCCACCTCCCCCAACAGTGGCAGCAGCACCCCTGACAGTGGTGGCAGCTCCATGGTCCCTCCCACTGGGGTCAAATTGAGCTGCCAGATGCACCACTGCCTAGATGCTGAAGACATTTTGAACTCTCCCACCTGATCGGTGTTTGTGTGGACCAGGACAATTGGTTTGGAACTCTTGGCCTGGGCCAATCATCATGAACCCACCAACGTTGTACCCTAACTGTGTTGTTGTGGGAATGTGGGATTTTCTTCTTCCAGTTGTTGCCTGTGGGGGGCAGGGTGTCTTAGTTGCTTATACACCTGCACAGCTGAGAGATTTCAGCCCAAAGCCACTGATTCACTAGGATTGGACCGAGACTAGCTGAATACCAGTCAGCACCATCTAGCCCCACAACACCAAGCAGGTGCCCAGAGTTTCAGGTAGTAGTTCTGAATGGGACCTTTGTAAAGCTGTAAGGGAAAAGCCGCAATCACCAGTCCCAGTTCTTTGGTAAAGGGCTGCTTAATTACAACTCCAGGAACCCTCAATTCAATTTCACCTTGTCAGCTTCTCTAGACAAATGGTGAAAAATAATCATGGGGCAGAATCAGTGAAAAAACTCTGGCAACATGAATAATCAGAGTAGATCAACTCCCTCAAGGAATGACAAAGGAGACACAACAGAAGATCCCATTCATAAACAAATGGCTGAGATGTCAGAAACCAAATTCAGAATTTGGATTGCAAATAAGATTAACAGAATGGAGGTAAAGATGGAATTAGAAATTCGAGAAGCAAATCAAAAGTTGTCTCAAGAATTCAGTGTATTCAAAGACAAAATCACCAAAGATTTTGACACATTGAGGCAAGAACTTGCACCCCTCAAAGATCTGAGAAACAGTAGAATCCCTCAGTAACAGAATGGAGCAGGTAGAAGAAAGGATCTCTGACACTGAAGACAAAGCTTTTGAACACCCCCATATGCTCAAAAAGGAAGAGAAGTGGAGAGCAAAAATGGACCATTTCCTGAGAGAATTGTGGGACCAATCCAAAAGAGCAAACATTCACCTCATAGAAATCCCTGAAGGAGAAGAGGATGGTCGGAAAGGCACAGATACTCTACTCCAAGAGATAATTTAGGAGAACTTCCCAAGCATGGCAAGAGATACTGAAATTCAGGTAGCAGACAGTTTCAGAACCCCAGCATGACTCAATCCAAATAAAGCATCTTCTAGACACATTGTAATTAACTTCATCAAAGTTAATATGAAGGAGAAAATCCTGCAAGCAGCCAGAATTAAGAAAATCATAACCTACAAGGGGAAGAATATTAGAACAACTGCAGATCTTTCTGCTAAAACTTTTTAAGTCAGAAGAGGATGGTCATCAACCTTCAATCTCCTAAAACAAAAAACTTTCATCCCAGGATCATGTATCCAGCTAAATTGAGCTTCATTTATGATGGAGAAGTTAAATACTCTAATGACATTGAAGAAATTTGCCATAACCAAAACAGCTCCTCAGGATATCCTTAGACCCATCCCCCATAATGACCAGCAAAATGCTCTACCACAAAAGTAAACTCACTCTGAAATTCTTGACCAAAACCCAATTTCCACAGTGGTAAATAGATTCAAAATGTCCACTGGACTTTCAAAAAACTTGACACCCAAAATACTACCAGGCTCATCAATACTCTCAATTAATGTGAATGGCTTAAACTGTCCTCTTAAGAGGCACAGGTTGACTGACTGGAAAAGACTCAGGCCAGATATCTGCTGCATACAAGAATATCATCTTACCTTAAAGGATAAATATAGACTCAGGGTGAAGGGATGGGCATCTGTAATCCAGGCAAATGGAAATCAGAAAAAAAGCAGGGGTAGTAATTTTATTTGCAGATACCTTAGGCCTTAAACCAACAAAAGTAAGTAAAGATAAGGATGTTCACTTCATATTTGTTAAGGGAAACACTCAACATGATGAGATGTCAATTATTAACATTTATGTGCCCAACCAGAATGCTTCTCAATTTATAAGGGACACACTAACAGACATGAGCAATTTAATATCTTCCAGCACCATAATAGTTGGAGATTTTAACACCCCTTTAGCAGTGTTGGATAGATCCTCCAATAAGAAACTAAGCAAATAAATTTTGGACTTAAACTTCACCATACAACAATTGAATTTAACAGACATCTACAGAACATTTCATGCTAACAAAACTGAATACACATTCTTCTCATCAGCTCATGGAACATCCTCCAAAATTGATTACATCTTAGGTCACAAGTCTAACCTCAGCAAATTTAAAAGTATAGAAATTATTCCTTGTATTTTCTTAGATTATCACTCAATAAAAGTTGAACTCACCAATATCTGCATACTCAAACAAAGACAAGGAAACTAAATAACCTTATCTTGAATGATAGCCGGGTCATAGATGAGATTAAGAAGGAAATTGCCAAATTTTTGGAACAAAACAATAACAAAGACATGAATTATCAGAACCTCTGGGACACTGCAAAGGCAGTCCTAAGAGGGAATAGCATTGCAAGCTTTCCTCAAGAGAATGGAAAGAGAGGAAGTCAATAACTTAACAGGACATCTTAAGCAACTGGAAAAGGAAGAACATTCCAACCCCAAACCCAGTAGAAGAAAAGAAATAACTAAAATCAGAGCAGAATTAAAAGAAATCAAAAACAAAAGAATTATTCAAAAGATCAATGAATCAAGAAGTTGGTTTTTTGAAAAATTCAACAAAATTGATAAACCTTTGGCCAACCTAATCAAAAATAGAAAATTAAGGTCCCTAGTATTATCAATCAGAAATGACAAAGGCAAAATAACAACAGACACCTCAGAAATTCAAAAAAATCTTTAATGAATACTACAAAAAACTTTATTCTCAGAAATATGAAAATCTGAAAGAAATTGACCAATACTTGGAAGCATGCCAACTTCCTAGACTTAATCAGAAAGAATTGGAAATGCTGAACAAACCTATATCAAATACTGAAATAGAATCAACTATAAGAAATCTCCCCAAAAAGAAGAGTCCAGGACCACATCTGATGGCTTCACATCAGAATTCTACCAAACCTTTAAAGAGTAACTAGTACCTATATTACTCAACCTTTTTCAAAACATCAAAAAAGAAGGAATACTTCCCAACACATTCTATGAAGCAAATATCACCCAGATCCCCAAACCAGGAAAAGACCCAACATGAAAAAAAAACTATAGACCAATATCTTTAATGAACATAGATGCAAAAATATTCAATAAGATCCTAGCAAACAGAATCCAGCAACAAATAAAATGAATTATACACCATCCCCAAGTGAGTTTATCCCAGGGTCTCAAGGTTAGTTCAATATATGTAAATCTATAAATATAATACATCACATAAACAAACTAAAAAACAAAGATGATATGATTCTCTCAGTAGATGCAGAGAAAGCTTTTAACAATATCTAGCATCCTTTCATGATCAGAACACTTAAGAAAATAGCAAGCAGGAGGAATCACGCTACCAGACCTCAGACTATACTACAAATCCATAGTGATCAAAACAGCATGGTACTGGCACAAAAATAGAGAGGTAGAT
>NW_003852579.1:2111281-2113379 GCF_000181295.1 Otolemur garnettii
AAAAGAAAATAGCTATAGGCTCAGCGCCTATAGCTCAAGCAGCTAAAGCTCCAGCCACATACACCAGAGCTAGCAGTTTTGAATCTAGCCCGGGCCTTTCAAACAACAATGACAACTACAACCAAAAAATAGCCAGACTTTGTGGCAGTCACCTATAGTCCTAGCTACTTGGGAGGCTGAGGCAAGAGAATTGCTTAAGCCCAGGAGTTAGAGGTTGCTGTGAGCTCTAATGCCATAGCATTCTATCCAGGGGGACAGCTTGAGGCTCTGTCTCAAAAAAAGAAAGAAAGAAAGAAAAGAAAAGAGGTATAGAAGGGACTTCTCTTTCTTTCTTTTTCTTTCTTCCTTTCTTTCTTTCTTTCTTTCTTTCTTTTTTGACACGGTCTCACTTTGTTGCCCTCAGTAGACTACCATGGCGTCACAGCTCACAGCAACCTCCAGTTTTAGGGTTTAGGGGATTCTCTTGTCTCAGCCTCCTGAGTAGCTGGGACTACAGGTGTCCGCCACAATGCCTGGCTATTTTTGTTGTTGTTGTTATTGCAGTTTGGCTGGAGCTAGGTTCAAACCCACCACCCTCAGTATATGGGGCTGGCACCCTACTTACTCAGTCACAGGCACCACCCTAGAAGGGAGTTTTCTTAAACTGATAGAGGCCATCTACAGTCAATATCATATTGAATGGAGTAAAATTGAAAACATTTCCACTCAGATCAGGAACCAGGCAAGGTTGCCTATTGTCTCCACTGATTTTTAACATTGTAATGGAAGTCTTAGCCATCACAATCAGGCAAGAGAAGGTAATCAAGGGTATATAAATAGGGTCAGAGGAGATCAAACTTCCACTCTTCACAGATGATATGATTTTATACCTGGAAAACCCCAGGGACTCAACCACAAAACTATTAGAAGTGATCAAGGAATACAGTAGCATATCAGGATACAAAATCAATACTCACAAATCAGTAGCTTTTATATATACCAGTAATATAGCCAAGCTGAAAAAACAGTCAAAGACTCTATTCCCTTTATAGTTGTTCCAAAGAAGAT
This sequence comes from Otolemur garnettii, assembly GCF_000181295.1. Classification (NCBI taxonomy): domain Eukaryota; kingdom Metazoa; phylum Chordata; class Mammalia; order Primates; family Galagidae; genus Otolemur; species Otolemur garnettii. Next base: position 2,112,329 of record NW_003852579.1, read on the forward strand.
GAAATATTTGTGAATTTACCTAACAAAGGATGTGAAAGATCTCTGTAAAGAGAATTATGAAACTCTGAGAAAAGAAATAGCTGAAAATGTTAACAAATAGAAAAACATACCATGCTCATGGTTAGGAAGAATCAACATTGTTAAAATGTCCATATAACCCAAAGCAATTTACAAATTTAGTGCAATCCCTATCAAAGCACTACCATCATACTTTAAAGATCTGGGGTAAAATAGTACTTTGTTTTATATGGAACCAGAGAAAACCTCAAATAGCCAAGATATTACTCAGAAATAAAAGCAAATCAGGAGGAATCATGCTACCAGACCTCAAACTATACTATAAATCTATATTGATCAAAACAGCATGGTATTGGCACAAAAATAGAGAGGTAGATAATTGAGAACCAAGAGATGAACCCAGACACTTACCATCATTTGATCTTTGATAAGCTGATCAAAAATATAAATTGGAGGAAATATTCTCTATTTAACAAATGGTGCTGGGATAATTGGCTTGCAACTTGTAGAAGACTGAAACTGGACCCACACCTTTCACCATTAACAAAAATTGACTCTCACTGGATAAAAGATTTAAACTTAAGACATGAAACTATAAAGATTCTTGGAGAGAGTGCAGGAGAAACACTTGAAGAAATTGGCCTGGGAGAATACTTTATGAAGCGGACCCACAGGGCAATTGAAGCAACACCAAAAATACATTACTGGGATCTGATCAAACTAAAAAGCTTCTGCACAGCCAAGAACACAGTAAGTAAAGCAAGCAGACAGCACTCAGAATGGAAGAGGATATTTGCAGATTATGCTTCTGACAAAGGTTTGATAACCAGAATCCACAGAGAACTCAAACTTATTAATAAGAAAAGAATAAGTAATCCCCTTTCATTGTGGGCAAGGTACTTGAACAGAAGCTTCCCTGAAGATGATAGACATGGCCTACAGACACATGAAAAAATGCTCATCATCATTTGCAGAGAAATGCAAATCAAAACCACTTTGAGTTATCGTCTAACTCCCCTAAGAGTGGCTCACA
>NW_003852579.1:2114539-2115917 GCF_000181295.1 Otolemur garnettii
AAAGAAAGAAAGAAAAAAGAAAAGCCACATGTACAAACTCAAGTTACATTGTACTAAAATATTGCTTCTCCAGGCCGATAATCACTTCAGCATCAGGCTGTAATAGCAGAGTTAGAACTAGAGAAAAAAAGTTACAGGAACTGATGAAAAAATTGAAGGAGAAACTTATCATCCATCCCAGGCCTACTCAAGGGAAGGAAGAAAAAGAGCAAAAGGCAATAATGTATGACCTGCAAGCCACACGCTGTAAGATAGGGCAAAAGCTGGGTTCTGAGGCACAAATCTGAGAAGCTGCAAGAGGAAACTCTACCTTTGACTTTTAAAACTTTATAAAAAGACTAAATATGTTTGGGTCTATTAACACAGAGAAGCAGCTTCAGGAGCAGGAGCCCAAGCCCAGAGGCAGTTACTGTTCTGACTACAAAAGAATATTTTTAACCTAAAAATAGGAAAATTAAATGGATTCTATAAGATAGGGAAAAAAGCCACAAATAATTAAAAATCAAAACAACACCTCTTGCAGCTTTCCAAGAGCAGATCAATATTTTAAGAAAATCTTGTTCTAACTCAGGGGACCAAATTTTTTTTTTCTATTAGTGTATTTTTGACATCAAAGCTCAATCTTTAGAAAGACTGATAATTCCCTTTTAATTATAGCCAATACAATCACACATGAAATTTATTTTACAAACTTACCCTTTATAAACATTATCAAGACCTCATCAAATTTTTTGATGACACGCTTAGACTTTCTTCTTTGTCCTACATTTTTTTCTAAAGAAGTGGTCATTTTATTTTAGGACAAAAATTTATCATAAAAGTATTTTTATACAAATTATTTTTTCTTTTTAAATTTTTTAACCAAAAATACATCTTTGTAATGTTCATTACATGTCTCTCTTCACCTCTTTTATGTTTACATGGATGGAGCTGGAACATATCCTACTTAGTAAAGTATCTCAAGAATAGAAGAAAAAATATCCAATGTACTCAGTACTATTATGAAACCAATTCACAATCACTCACACTTTCATATGAAGAATAGATCACAACTATGGCCTAAAATGAAGGAGGGAGGGATGGAAGGGGAGGGTGGCAGTCAGGTAGAGGGAGGGTGAATGGTGGGATCACACCTATGGTGCATAATGCAAGGGTACATTTTGGATATATTAGTATAGAGTATAAATGTCTTAACATAATAATTAAGTAAATGAGATGAGGTATATATTAACCAGTGTGATGTAAGCATTCCTAATTCTATGAAATCAGCATATTGTACCCCATAAATGCATTAATGTATACATGATATATGTGTTTATGATTTAATATAAAAAATTAAAAATGTGCTAATCTTTTCCCTATTTAAAAAAAAAAAAAA
>NW_003852579.1:2115937-2125362 GCF_000181295.1 Otolemur garnettii
ATTCTCTTACCTCAGCCTCCCAAGTAGCTGGGACTACAGGTGCCTGCCATAACACCAGCTATTTTTTCTTTTTTTTTGTAGTTATCATTGTTGTTTGGCAGGCCCAAGATGGATTCCAACTCGCCAGCTCCAGTATATGTGGATGGCAAGCTATAGGTGCTCGCTGAGCTACAGGCACCAAGCCAGAAATTATTTTCCTTTTTAATAAAGAACACATTTTTATGTATCTCTTATAACCTCTATGTATTTTTTTTAACTTGGTATTGGAAAAAGTCAGACTTGTATTGTGTTTTAATGAAAATCTTTTATCATAGGAAAAGTATCAATATAACTAACTTTGGTAATGCAAGACTGGCAAGCATGATATCATTAACATAACAGAACCCTGATGCTTTCGATTTCTTAGTATGATGTGGTTCTTCAGCCCAATTAACAGCCCTATTAGTTTGTTGTTGGTTTAACTTCACAGCCCTAGCGACTGAGCTACCAGATGAGAGCTCACAAAAATCAGAGTCCATCAAACAATGGGTCATCCAGCAGCACCTGTGGCTCAAGGAGTAGGGTACTGGCCCAATATATGCCCCATATATCAGAAGTGACAGGTTCAAATCCAGCCCAGGCCAAAAACTGCAAAAAAAAAAAAAAAAAAAAAAAAAACAGTCAATCATCCTCTCCAACATTAGATCTCTGCATCTGCTGACTATACTCAGACATGTTATCTGGTCTTATTGATTGTAGGAATTTGATACACTCATCACTGTGGTATTTTGTCATTTTTTTAGCAATGACTTTACGGGGCCTATATATATATTTCCATTTTTCTCATAATCTAACAGCAAGTTATGGGTCATCCAGATCCTATGAGGTTTCATGGGATGGCCCTGGCTATAATAACAATTTCCAATAACACCATCATAGAATAGGAGATTTTCTTCTTGTTGCCTCCTTGACTGTATGCCATGAGTCCCTCAGCCACAACTGCCTCCAAGCTTGGGCTCCTCCTTCTGAAGCTTCTTCTGTGTATTAATATGTATTAATAGACCAAAATATATTTAGTCTTTTTATAAAGTTTTAAAAGCCAAGAGCAAATTCATATTTATATTCAGAAATTTATGTGTTTTGTCTTATTTAGAAATGACCCAGACATTTAAACAGTATCTATTATGCATATTTAATATGGTATAAGTTTATGATTTTAAATTACATAAAAAGTTAATTTGTAAACATTTATCTTGTTTACATTTACCTAATTTGTGTTTAGCAATTTACCCAGAGTACTTATGAAAACTGAAATATTAAACAAAGCTAGTTATCATTTCAAGTTACTTTTCTATTAACTATTTTTATAGCCTATGAATACTAGATGTTTGCCTAAGGAAGAAACTTAAAGTTGAACATACGGATATTTTTCTGATAACTCAGAAGATTACAGCTGTTCTTATTAAACGAACTATATTAAATTACAGTTACACAAAGATCACTCTGTTTTTTGACTGGGTTTATAGTTTGTGATCTTAAAATATCTAGCAAAGATGGATATAAAACTTTCTGACCAGTAAATCCAGGGGACTATTTTGAAGACATTTCTAGTCTATTTTTGTCAAAAATCTTAAAACTAGCCAATCTGAATAGAAATCTTTAAAGCACTTCTAGCTGACTATGCCAGATTCTACCATGTAGATAACATGTATAACATACGCATATATGTATAAACACACCTAAATATATATACATGCATGAACAAAGATCTTATAGCTTTCATTTTAGAATTTAGTCATGAGACAGTGAAATACACAAAGTCACTAGTTTATAAAAGACAGCTGGATCAGGCAGCACCTGTGGCTCAAAAGGGTAGGGTGCTGGCTCCATTTGTCGGAGGTGGCGGGTTCAAACCCAGCCCTGGCCAAAAAAAAAAGACAGGTGGATCCAAATTCTATTTCTGACAAAATTGGTTAAGGCTAAACTTTAAGATTTTTCTTTGTTCCTTTTATTTGTTTGTTTATTTGTGGATTCTATGAAGTTTCATGGTATGACTCTGACTCTGTTTTCGTTTTGTCTCTGTTTTCCTAATAGGTGATCTTATGAAGGCTGTGAACCAAATTCTGGGTTAAGCAAATTCTTGAGTCAGTAACCAACGTACTACAATGGACAAGAATAGTTAACTATGAAAATCTGACTGAATTATGCCAGAGGCCAGAAGGATAAGAGTTATTCTAACAAGGTCTTCCAATATTGCCTTTGGTCTCAGTTTCTCATCTTTGATGAAAAGAGTGTTCCCTGTCCTTTTAGGATAGATAGGGAGGGTGTCTTTTACATAGCGATATCATCTTTTACTTTCAAGAAACAGTAAAAAGGTTAAAGTGATTTTCTTTTGTATCTGCTGGTTTTTCAAGTGTCTTCACTTAAATGGTGTTAGAACAGCGGAGTTTTTAGAGAAGGCTACAGAGGAGGAAGTGTAGGAAGGGGAAAGGGAGGCTTTGGAGAGAAAAGTCTCAGCCAGCTTTGAGATAGTGTTTACAGTAAGACCATATTTGAGTTCTGGTATGTTTGGAGTCTCAAGATGCCAAATGGGATGAGATTGGGACCGTATAACTTTATAGCTGTGGTCTTTTTGTTTTGTTTTAAGAAAAAGAAAACGATCCTTGTCGTCTAGCTGAATGTGTCTCCAGCTAGAGTCCCAGAAGAAAGGAATATTCTTGGCATGCTTTGAACTTCGAGAGCCCATTTGTAAATAAACTCGACCAGGTGATTCAGTTTAACGCTGAATACACAAAGGTCAAATTAAAATCTAAGTGCACAAATGAGTCAGAATATAAAATAAGTACTTACCATGAAGAACGATAAGCCATCTTCAACAGGGGGGAAAAAGAATCCCTTTAACCAGGAGGGGGAACGACCCCTTCTAACCAACCCCCAGATAAAACCAAACTCAAACAAAAGAAAATGGAAGTTTGACCCAAGAGACACTAACTATGGGAAAAAGAAGTGACCTGTGGAAGCAGGGGGATCACAGGGCTGTAGTGTGGGTCCCTCATGCCATAGTTCCAGGGCCCATTCATCTCTCCAAGATTAGTCTGCTTCAGACTCCATTTCTCACATCAAGGATATTGAAATCAAAATAAAACATAGAGACAAATATCTAAATTAAATGTTTTACTTGGGAATTGCAACTTGAGGCATGCACATAAACCAGAATGGTCTTCCATATGGCTGCAAAACAAAGAGAAGGTTAGGAGTTTTATAAGAAAGAGAAGTGTTACTCATTGTTTTGAAATAAAGCTCATTGGTAGTGGAGAAGCTTTGGAGAGCTGGCTCTAATCCGTGTGACTAGCGCGAGGTGAAACTACTTTTAGAATCACAGCAGGTGTTTCGGCAGTTACTATGTCAACTGGTTTTAGGATTACAATAGGCTCTTGGGGTAACTGGGCTTGTGGAAAATTCAATTCTTGGAGCTGGTGCTATGTGCCCCAAGTACTTCTCCCCCGGCCTCTTGACTCCGATTTCATTCAATATAACAAGAAGGACCCAATTCGTACTAACAATTTTCACAGGAGCATAAAAGAAATGGTTCATAATTCAAGATCATTTTTGGTAGACCCCTGGAGAATGCATCATTTCAAGGAAGGCTTTGGCAAATCTTTCTGTAAAGTATAGAATGACTTCCTATTATAAACAGTTCTTATTTACAAGGCTGTTTCACACATGCGTGTGTGTGTGTGTGTGTGTGTAAGTGTCAAGAGAGAAAATTATAGGGTAATACGTGATTTCTTGTAAGAAGAAAAGAAAAGGGGGGGAGAGAGAGAAAGGAAGGAAGTAAAAAAAAAAAAAGGAAGGAAGGAAGGGCAGGAGGGAGAGAAGAAAAGAGAGAAGGAGGGAGAGAAGAGGAACAGTTGGGTGTAAAAGCCTGGGAAACAGGACCAGGTCTGGCTGAGATGAAAATCTGGGAGCCTTAAGCCTATGAACAGAACACAGAAGCCACCAGTCTGGTGAGGCACCCACAGGAGCTGGTGAGGCTGAGGAGAAGAGGACAGACTAGCCCTGGGACAGCATGAGGTTTGCGGGGCTAGGAGTCCAGCAGGAATCAGCAAAGGAAACAGAGGAGGACTGCAAGGAGGTAGGAGAAAAACCGAAGACTGTAGGGCCCCAGGAGCCCAGGAAAGAGGGTTTCAGAGCAGAGGAGTGCACCACTCTGCCAGTCAGTGATAGGCTAAGCGGCATCCCAAGTTGGCCATTCACCCACTGGCGTGTTTGTTAGTGGCCTTGCCAAGAGCAATTGTGATAGAATGTGAGGGGTCAAATCCAGGTAGAGTGGAATGAAAAGAAAATAGGAGGATAGACATTGGAGATGGTAATTATGATGACTCTTTTGTTTTACTGTAAAAGGGAGCGAACGTAGCCAGAGAGGTTTGGTATTGACTTGTTTTTGTTTGGACGGATTGGAGAACCAATGGTGTGTTTGTACATTAATGGGAATCATCCAGGAAAGAAGGGAACATTGATGATGACTCTGGGTCACAGCTGCCACCTGCACTCTTGCTGCTGTGCCCTCCCTCCCCTCCCTCCCCAGCACCCCTCACTGCTCAGATGCCCAGCAGGGTTCAGATCTCCCCCCATGGGCCCTGCCTGTCAGGCTGCCCATTAGCTGTGTGATGGAGGCTCGCCCAGATATACTGTTCCAGGGCCTATGGCACTGGCTCTCTGTGGCTGACTTTGCATCCCAGCCCCTGATTTTGCCCAGGCTCCCATTCTCACCTGCTCACTTGATGCTCCACTTGGATAGTATCCACCCTGAGCAGAGAGCAGAGGGTGCAGGACCAGGACCAGCAGAGAAGCACCCACCAGGCCCCCTCTCCATCCAAGCCAGATCTGTGTGGCCTGACAGCATCATGGGGACACGTCTATCCCTAGTGGGGCTCCCTTGTGTGGGTCCTTGGGAGGGCTCAGCCTGCTGGTTCTGAGACCTGAGTGTCTGCGCACAGTGACGTTTTTAGAGATACTAGAGGTCTCTGTGGGTGCCTGCCCAGGCCCCTTGGACATTGGCCCTTCTATAGTCTCCAGACCCAGCTCAGAATCAGACACGGGCTGGCCTTTCACAAATGTCTGACAGCTGAGCCCCCACCTTGGGCCCTTTGCGTGGGGTACAGGTGATGGAGCATGTGGTATTGGTGTCTCCACATAGCCACATTCCCTGGGGTTTGGGGACCCTGTGACCCCTTTTGCCTAGTGTCTCCACAGGTCACTCCTTGACACACAGGGCCCAGGAGGGAGGAAGCAGAGGATGCAAGTGGTTAAGGAAAGAGTGCAAGCCCTCCCCACCTCCCTTCTCCAGGCAAAGCCATCAGCCCCTTGAGGGGGGAGAGAGACGCTGAGACCCCTGTAGAACAAATAAGGCAGGAAATGCCATATCACGGGCAGAGGAAAAGATCCAGGACATAATGTTCCCCTTGGAGATGCAAGTGCCACCACTTGTGACAGGACACAAGTTTAGAGGCACCCTCACGTGGGCCCACTCACCCTCTGCATCTTGACATGACAGCTCCTCATCTCACCCATAGTTCATGTTTTGAGCACATTGTTTTGTTGTGTTTGATAATGTGTGATTCCTTTAAGACTCTCTGATTGTTGCCTCACATCTCCAGAGAGTACTTGTCACAGAAAAATCAATTCTAAGAAAACATTTAGTCTTGGGAAGTTATTTCCATTAACAAACGCTAAGTGACCATTTGCTCAGGGAGGGGGCCTGAGGCTAAGACCCAGGAATGATGAAACTGACTGGGCGGCTCTGAGCCCTGGAACGACACTTACTATGAGGGTTATGAGCCTTCTTTTTCCCTCTGCCTGAAATTGAAGTTCATTTCAGGGAAGATCAGGAAGCAGACAGCCAGCTCCGCTCAGTAGACAGAGGGAACACTCCCAGATCACCCGCTGGTAAAAGGTCTCTGCTCCTCAGACTGAATATGTACATCTGGGAGCCCCTGGTCATGTGGGCCAGTCATGCTCATGTGAGCAAGAAAACTCGGAATGCCACCTAAATGCCCTAGTCACTGGGCTGGGGAGGGCAGGGGGTAGGGTGGGGACTGTGACTCAGCAGAGACCAGCTCTGGAAGGATAGCCTGGGGGGGGGGAAGGATAGACCACTAATTCTCTAAGATAGATGATGAGTTGGCTCCAAAGACGCAGTGGGACAAAAGGCAGTGACGGCCAAATCTGATGAGGGAATCCCCTCAATAGAAATAAAACTGACATCAGTACCAGCCCCTGGAGTCTTACCTGTGCCCGACCCTATGTCAGCATTTTATATGTATTACTTCATTCAAGCCTCATCAATATCCCAATGGGTTAGATGGTGCCATGACCCCACTTCACAGATGAGGAAACGGAGGCTCAGAGAGGGGAGTCCTTCACCCTAAAACACCCAAATTAAATTCAAATCCAATTCTATCTAAGCCTTCCTCTAATTCCCTCTTGCACGCTCCCAAGGATGGAGAGCTCACCACCTTTTGAGGTAGCCTGCTCCATCTCTAAACAGACTATTGGGAAATCCTTCCTTCAGGTGACACTGAGGGCCTCTACTTCCTCTCCCACCTGGCAGTCCTTTCTGTATTTGAAGATAATTCTCATCTCTCCAGAGATTTTCTGTCCCCAGGTCATACAATGCCACTCCTCATTAAACAGCCCTCTGGCCGAGCTGGAGTCTGCTGTCTCCTTTGTGTGCTATCTGACCCGGAGCTTCTCAAGGAAGGGCAGGGCCAGGGTGAGACCTCTATCTGTCCCAAAGATCCAGCAGAGCCCTGGGCAAAGTTTCTCTTTTAGTGGATCCTTCTTGAATGAGGAGCCATCTGCTCGGGTTGCCCGTGGACAATCTGATGAATTCTCCTTCATTCCCCACCTTGTTCACTCAATTCCTATAAAAATTTCCCTCCCTGAACTGCAGCTAGAGAAATAATGGCAGCTGAACAGTAATTGTTTCATCACTTTATTGAGAGAGAACTGACACAAAATAAATTGCATGTGATTAAAATACACAATTTGATATGTTTCGACCTAAGTGGACATGCTTGAAACCATCGCTATAATCAAGATAATGGATATGTACATCTCACACACACACACCCCCGACAAAGTCTCCTAGCCTTCCTTTGCAATTTCCCTGCCTCCCTCCACTCCGTCCCCATCCCCCCACAAGGAGTGATCTGCTTTCCATCATTAGAGTATGCATTTGCTAGAACTTTATGGAATTAGAATCATATCACAATGCAGCCCTTTATGCCTGGTGTCAGTGTGATGACTTTGGGATTCCCTCACGCTGTTGCTTAGAGATCAACAGTGACTTTGTTGCTGCGTACCATCTCTTTGGATGTGTATATGAAATCTCTTCATCCATTTACCTGCTGATGGACATTCGGGTTGTTTCACTTTGCGGCTATTATAGTTGACGTTGCTATAGACATTCATGGACCCCAGGGATAAATAATAAGGATTGGAAAGGCTGGATCATATGGCAGATGTTTGTTTAACCTTTTAAGAAACTGTCAATCTGTCCTCCAAAGTGGTTGAACCATTTTACATTCCCACCGGCAGTATATGAGAATTCCCATCCCTCCATATCCTAGACGAAACTTGGTGTGAGATATCTTTTTAATTTTAGCCTGTCTAATCCCTCAGGTGTGTACAGGTAGGGCATTGTGGTTCTTGATTAGCGTTTAATGCCTAGCCGTGTTCAGCATCGTTTCATGTACTCACACGTTTGCCATTCCTGTATCATCTTTAACGATGTGTTCAAATCATTTGCCTATTCTTTATGGGTTGCTTGTTCTGAGAGTTCTTTACATACTCCAGATATAAATATTTTATCATATATATGCTTTAAGACTATTTTCTCCCAGTCTGTGGCTCATATTTTCGTTCTCTTAACTGTGTCTCTCAAAGAGCAGAAGTTTTTGATTTTTATAAAACCCAGTTTATCGATGTTTGCTTTTCTGAGTCATGGTTTGGTGTTATATTTAAGAAAGCCTTGCCTAATCCAAGGCAACAAAGATTCTCTCCTCTGTCTGAGTCTAGAAGTTTTGCAATGTGAGAATTTATATTTAGGTCTAGGATCCATTTTGAGTTAAGTTTTATAGGGTGTAATGTATGAATGAAAGCTCACTTGTTTGCATATGGATATCCAATTATGCCAGCATCATTTGCTCCGCTGAATGGCCTTTGTACTTTTGTCAAAAATGAGTTGACCATATATGTGTGGGTCTATTTCTGAATGCTCTCTTCCGTTCCCTAAGAATCTTTTTGTCTATATTTATGTCAACACCACAGTTTTGATGACACCACTTTTTTTTTTTTTCGCCAATTCTAGGTCTATTCTGGGTCTTTTGCATTTCCATCTGATTCTTAAAATGAGCTTGTAAGTTTCAGCAGCTTAGTCAAAAGATTGTTGGTCTTTTGGCTGGGATTGACTCAAATCTAGTTATCCATTGGGAGAGAACTGACATTTTATCAATATTCAGTTCTCTGGCCCATGGACAGATACATATCTCATTATTTATTTGAGTCTTCTCAACAATGTTTTTAATTCAGAGTACACAGGTCTTACACATCTTTTTTTCAGACTTATCCTTATTTCATTTTTTTTTTTTATTGTTGGGAAATCACTCAGGGTATGATGAGCTAGGTTACACTGCTTGTGTTTGCTGGGTAAAGTCCCTCTATTAAAGGAGTCCCACTCCCAAGAGGTGTGTCACGTACTGTGGCCCCACACCCCGCTCCCTCCTTCCCTCCTCCCCTCCCCTATTCCCCCTCCCCCCACCATGTACAAGCATCAATTGTCCTGATAGCAAAACTGAGTATATTGGATTCTTGCTTCTCCATTCTTGTGATGCTTTACTAAGAAGAATGTATTTCAACTCCATCCAAATTAATACAAAAGACATAAAGTCACCATCCTTTTAGTGGCTGTATAATATTCCATGGTCTACATGTAGCACCACTTGTTAATCCATTCCTGGATTGATGGACATTTAAGTTGTTTCCACAATTTGGCAATTGTAAATTGAACTGATATAAATAGTCTAGTGCAAATGTCCTTATGATAAAAGATGTTTTTTTTTTCCTTCTGGGTGGATGCCCAGTAATGGGATTGCAGGATCAAATGGGGGGTCTAGTTTGAGTTCTTTGAGGATTCTCCATACTTCCTTCCAAAAGGGTTGTATTAGTTTGCAGTCTCACCAGCAGTGTCAAAGTGCTCCCTTCTCTCCACAACCATGCCAGCATCTGTAGCGTTGAGTCTTTGTGATGTGGGTCATTCTCACTGGGGTTAGAAACCATCTCAGGGTGGTTTTGATTTGCATTTCTCTGATAATTAGAGTCAACGAGCCATTTTTTCATATGCTGTTTAGCCATTTGTCTGTCTTCTTCTTTTTTTTTTTTTT
>NW_003852579.1:2125412-2141630 GCF_000181295.1 Otolemur garnettii
CCTCAGCCTCCCAAGTAGCTGGGACCACAGGCACCCACCACAGAGTCTGGCTATTTTTTGGTTGCAGCCATTATTGTTATTTGGCTGGCCCGGGCTGGATTCGAACCGGCTACCTTAGGTGTATGTGGCTGGTGCCTTAGCCACTTGAGCCACAGGCACCAAGCCTTGTCTGTCTTCTTTAGAGAAGGTTCTATTCATCTCACTTGCCCATTGATATAAGGGATTGTTGGCTTTTTGTTGTCGTTGTTGCTTAATTTGAGTTCTCTGCAGATTCTGGTTATCAAGCTTTTGTCCGATTCATAATATGCAAATGTATTTTCTCATTCTAATGTTTATCTATTTGCTTTGGTTGTTGTCTCCTTAGCTGTACAAAAGCTATTCCATTTAATTAAGTCCTATTTGTTTATTTTTATTGTTGTTGCAGTTGCCACCGGAGTCTTCTTCGTAAAGTTTTGCCCCAGGCCAATAGCTTCAAGTGTTTTCCCCACACTTTCTTTGAAGATTTTTATTGATCCATGCCTTAGATTTAGATCTTTTATCCATCCTGAATCAATTTTAGTGAGTGGGAAAAGGTGCAAGTCCAGTTTCAGTCTTTTAAATGTGGTTATCCAGTTCTCCCAGCACCATTTATTGAATAGGGATTCTCTCCCCCAGTGAATGTTCTTGTTTGATTTATCAAAGATCAGGTTTTGTTATAAGTAGTTTTTATTTCAATCTCCTGAAAATCTCTTGAATCTCTTGATTGTTCGTTACTAGTATATAGAAATAACAGTGGATTGTTCTATAATGATGTTGTATCCAGCAACTTTGATAAGCTCACTTATTAGTCCTCATGAACTATAAATTGCTTTGAGTTTTCTGTGTAGATAATCACGTTTTCTGCAACTAAAGTTTACTTATTTCATTCTGATATGTTTGGCTGTAATATATTCTTTATTTCTTGTTTCACTTGCTAGAACCTTAAGTCAATATTGAATACATGTGGGCAGAACAGATATCCTTGTGTTGTCCTGATTTTAGAGGTAGGATATTCAGTCTTTCACATTAAGTATGATGTTAGCTTTTGGTTTTTCTTTCTTTTTTCTTTTTTGTAACAGAGTCTCACTATGTCACCCTCAGTAGAGTGCCGTGGCATCACTGCTCAGCACAATCTCAAACTCTTGGGCTTTACCAATTCTCTTGCCTCAGCTTCCCAAGTAGCTGGGACTATAGGCACCCACCACAATGCCTGGCTATTTTTTTGTTGCAGTTGTCATTGTTGCTTTAGCTGGCCCAGGCTGGGTTCGAACTCAGTGTATGTGGCTTGTGCCCTACCCACTGAGCTACGGGCACCTCCAGCTTCTGGTTTTTCATAGGTTCTCTTTATTACTTGGCAGAATTTCCATTCTATGCCTAGATTGACAGTTTTTATGAAGAATATAAATAGTAAATAATAGAATATTAAAGCATATGCGAAAGAATGGTTGGAAAATGGCCACGATACTTCTCAATCCATATCTGTATCCTGCTGTTTGAAATGTGACTTCACTGCTTTCCCCATCAAGAGGTGAAGTTTGTTTCCCCAACTCTTGAATCTGTGCTCTGACCCTGTGACTTGCTTTGGAAGTGATGTGCTGTTTTAAAATGTACCTGGGATTTGTCTTAATCAGGTATTATAAGACATAGAGACACAGAAATGATTGTTATGAAGGGAAAAGTTGGTACTCACAGATTCCTAGAAGCGGACAGTGCAGCATGCTGTGCAGAGCATGTGGGAAGCATCAAGGTCAGACAAGGCAGCACAAGGAGAAAAAGGAATAGATTGGCCCAGAGCCTCCACTGGGGTTTTACTGGGAAGGAATGGGCAAGGCAGGGTGAATGTGCTGAGGGAGCTTAGGATTAGATAGTTTGAATAATTTCAGTGGCCTCTGGGGTTGTCCCTAGATGTCTAATACTTGGTAATTCAGGGCAGGGCATGCATATATTGGCTTGGTGTGTAAGGCTTAGATAACGGAGGTGGTTGGAGGTGTGGGCTCTGGATTGGTTGGCTTATATGTCAAAGATGTGTTCTCAGCTGAGCCCTTTGCTATCTCTAGGAAATAGCTGGCCTTGGGAAGAGCAGTCTCTCCAGGATCAAGACCCCAAATGCATCAAGAATATAGAAAATAAGAATGTGTGGTCAATAGAATTGACCTAGTGATACCTGCCATCATATTGAGGAGTCTTTGGGGTGATGATAATGGAGACTTTTAGAGAGTTGGACATAAACTGCCCTAAACATCACAGAAAACATTTCTATTATCAGAGTAGAAAGCTGATGAAGAGCAGTAGGAGAGGGCCCAGATGCCTCCTAGAGAAAGCAATACTCTCCGTTAATTTTTAGAATGATACAGATAGTATTAGCCTCTGCCAGATTTCTCTTTAGGAATGAAAGTGTGACAAAAAGCAATGAGTATATCCTAAAACCATGGGCTAAGCAGACAGCAAGCTGAGAAATGTAATAGAATCCCTAACACCAAACAAAGAAAGGCACAAACATCTTGTGTCCAATTTGTGCTGTAGGTGAGGCAGTTTATCAGGGTTTTGCTGGGACAGAGATCTTAGTGTCTGGAGTAAAGCCATCTGCGGCGATGTCACCTCCTGCAGTGAGTTCCTGGACAGGGCAATGCCATCCAGGATGTGGGACTATCCTTTTTATTTGTATACCACTCAGGTAAGGTGTGGGACTCAGCTGGTTCATTGAAACAATGGCTTACATTGGGGTGAGGACTTGAATCTCCAGATTATAAACCAGTGAAATCTCCCTGACACTTACTAAAACCAACCGTGGATTGAGTGATGTCTGGCTGCATTGCTCTTGTTTTGGTGGAAGTTTAGGTTTAAACAGATCCCATATCACGTGAGCAGCTGCCCGGCCTATGGGATCATCTATGGTTAATGGGACCCCCGAAAAGTGTGCCTTAGGTCAGTCCTCCAGGTCTGTGCCACTGGGCAAATTGAAAATTTGTAAAGATAGGTTAAGGGCTTAGGCTAGATGAAAACTCATTTCAGGGTCCATATGTTGGACTGGAATTTGAAACTATCTCTCAATCAGGAAGTTATCTGGGACCTGTCAGGGACACGAAAATTCTTTATAAATGCCTTTCCCAAGGGCCCATGGTGTGTATTTTGAAAAGTGAAATGTGCGTCTTGGTTACCATAAGTAATGTCTGTAATTCCTAAGGAAGTAAGGAGAACTGTGGAAAGACCACTGAGGTAGCCTTGGTATACGCAGAGACATATGTGGTTTTGATTTATATTTGGGGTGTCAATGAGGCAAGATAGTCCCAGTATTTTTTTTTTTACCCTGAAGGGGAAAAGTTTTAGGCAATGGCCCAATAGTTTATAATAAATATATAAATGTGAAAATGGAACTCACTGACCAGAACACCCAGTGCTAAGACAACAGCCCAAAGTTTGGCCAACTGCATTGCTTCTTGGGGCCCCTCTTTTATCAGAGACATCTTAGCTAAGAGACGGAGGACAGCAGTGTCCCATGGAGCTCTGTCATATGTGAGAGTTAGCAGTGCCATTTGTGTAATCTATAAACTTCCCTTACTGGTCACTCAGTTTCCCCAAGGGCCCTCCCAGGTAGCCAAGAACCCTTGCTGAGCTCCTCCAGCACCCCAGCATCTGGCAAAGGCTGAGGATAGGGGAAACCGCCCCCTCCTGCAGGTGAAACATGTCAGAGAACCAGGTTGGGTTCCACCCTGTCTTAGGGAGGCCTCAGTAGCCCAGCCATGCTTGTGGGTGTTGTTTCCATAGCCCAAAGCATAATGGGCCACTGGGTGTGAGGGTCACAGGTCCAGGTCTGTGAGAGGCTGTATTTTCCAGAAAGCCCTGTCTGTTTGCTGTTTTAGTGGCATAGAGCAGGAGGCTGAGAGAGCCAGTTTCTTATATTAGAAACCTTCTGGCAACTCGTAGCCAGTGTAAGTGCTCCAGGGACTCCACAAGGCCTGAGAAAGAGGCTGCCGAAGTCTCTTCAGGGAAGGACCCACTCTCTCCAGCACCAGTGGGAGTGCCGGCTGCTTTTAATTTGGCAGTAAAATTTGTATGGAGTTTGCTGCCGCCAGAACCCAGAGAGGACTCAAAGATGTTGGACTTATACATCCTTAATAAGTGTCAAATGAGTTTCCTTGGAGGAGGATGCGGTCAATATAATAATGTCATCCCTGCACTCCTGGGAAAAGGCAGATGCAGTAAAGCGTTTGTCTCCAAAAACTGTGTGCCAGGGCAAAGGTGCAGAGGTCCCCTCTGGGGAGTCAAAAAATCTGTGTCCCTTCCAACTTCACTGAGAGGCCATCGGAAGTACTAAGCAGAACACGCTAGCCAAATCTGTGAGCAAACTAGCATATTTACCAGATGTTGCCTGAATAAAGTCAATAATTTTAACAATATTTGATATTGATTGGATATTGTGCATAGGGACCGTAATGGATGGGACCCCAACATTAAGGTTGTGGGGAATCCACCCTGAGGTGCTCTTTATTTTTTTCCAGTTTTACAAACAAGCAAAATTAGTCTGTCAAGTGGAGCAGCAGTGGGGATGATCACTTAAATTAAAACCTAAATTAATTAAATTATTATAGAACACTTTTATTCTTTTTTTTTTTTTTTTTTGGAGACAGAGTCCCACTGTGTTGCCCTCAGTAAAGTGCTGTGGCATCACAGCTCTCAGCAACCTCAAACTCTTGGGCTTAAGCGATTCTCTTGCCTCAGCCTCCCAAGTAGCTGGGACTACAGGTGCCCACCACAATGCCTGGCTATTTTTTGTTGCTGTTGGCACCGTTGTTTTAGCTGGCCCGGGCCGGGTTCGAATCTGCCAACTTCAGTGTGTGTGGCTAGCGCCGTAACCACCATGCTACGGGTGCCAAGCCTAGAATACGTTTTAATCAGGCCAGCCTTGGTGGCTCATGCCTATAATCCCAGCACTCTGGGATGATGAGGCCAGTGGATTGCCTGAGCTCAAGAGTTTGAGACCAGCCTGAGGCAGAGTGAGACCTCATCTCTAAAAATAGCCAGGCGTGGGACAGGTGCAGTGGCTCATGCCTGTAATCCTAGCACTCTGGGAGGCCAAGGCAGGCAGATCACCTGGGCTCAGAACTTTGAGACCAGCCTAAGAAGAGCCAGACCCTGACTCTAAAAATAGCCAGACGTTGTGTCAGGTGCCTATAGTCCCAAAGGCTGGGGCAAGAGAATCACTTGAGCCCAAGAGTTTGAGGTTGCTGTGAGCTGTGATGCCATGGCACTCTACCAAAGGTGACAAAGCGAGACTCTGTCTCAAAAAAAAAAAAAAAAGAATACGTTTTAATCTTTGAATGCCCTCTATCAACTGACACTGGGCCATGTTATTTATTTTAACTGAGGGAAATCCACAGAGGTCCCGTTTAACCAAGTCTCTTTGTAAATGCCAACTATTTTTAATTTTAACACATTATTCACAGTGTGGGCGTCCCACCCTTTTTTTCTTCTGCCACACATTGGAAGAAGAAGAGTCATTTTGGGCCACGTGTTAAAAACACAAACATTATGAAAGCTGAGGAGCAAAAAAAAGTTCCCTGAACAATTTTTGCAATAGCTGACACCACAGATGAGCAAAACAGGCCTCAAATAATCTGCATGTGGCTCGCAGGCTGCAGGTTGAACACCCTTTTTAGAGCCTGCATGCCCAGAATAGGCTACTGTAGGGAAACAGAATGGCTATGGGAAATTTCCTCAAGACTATAGTTAAAGAGGCATAACCATGGTCCTCTATTTTATAATGAGTTACTTTCCTAAGATTACAGGAGGATACAGTCTCTAAAGTGAGTGGGATCCCCAGTGTAGCTGTCATTTGAGGCCCAGGATTTATTCAGTCCATGTTTTATCAACAGGTACATTTTAACAAATGTTACCCTTCATTTTAGACCTAGACCTAGATCGAAAAATTAGACCTAGATCACAGAGGCACAAAAATTAGACCTAGATCACAGAGGCACAAAAATTAGACCTAGATCACAGAGGCACAATAAGCCAATCAGGGCCCTTTTCATCTTCTTGTTATATAAATTCATTCAGTATATAAATTTTGTATATATGTTTGCTCTCTCCATATATAATAATGCACATATATGTGTAATTTGTTATACAAATTTGAGATTTCCAATTGGATCAAATTGTGGGCCTCTGTTAAGTTTGTCTTCTGTAGTTAACTCCCCCCCCCGTATTTATATTTTATATTTTCTTTTCTCTTTTTGCCTAAAGACATGGTGTTTAGTTTCCATCCATCTACAGAATAATCTGTTCTTTTTTTGTCTTTCTTTTTTTTTTTCTTCTTAGATAAAATCTGGCTTGTATCTCTAGACAGGTAAACATTTTACCTTTTTCTTTTTTTCTTTCCCAGCTGCCCCTGACCCCCCTGGTCAGTTTTCCCTTTTTTCTCTTTTTTACTTTTTCTCTTTTCTCCAGTGGGTGTTTCCCTGATGAATTCCAAGTGATCCCAAGTGGCCTCTGCTGCGAGCCATGGACTCCCTTCCTAGGGCGTCTCATCCAACTCAAAGGGGTCGGCCAGGGTTTATATCCAGGAGAGGACTAGGTGGCATCAGCTTTAGTTTTCAATTTTTTTTCTCTGTGTGCCCATAAACAGCAGCCCTTAAGAAAGCTCATGCACACTTATTAGGCATTTTACAGTTTTTATGAATTGAACCATATCCTCAGAGTTTTGAGCGGAACTTGAAACCTTCCTTTCCTCTTTCACAGTAAACATTGAGGCACTGGTCTCCAGGGACGGGACCTCCTATATCCCACTGGGTATAGAGAACGAACCCTGACAACAGCGAGCAGACAGCCGCAGAGAAGTTTGCACCTGAGCAACAGTGCTTGCAGGTGCTATGATCTGGAGAGAAGGACGCCCTCATACTGACCTCATAAATGGCCCAAGACGCATAAGCAAGTGTTCAGACTGAGCATGCTCCCACTGCTCCGCGCTGAAATTTGACAAAGCAAAGCTCAGAGAGAACAGGGAAAGTGTTTATCAAGTGCCCTTGGGAGCATATCGTGTCCTGGCCGCTAGACATGTTCATCTAAACGACCAAGATGAGTCCATTGCTTGTGGGTGCCAGCCAGCCAGTGAGCCAGACTTGCCCCACAGCACCAGGAGGCTGGTCATTCCTGGGCCCCTTTGGATGGACCATTTTAAGAAACGGAGGTAGACAATTACCTCTACATCCCAGGCCCTTCGTCCTGGGCCTTTGGGCCTCACTAATGTGGAGAAGTATGTTGGGATCAAGAAGACAGAAAATATGATCTGGGCATGGCGGCTCACTCCTCTAATTCCAGCACTCTGGGAGGCTGAGGTGGATGGATCCCCTGAGCTCAGGAGTTCGAGACCAGCTGGAGCAAAAGCGAGACCCCATCTCTATTAAAAATAGAAAAACTAGCCGGGTGTGGTGGCAGGAGCCTTTAGTCCCAGCTACTCACGAGGCTGAGACAAGGGCATCGTATGAGCCTAAGAGTTTGAGGTTTCTGTGAGCTATGATGTCATGGCACTCTAGCCAGGGCAACAGAGTGAGACTTTGTCTCAAAAATGAAGATAGAAGATAAGAATATACAGTCAAAACCCCTGACTCTGCCTCAAAACATCTGTGTGTTCTCACCCTCTCTATTGAAACTTTATGTTCACTATGCAGATGAGTCTGGGCTGGCCTGCAGTCCCATGAGGCCACATGGAATGGAAATGACCCAACTCTGCTGAGGCCAGGCTAAGTGTGCCACCCCACCCCACCCCAGCCAACCCATGGGCTGACTGCAGGTGTATGAGCACATCCCACTGGGACCCACCACGCACACAGGTCAGCAGAAGCACCCAGGGGCATACAGCCTCCTCAGATAAATAAATGCTTGTAATTTTAAGCCAATAAATTTGTGATGGTTTGTTAGGCAGCAGTAGCTATCTAATACACATCTCTCTAACCACAAAGCTATTGGACTCCATTGCCTGGCGACATTTCATCGAATATCTTGGGTCTTCCCAATTTTCTCTTTACCACCACTTTGTTCCTAGAATTCCACAGGAGCCTCTCCCATGCCTAGAGAAAGCACAATTTAGTTGTTAGAACCTGTTTCCCCCTTCAGTGCCCCCTTTCTGCTACCACTCAACCCGTGTTTAAAGTGTTTCTGTGACCTGTGCCAGGCTCAGAGGAAAAGACAATGAATAAAGTAGGCGGAGGACCTGCCATCAGAGGACTTACAGGAGCTATGAGGATTAGGTACGTGTCACTCAACCCTGAAGTAATCCAACTTGCAATTAAGTTGCAGCCTCAGTGCTCAGCCAGAACGCTCACAGTCTGCTCTATGAAGAGCAGGTGTTTGCAGTGAGGGGACTCCCACCCAGGGATAAATGGGAGGGCTCACCCTGCAAGGTGGGAACACCAGCTCTGAGTCACAGGAGTCACTGCAGGGCTCGTGCTGACACACAGTGGCAGGCAAGGCTGGGAAGAATTTGTGGGTCTTCATGCCTCCACCCACGAGGCACAGTCTGCCAGATCCAAATCGGGGAGGGAGAGGGGCCAGCAAAGACGTTTTCCAGATGCCTATAGTTTTCAGGGGAGAAAAAATGCTGTTCCACTGGGCTTGCTGCCCTGGACCCTTAAGTCCTTTCACTTCTGTCCCTGGGAGGAGGCAGGCATGCCCAACACACCTCCTCCATGCCACATCCAGTTGCTCTCCCATCCCATTCCCAGAGGCTCTGCCCTGATCCTTCTCACTCTTCCTGACCCCGTCCTTAATCCTCTTCTCTGCCCTGGGGTCATTTCTCACACTGGGATGTAAAGTGCTGGGTTTGGGAGACCATAGCTTGATCATCTCTATTCCTTATGGAACATGGAACAGGTTGGGTCCTCAATGAATGTAGCTGGACTGTGGGACTCAGGACTGCGCCTAACTGCTGGGCACAATGAATGTAGCTGGATTGTGGGACTCAGGACTGCACCTCAGGAAGGTGTTCCACTGCCCCACATTCCACCTGGCCCAGTTCAACCCCCCCACACACACCACATCCAGCAGGATGTGCCAGGAACCCAGCAACACACAGGAGGGGCCAGCACTTCCTGAGTACCCGCTGTGTGCCAAGAACTTTATTAGCTCATCCAACCCTCACACCAAGTGTGTGGGTGGCCAAACCCATTCCCATTTTGTTGGTGAAGAAGCAGCCCAGGGCTCATGGCTGGCATGTTTCTGAGCTATATTAAAGCCAAGATCTGTCTGGCTTCTCAGCCCTCCAGTCAGTTTTACACCTCACGGCTCCTGTGTGGCTGCGCAGAGAGCTCTGCCCCATGAGGCTGCGATGAAGATACTCCAAAGGCTTAGAGAAGTGGGGTTGGAGGGCTTAGGAGACAGGGCACCAGGAGGCAGGCAGCGTGGGACTGTGGGAGCCTCCCCTGGGCCAGCCAGCCTGGGACTGCTTCGACTGTCCTGCCCACAGGCTGGAAGACCTTTGGCAAGTCCCTTAAGTCCTCTGAGCCTCAGTTTTCTCATCTGTAACCTGAGACACCTGTCTGTCTGGGGTTTGGTGAGGGTTGACAGAGCCCAGCACAGAGCTTGGAACAGCAGAAGGGCTTAAACTCCACCTCAGGCCCTGTGATGTGGGAAGGCCTGGGTGCTGGGACCCGGGGTTCTGAGCCTGACCCAGACCCTCCTGGCCTTCCCCTGCTTCTTTTGTTTTTAATTTATAAAGAAAAAAATATTACTTACAGTTATGGAGGCTGAGAAGTCCCAGGTTGAGGGAGGACATCTGGTGACTACCTTCTTGCTTATAGAGACTCAGCAGAGTCCCAACATGACACAGGGCATCACGTGGCCTTTGTGCTATCCTCGTGCCTCTGAGGCTGATCCCAACTTTCCTCTCCTTGGGCGCAATAGTGAGGCATATGACATACGGCTCTACCCTTGGCCATGGGCCTTTCATGGGCATTCTAAGATGCCGCAGTTAATCAGGGCACCCCTCGCCCAGTTGGCCATGACCACAGCTCCAGCAACATCTCCTTTTCTGTCTGTTCGTCCTCCCTCTGTGACTCCCCATCCCTTGCATGACAGTTGAGCACATTTGCAGAGAGCTCCTGGTGATGGGTGGGGCCCTCTGAGGACGACTGAGCTTTCCCTGTGATGACGTTCGTTAGGTTGTCTGACATCAGTATTGAATTCAGGTTAATATGTTTTGCCTAGTAAGGCATCTATGTTCAGTTAGGAAATTCCTGAAAAATCACATATGCTCCCGATGGGCTGAGCTGATGAATAGATTAATACTGGACTTGAAAAGTGGACCAAGAAAATGAATCTAACCTGCTCCTTTTTCTTCTTTAGTTATGGACTGTGCTTAAAATAATTCACGTAAAACTGCCCATTTCTTAGGGGAAGAAACAGAATAATCACTTGGCTCTGTGATGTATCACCCTGTGCCATTTTCCCCACCGCAGCCCCATCTCCAAGGACATGGAAAGACCAAGGGCCAGGCATGATGAGGGCAAAAGTGCTGGAAACTGAGCAGCTGGAGGGGCCTGAGCAGGAAGGGAAACTCACACAGGGTGACAGTGATGGTGGCCCACAGTGGACAGGGCAGGGAGTGCAGTTGGCCCAAATCTGCCATTGCCAGCTTAGCAGGCGTCACCACTGTTAGCTCCAGCATCAGTGGGCACTCCACAGTTATTTATCCAAATGAGTGAAATAGTTCTCAACAATAATGACGCTTACTGCTGCTCAAGGAATCACATGATCTCAAAAGGGAAAAGATGGGCTCGGCACCTGTGGCTCAGCAGGTTCGAATCCAGCCCGGGCCTGCCAAACAACAAATGACAACTACAACCAAAAAATAAAAATAGCCAGGTGTTGTGGCAGGCGCCTGTAGTCCCAGCTACTTGGGAGGGTGAGGCAAGAGAATCACTTACGCCCAAGAGTTTGAGGTTGCTATGAGCTGTGACACCACAGTACTCCATTGAGGGTGACAAAGTGAGACTCTGTCTCAAAAAAAAAAAAAAAGAAAAAAAAAAGAAGATGCTCCAGACACATCTAGTGGTGAACCGATGTTCTGTAATTCCTGGCCTAAAGGCCAACGTTGACCTAAAGGCCCATTTTCTCCAATGACTCCACCAGTGGCTCCTCCCACACCACTCTCCCATGGGCACTGGGTGCTGCTGCCAGCCAGGAGTGAAGCCAGCCAGCGAGCCCCTTCCTTCCTCCAGGACACGCCAATTCAATGCCTTTCCCTGACCACTCAGGCAGCAGTAGGGAGCTCGCCACACTTTTTGCACCCACCTTGCTTACTTGGCAACCAAAATTTACCCTAGACAAGTCCAGCCCTGTTTCCTTGGCATTCAGAGTCAAAGTGGGGGGAGGTATTGCTGGAGAATGAGGGAGGGTTTCATAGGCAGGCACAGGTGATGTCAAACCCCACTTCTGCTATGGGGACAGCAAGCGACCACAATGATGCTACCATGGACCGGCCATCACTGCTGGGTTGCATCTGTTATTTCACTGACTCTTCACAGTAGCTCTGCAGAGCAATTCCCCCATCTTGGCCTCGTTTTAAAGATGAGGAAATTGAGGATCAAAGGCTTGTTAGTGTGGACTGTGCACTACATGCCAGGCACCTGAGCCTGTGCTCCCCACCACATGCTCAACATCTTCCTAAAGTCTCTGTACTGGCTCTAGCTTGGCCCTGTCCCACTCACCTCCCCAGACTCTGCTGCTCCAGGTGATAAAGTCCTTGGAACTGCACCTCTTAGACCCTTAGACCAGCTGGCTCCCTGTTTTACACACTGAGGAAACTGAGGTACAGACAAGGAGAGCAGGGGGCTTGAGGTCACCCAGCCAGCTGGAGACAACCCCAGAGTTCCAGTCCCAGAATAATAATAGTCTTTGCTTCCTGGTGGCTTCCCATAAGCCAAACTTCCCAAATATTAGTATCACTCAAAGATATGGTGGGAGAGGTGTTTTTTTTTTTTTTTCAATACGAGCAAACAAAAATATATTAAAGAATGGAATAAAAATGAATATGACGTTTTTTTTTAAGAAGTGATCAATCCCCAAATTGTTCTGTGCTATGGTGGCTTCTCCTGCCAGTGACCTCAGACTACCAGAGAGGGTTCACTACCCTCTGGCCTAAGGGGGCTTTGTAGGAAATGTTGCAGGAGCATTGCTCTTAACACTAACCAGCAGCCTAAAGATAATCCAAGCCCTCACTAGCCCTAACCCCTAGAGGCCGATTTGATCAGAAGAGGTGTGAACCATGGAGACAGCCCTAACGGGGGAGCCACAGTACAGGGGACTGGAGGTGGCATGAGCCTGGAGTACTCAAGGGCCAGCAGAGAGGCCTGAGGGGCTGGGGCAGAGGAAGAGGGGTCGGGAGGGAGGTCAGAGGAGTCATGAGGGTCTTAGAGATCAGTAAAAGAACTCAGGCTTTATTTTTTTAAAACTTTATTGAAATGGAAGTGTTTTGGATTGTATATGAAAATCCCACACTGTACCCCAGAAGTGCATTAATGTACATAGTTACCATTCAATAAAAAAAAAAATAATTTAAAAAAAAAAAGTAAGAAAAAAAAGAAAGAAAGAAATTAACCTGAGGTTACATTATTTAGGTTACATTGTTGTCACTTCCAGGGTAAAGTTCCATTTGTAGAAGAGCCCCTCACCCAGGGAGATGTGTTATACACCCTCACAATGTGCCCATTAGGTGAGATCCCACTTCATACCCTCCCTCCTGCTGCTATATGTCCTCTCCCCTCCCCTTCCCTCTTTCCTCTACCCTAGGGTGACCAGATTTTAACATCGGTAGGGCGAGACAACATGGGGGGGCGGGGAACGGGACGGGGCAGGGCAGGGCCTGACAACAAGGCAAACTTTGATAAGCAGTTCTCGATAATCGGCAATTATTTGTTATTATTACAGTTTAACATTATAAAATTAACAAAGATAATATAAAACTCATATTCCGGCGAAATAGCCACATGGCAGCCGAAAACCGTATATTTCCTTCTTGTTCTCCCACCGGTTCGTGCATTCTTTCCAAAAATCAGGACTTTTTTAAAACACCGCGGGACTCAGGACAAATTGTTGAAAAGCAGGACTGTCCCGCCAAAAGCGAGACGTCTGGTCACCCTACTCTACCCCCCACCTGGAGTATAATAGCGTTTTATCAAAGAACTCGAGCTTTAATCTAGGGAAGATGGGAGCCATGAAGGGTGTGAGTAGAGGAAGGCAGTGTGGCACTGACCTTCCTAAAGCCTCTCTCTTCCTGCCTGGTGGAGAGGAGACCACAGGGACCTGGTTGGGCAGTTCCTGCAATAATCCAGGTACACGGTGGCTGTGATCAGGGAGGCAGCTTAGACAAACTTATTTTCCAAGGTTGCAGGAAGGGATCTAGATATTGACTAATAATGAAACGAACAAAAATCACACAGTGCCTGGCACATAGTGGGCCCCAAGGAGATGACAGGTATTGTTATTATAAGTGAACTGAAAGAACCGATAAATCTGAAATCAAATCTTCCAGCTGCCCGGCCTCATTTGTCTGAGTCCATTAGCTCCATCCAGACTCTAGCAGGGAATTGGAAACAAAACAAAACAAACCCTCAGGCTGAAAAGAGAAATCACCAATGACACAGTACAGGGGAGAGACCCTCAGCAAGGTCTTCATCGCAGGGGAGAAGGGCTTAGTGAAGTGATAAAAACATCCACATTTCACAGGTCCGACACATGCCTGAGTGGCCTGTATCTGCAATGTTTTTAAGAGGAAGATAACGTTTAAAAATGATTTCCTCTTTTGGGGTTTAAAAATTAAATAAAAAATTGGGAGAGGCACACACATACACACTTGAATTTTCACAAACCAAACCCCTTCTTCTGAAATCAACGGTTTCAATGGGACTTTTTAACGGGATGCAATTATGTCAATAGCATACAGGGTTCACACAGGCACCAGATCAAGTGTGCTTTATTGGGAGTGAAACTGACAGCCAGTTTAGATCAGAAAATGTGGCCTTGGGTGGGGTCTAAAGAGAAGATACAGCCACAGGGCAAATTAGCCCTCAGGTCTTCAAAGATAGAGTTCATGCCTGTCAGGTTTTGCTCTTAGTGAGAGTATCAGTCATAAAATTCCCAAACAAGGTGGGACATTTCCCTGGAGCATAGAGAGTAGGACCCACCCAGAAGCAAGGACAGTCATTATTCTGGGGCTAGAACTCTGTGACTTGGAGCCCCCTGCTCTCCCTCTCTGTACCTCTGTTTCCCCAGTGTGTAAAACAGGGGGCCAGCTGGTCTCGGATGATTTTTCTGAGTCCAGAGTTATAATAAGTGAATGTAGAATCAAGATGAAAGAAGGCAAATGAGTGGGGAGGAGGAGGGAAATATAATCCTAAAGGTTAAATCAAAGAACAAACAGAAGAAGAAAAGCTCCCTCCGTGAGAACGCCATGACAACTGACACCTTCACCGTCTCAATCCTTCCTATAGTCCCAGGACATGGGTATGATTAGCCCCCATGCATGAATGTGGCAGCTGAGACTCAGGAGAGGTGGCAGGACTTGCCTGAGGTCACACTGTGAGTCAGACAAAGAAAATAGCTGGAGAAGTGGATTTGACTGAGGGGAAGGTCCAGAGGCAAGGTCCCCACTAGATCCATCAGTGCCAGGTCCAGGGCTCTGTCCCTCACTCTCTGGACTGAGCCACTGTCATACCCTTGATGACTTCTAATTACAAAGATTGGTGCCAGCACCTTCCAGCTACATGGCTGGATGTGGAGCAATTGGAATCTGAGTTCAGGTCCACCTGAATGTCAAGTTCAGGTACTCTCTGTCCCTTAGCATTGTCCTTCCTAGTAAATCAGATACCAATTTCTATGCATTCTCTCTGCATGAATTGCTCTCTGACCCCCTCATCCTCTCAGATGCAACTGTCTGTCTTTGAAGCACAGGAAGAAAAACCCAGGACAGCACCTGGTTCATCAAGCCCCCTCCATGAGATTGGGGCAGCAGAGCATCTGACCCATGGACTCTGGATGCCTGGGAGGCCTTTCTTGCAAGGAAGACCCCAGGGTGGGGAAGGCAATACCAGGCCCAGCTGGTGTCATGCAGCTGATGTCAGGTTGTCTCCAGGACCAAACCTGGAAGGAGCCAACATCAGGGCCCGAACTCCAGGAAAGGGCAAAAGTCAGAGGGAGAACAGAACAGCTGGGCCAGGGGACCCAAAGCAGCCCACAGTCCAGGTAAGGTTATGGTGAGAGACAGTAGCTCCTGGCCAAGTGTGCGGACAGGGGGCCCCCTGCACCACTGGTGGGCACATAAATTGGAAGAATCACTTTACAAAACTGTTCAGCGGCCTGTGTCCATGCTGAACTTGTGCAGACTTCATGACTCAGAAATTCCACTCCTCAACATCCGCCCAGTAGAAATTCAGCCATGTGTTCACCAAAAAGCATGTGCAAGAATTTCATAGCAGCCCTGTTTCTAACAGCCCCTAACTGGAAAGTAATCAAATTTCGTCTTGAGTTAAACAGGTAGATAAATAGTTGCATATTCATATAATGTACCAACACCACGCATCAATAAGAATCAGCAGTGCACCACTTAACACATCCACCTGCACTAATCACACAAACATCATGTTGGACAAAGCAGAAACAAGACAGTGTAAGCGCATTCATATAAGAGTCTGGAGCAGGCACCAGTGATATGCTGTGTTACAAGTCAGGACACTGATTACCCGTCCTGATTTGGAGGAACAGTGACAGGCATGGAAGTGAGGGGGTCTCTGGCGTACTGGTAATGATCTCTTTCTTGATCTGGGTGCTGGCGCCACAGGTATGTGTAATGTTAGAAAGATCTTCTAACTATACACTTAGGATTTGTGTACTTTCCCCTGTGTCAGCCTCACATTACTTTATACTAAAAGGTTTGCTTTAAAAAAGTTAATCCAAAGGGCCCTTTTTACTAAAATGCCCAGAATATGCCAAAGGGCAAGGGTGCCATCACACCAGACACAACCAACAGTGTATATGAACAAATTATTGTTTTATTGAACAATGAAAGAATGAGCAGATTGATAACTGCATGAACCATTCAATAAATGAGTGAACTAAGGAATTACAAACCGATGAATGAATGAAGTCATGAATGAAAACACAAGCAATGGAGAATAAACCAAGGTGTGGAGCAAGGAACAAATGAACACA
>NW_003852579.1:2142248-2152415 GCF_000181295.1 Otolemur garnettii
ATGCTGCTCACTCCTCAGGATTAACTCCAGGTTCTTTGGAAAGAGCTAAATAGAATTGACTACATTGTTTTCCCAATTATGTTGCAGATAATTACCTATTATGTAGCAAAACCCCAGGATGATTTTAATAATCACTATTTAAACAGCACATTTTTGCCATCTCCCTACAAATTAACTTCTAGGAGGTGTAATTAATGGCGGCATGGGAAAGTTTGCTGTGTGGCCTGGGAATGCGGATGGGGGGAGGCCATCGCTGTGACTGCCTGTGAGACCCTGAACCTGGGTGCTGCTGTGTACAGGAGCTCAAAACACCTCAATCCGGGACATCAAGTAAGTGACTTCCATCTCAGCCTCAGTTACCTCCCTGTTAAACTAGGATGATTTCCCGAATTCCCAAACTCACTGGGATATTAGGAAATATCACTCCAGGCCTGGAGAAAGGTCACATTAGTCACACACACCCCCTATCCGCCCCCACAGTGAGGGCACATGGCTTAGCACTGGGTAACAGAGGGTGGGGCTGAGTCTCACTCCTCAGTACATTCTCAGCTCCCCAGCACAGGGCCTGGCAGGGAGCAGGTGCTCAGGAAACACTGGTTAAAGGAATAAATTAACCTCATCCTGTATTGCATGTTGCAGGAACTGCGTTTATAAACAGAAGAAGGTCCGAGAGACAAATGGCCTCTCACCCAGCACTCTGTCATCTGCTCGTGGTTGTCCAGCTCCCACCTCCCTCCCGCCCATCAGTCCTTCTGGTTTATTCCATTTGTGTCTGCCTGACTCAGCCCCTCTCCCACTTCCTGTGTGATGCCTCCAATGTCTGTGAGCCTGAAGAGAGCAGAAAATCTGTTAGGACTGTGTATGAAGTATTGACAGGCTCTGAAAGAGGAGCCAGGGGCTGTGTTTGAGTGAAGTCCCTGAGGAAATAAGGTGTTTCTGGGTCTCCACACTGACCCTGACACGAGGCCAGCATTGACAAGAGATCAGCACGTGGACTGATCTTAGAGCCCAACTCCTGCCCCACAGCGATGACAGAGACCCAGCCCTCCAGGGAGTGCCTGGAGAATCCAGGTCCCTTGGCCACAGACTCACTGCAGCCCTGCTGTCCACCACATCTGCACCTGTGACGTGGGAATTTTTGCCACTTTCCAAGAGACCAACAGCTGGGGAAGGGTGGTCCCAGGGACAGGCAGGGCGCCTCCTCTCCAGTTTGCTGTGGTCTTCAAATTGACCTTGATCATCACAGGTTGCTCTTAGAGGAAGAAGTTCTAGCAAGAAAAGAGAAATAGACAGAGGTGGCTCCTGTGACACAAGACCAGGTTATTTTACACAGTTAACCATGGGTGTTAGAAGTGCCATTTCCATCCACACTGTTAAAGGAAATATTTGATTAAGTGATGGGAGGTTTCTGGTTACTTTAAATCAGTGCTTTTCAATCTTTCCTTATCTCACAGCACCCTTGAACATATAGTTAAACTTCTTTCAAAAAAATTTATTTAATGATCTTTAAAATTTTTCTTGACACAACTAAGATCCTCTCACAGCACACCAGTGGGTTAAAAATCACTGAGCTAGGCTACCTCTTGCTAAGGGACCAGCATCCTCCTTTGGGTATGCCCAGGCCTGAATATTCCCAGAGCCAATAGGTAGAGCCTTCCTCAGGGAAGGAAATGGGTTTCTCATCCCTCCAGCCACTGCCACACCCCAGATCCCTCAGGGGTCATATCACATTCCCCATTTTACAGAAGAGGAAACTGAGGCTTGGAGACATGCAATCACTTGTTCTAGGCCTCAAAGCGTGTTAGAGCCTAAATGGGAGAGAGATGTGAACTCTGACCTGTCTGACCCCAAGTCTGTGCAAGCTCCTGCCCACCTCCCTTTCCTTTAATCAATTCATTGCCTGTGTGCCTCAGTTTTCTCATCTGTAAAATGGGGATAAAATGGTACTTACTTCCTGGGATTATCATGAAGATTAAATAATTTAATACACAGAGCAGTGCCTGGAACATAGAAATCTCTCAATCAATATTAGTTATGAAACTTATTAATTAGTTCAGATACTAGATAATATCATTGTGCCACCTTCATTCCTCCCTTCTCTGGGATGAGTTGGCTTTTCTTCTTTGATCAACGCTGTATCCCTCTGTGGACTTTGAGATTAGAGTGGAGAGGTGACCCGTCTGAGGACAGACATCTGATAAATCAAGATTCTGATACCCTTTAAAGCAGTAATTGTCAATTGGTGTGGTGTGAGAGGCTCTTACGTAAAAATGTTTAAAGATCATTAATTACATTTTTTGAAAGAAGTTCCGAGCACAGTGAATATATTCTTTTTTATACTCTTTTTTTTTTTTTTGATCGACATAGTTTAAGTGTCCCTCACTTAAACGTGTTCCAATGTGCCATGAGATAAGAAAGGTTGAAAAACTCTGGACTAGCTGATCTAGCCTTGGGGGTCTGTGAGGCACAGGGACCTGTACATCCAGGGTCGTTTCCAGGGCCCAAGACCCATCCCAGCAAGGAGCGGCAGACACTCAACACCTGTTTTAAAAATCTTTTTAGCAAAAGTGCTGAGTTCCACGGTCAAGTCCAGAGTCTTGGTAAATGTCTAAGGAGTAAAATGACAAGATCACGTGGTAGATAAATGGTCCGCCATACTCTGGGCTATTTTCCATAGTCATTGCAATTTGCATTCCAGCCAGCAATGGATGAGGAGTCAGGTCTTCCACATTCTCACCAATACTTGTTATTTTCAGCCTTTTCAATTCTAGCCAGTCTACTGGGCGCATTATGCATCTCATTATAGCTCTAATTTGCATTTTCTTGATGACTAACAATGTTGAACATCCCCTCGTGTACTTACTGGCCATTCATATATCTTCTTCTTTGATTACTTTTTAATGGAAAACGCATTTGCATCCAAACTGAAATTATATTGTCAACAGTTAATTATCACTTGTCAAACAAGTGTGTGCCCAGATTGTGGGTTTAATTTTCATGGAGGTTTGCAAACGCCTCGT
The DNA here is from genome assembly GCF_000181295.1 of Otolemur garnettii. NCBI lineage: Eukaryota > Metazoa > Chordata > Mammalia > Primates > Galagidae > Otolemur > Otolemur garnettii. The sequence continues at coordinate 2,145,269 of NW_003852579.1, forward strand.
TCCTCTTGTTTGACAAAGCCTCTCTGAGAAAGAGACCGTCATTGTTGGAAATGGTGCTTTTGAAAAAGGAGTTTTGAAAATAAATAGTGGTGTCTAAGCCAGGGCTCCTTGCAAGTAGCAGAAAGCTATTTGGTTCTGCTCAAGAAAAATTACGTGTGGAGGTGTATTTTTCCAGGCTGGAGGGGGATGGGGGTGGTGAGGGCAATGGTTTCATGGAACTCACAGAAGACTTACAGAGCCTGAAACCAGGGCCAGGAACCCCCACTAGGACTCCAGAAAGCCACTTGCTCCCCATCCTTATCACACATCCTTAGGTCAAGGGGAGCAGAGACTCACCGGACAGTTGGGTCACTTCTCTGTTTGGCCCCTGACTTGCTGGTGCCCTGGCAAATACTTAGACTCTCAAATACATACTTGTCCCCATGGCCAGGTCCTACCTGACAGGGCTGTGCACCACGTGTTATATGTCAACACACAAGTGGAGCTCTTCACCCCTGACCAAGGAGCCAGAGAGGGTAATGTCTGTGCCTACCAGCTCAGGAAGGGCAACAGTGGCATCTCAGGGCAGGGGACTCCTTAAGACTGAAAGCAGAATGCATTCCCGACTCCTGAGAGGTGAGCACAGTGGCACCACCAGTAGGGTCAACCCCACTCCACCTGGCAGAGCAGGTGCTGACACTGCCCCCACTCCCCTCTGCCTTGCGAGCCCACCATCTCCCACAGACCAGGCTTCTAAAGCTACCTCTGCCTGACATGGGTTGCAGGCAACATGAATTTATGCCTGCATGTTCCTGTGCATGTGGAGTATTTGTGTAAGTTTTGTCTGTGTGTATATGGGGATATGTGTGTCTTTGTGTCTGAATATACATGTGTGTTTATGTGTCTGTGTGTACACTGTACATATCTGCACACCTGTGCACACACACAGGGTTCTGGATGGAGCTTCAGGGATTCACTGAACCCTGGAACCCATTAGAGCCCTGACTCCAGGCCCCTGCCCTCACCGCCCCCCTTACCATGACCAAGGAGGGCACTCTGTCCCTCCAGCTCTAACTGGTGTAAATGCTGCTCTAATTCCTAATCTCTGCCTGCAATTTATAAAATGGTTTCTTCGGTTCCTGCAAAAGGAGCTCCAGGGTCAGCCCTGCTGTGTGTCTCCCAGAGGATCTTCACGAAAATGATGTGGCCAAAAGTGTTGTCTTGTAGTTAAGCAAAAAGGAGGCCAATAAATAAATTGTCACGAGGGGGAGGGAAAATGGAGAGGAGAAAGGTGGCCGTGGAACCTGAGAGTGACTCCAGGAGATGCAGAGAGAGTCCTTTAAGGAAATTTCCTCACTCAGGGTCAGCTCTGTTTATTCAATAGAATAATAGACCAGCCTCACCGTCTCCTGGGATAGGAATATTTTTTTCTTTCCTCTTCTCCATCCAGCCCTGGGACCCTCAGCCCCACATCCCCTGCCCAGGAAAACGGGGCTGCCGCCAGCAGGAAGCTCAGAAAGACCACTGAATGGAAACCCAGACATGCTCAGAGGGCCTTTCCATTCAGGCTGGGAGTGAACATGCAGATCTTGGCCATCAAGGGACAGGACCAAATTTGCCCAAAGCCCCCAGATACTGACTGTTCCCTCGGGACAGGGACAGATGGCTTTCTTTGTTTTTCTCTTATTTTCAGCTTGGCACTTTTACAGAAATTGCTTTCACAGCTTTAATCCTGATTTGGTGGACATTCGGGAATTTGGTACAACCCTCTCCTCTGACCCTGGGAGGCGCCCATTCCTAAATGTGTGCCTAAGATGCCTCGGGGTGGCCATGTGGGGAAGGAGTGCCCCGGATGGGAAGGGGAAGAAGGGAGGTGCCATGGGCCCCACCTATGCCCCGCCACCTGAGGCAGCTACCTGCATGAGCGGAGTCCTCATATGGGTCACTGGGACAACACCTGCATTTTACAAACTCCTCACAGATCCTGTTTCCTGAAGAGTGGCTAGGACAGAGAGAATCGGGGCCCCCATCCTACAGGTGATTGGCCCAGCCAACATCATGACCAGTGCTTAGACAGTGACATTCCTGAGCCCAGAGCACAGGCACTCAGAGTAGCGTGGCTGTGGAGACGCTTCTGGTGACCCCAGTGACTGTGCCAGGTAAGCAGGTAACCACAGGATTATTCACCCCATAACTATTAGGCACTGGTATTCTAACAACATCACACTATTCACCTAAGATCTCCTTACAGGAAGCTATTCTAACAAAAGAGAAATTTATAGGGAGATTAAAGAATAAAAGTATGGTAGTAAAAAATGAAACCATCCTAATTATATCAATAGCAGATTAGTTAAATAAATTATAGAACATCTCTATAGCCCATTCCCAAGAATATTTAACAAAGTGGGGAGCTGGGCAGGATGGAGAGTCAGGTAAGAGAGTCCCAAACTTGCAGCTGCACATGCAGGGGACACAGCTGGGTCCACCAACGTTCACTTCTCCTACTGGGCCCTCTGGAGAATGGCACCTCCACAGCCTTCATGCCAGGCAGCTGTGAGACTTGCATTGCCAGCGAAGTGTGAATAGAGGCAGTGAGGGGCCCTTCCAGGTGGGAGCTCTTAGGGTCAGAGCTCAATCCCCTTGTCTACCCTTCCCTGTCATGGCGACTGTTGGAGCGAGTGTTGACATGTCGACATCCTCTATGGTAGAGACTTTACTGGTGAGAGTCCCTGGGTGTCTGTGAAGAGCCACACCCTCCCTGTTGACCACAGGGGACAGTTAGCAAGAGTGAGAAGTAACCTTTATTGTTTAGGGGGTTGCTTGTTACTGTATCACATCTTAACCCATCCTGACAGTCTCACCAGTATGAAACCAATTATGAAAATATATACTTGTATATGAATAAAAATGGAATGAAGAAAAGTATGAATAGGTAAAACTTATCTTTGAGAGGCAGGCTATCAGATGATTTAGATGTCCTTGCATATTGATGTCCACCCTTGCCACGTGCTTCTCAAGGAGGACACATTGCTCTATTAAGAGGGAAAGATCAGTGTTATTAACAAGAACGCCTGGGCACTGGCTGAGGCCACTTTTGTTCCAGGCTGCAATTTTCTCTCCTTCATCTCAGGCACCTGGACACTTAGCATCTGTCCCACCCAATTAGCCCTTTATTATAGATCATTTTTTCCCTTAATTGTCTGCCCTGCATAATTTAGCACGGTCATATACTGTCTTGTTGCCAAACGTTTAATTTAGTGTCTCTTGGCCTCTGTTTCTTCATGTCAAAGTGCAGTGGCAGAAGAAAGGGAAATCTTTAGAGTCCCCTCACCCCAACACTCCTCTGGGTCTGGAGTAATCCAAGCCACCGGCGATGTGGAACTTAACCCTGTGCAAGGCACTGTGCTGAGCACTCTTCATGCCTTAGTTCACTTACTTATTTCAGAAGCCCTATGAAGGAGCCACTGTTGTTATCTACCCCTCCTGTCTATCTTCATGGTGAAGACACTGAAGTTCAGAGAGGTTTAGAAACTCATCCAAGGTCACACAGCTCAGAAGCGGTGGAGCCAAACTTTGACACGTGTCATTAGCTCCAGGTCCCTGCTCTTCCTGCTCTGGTGAGTGATAGGACTTTACTCTGCCCAGACCTGTGCCAGGGTCTTCACGCACAAAGAGGAGACAGGTGTCTGCCTGCAAGCCAAATAATAACAAAGATAGTAATGGTGCCAGGTAGCGTGCATCCAGGGCATACTATGGGCCAGGTATTTAACACCCATTATGTCCTGAAGTCCCCACAGCATCCTACCCAGCAGACTGTCACAGCCTCCATGTTAATGATGAGGATCTGAAGAACAGAGAGTCCCTGTGTTTCTTCCAGAGTCCCATCCCTCAGTGTGCTCTGGAAGTGTCATTTGAGCCCAAGAATCTTCCTCCATCCAATGTACCCTCATGAAATCTTCACAATAACCCTATGGGGGTCAGTATTATTGTGTCCATTTTACAGAGGGGAAAACTGATGGGACTCACTGAGATTGAGCTGCTTGCCCAGGGTCACACACTGAGTGAGTATTGGAGGCTAAACCTGAGCCTGGGTCTGTGGGGTCCGGGGCTCATTTTCTCCTCACTGCTCCAACAGTGAGACCCCTGGGGGTTTGGGGAGTGACAGGTGCCCTCCAGGTGCAGGAGCTACTGCCCACCCGAATGCTCCTGGGGGCCAGAGAACCACCGGCCCTGACACAGCAGAATAGAAGTGACAGCAGAATCCTTTACCGAGCCTGTTACATGTGTTGCCACATTTAATCCTGATCCCCCAGCCCAAAGGCAGATGCTACTGTTATTCAACTCACACTTGAGGAGACTGAGACCAGAGAGGTTAAGTAAACTTCCAGAAGTCCTCACAGCGAGGAAGCACAAGAGCCAGAACTAGAAACAGGTCAGCAAAAGCCTGTGATCTGACCATTGGGCAACAGTGCCTGGGGCTCAGACATGATTTACAGGGCCTGAGCCTCCTCTACTGGGGTTTGAAATTAGAATATAAAACCCTAAAGGCGAGGCCTCCAGAGATGAAAGGTCAGATGCTGTCCTAGGAGAGATGGAGAAAGAGCAGGAGGGCTCTGGGTGGGAAAGGGAGGGGGAGCCTGGAACAGCCGGGTGAGTTCCCCACAGGGGCCCCTGTGGGACAGGGTAGCACCGTCTGGGTGAGTCAAGTTGTAACTGTGGCCAATGCTGTCTGCCAGGTGGACACCAGCCAGACCCAGCCAGGGTGACTGGAAGGCTCTGACTCACAGTGGGTCCTAAATCCAGCAGGAGTTGATGGCCCAGCATAATTGTCCTAATTGCCATTGTCATGGCTAATAACATTATGTGAAAGCTATAAACTCAGAAAGTCAAAAGTGGGCCCCCGAGTAGGCGGTGGATGGTTTACTGGACATGATTTAAAGGGAAAACCTGAAGGAATAACCAGAAGCCTCGGGGAGAAACAAGTTGGGGGGGCTGAGTGTCTGCCTTGGGAGTGGGGGAGTGTGCCCTTCACCGAGTCCCAGAAGCCTGTGCTTATCACAGCAGAATCAGAGGATATCAAGAAAAGTTGGATGACAAACGTTATCATCTTTGAAGATTAGAAGTACAAGACACAAAGATAGTAAAGCAGTCAAATCGAAGTGAGTTTCATAAACCAATAAAATATCTGGATGTCAGAATGGGACAAGTTTGGATACTTAGAACATTAACATCGCAGAACCTTGAAAACAGGCTGTGCACGTCCTGGGCTCAGAGAATCCCAGGCTGTGTGAGGCCGGGATATCCAGGCCTGTCTGCCCTTCTCCTCTCCCATCCACCTAACCGCCCATGTCATCTTGGCTGGAAGGACGCCCAAGGTCCAGGAGTCTGGGACGAAGGCTCCAGGAGCTGGAGAAGGAGGCGTCAGAGGAAGGGGTAAATGGGGTCTGTCTGACTCTGAGTCTCTCAGCTCCTGGGACAGAGCCCTGTTGGCGTCCTGACCACCGCAGACTGTCATTATTTATCTAACTCTGTCTCTCCAACAAGGCCAAGAGAACAGGAAACCCCCTTACTCCTCTCTGCTCCCCGATCCTCAGTGTGGGGCCCACAGGCCACTGAGAGACATGCAATGTGAGGGCTGCAGGGACGGGCTCTCTGGGCAGCTCAGGACCCCACCAAGCCTTTGCACACATTATCCCCAGGTACCTTCTGCCCTCACTTCCTTCAGCACCACTCAATGTTGCCTGCTCAGTGGAGTCTCTCCCTGAGCCCCACGTGCCCCCCATCACTCTCTCCTATCCACACGGGTTGGGATCCCCATGCATGTGGTCATGGCCATCTGGCATCTATCTGTCACGTCTTCCCTGCAGAATGCCAGCCCCATGAGGAGGAGACTTGGTTTCTTCACAGATGCATCCCCAGTGCCCAGAACAGAGCCTGGCACACAGTAGGCACGCAGCAACCTCTGGGGTAACTAACTGCATGGACAAACAGGCTAAGTTTCTCCATCTGTAAAATGGGAATGTTGGTCTCTGTGGTCTTCCAGGTCTCTCCCAGGTCCCTCCCCACATAGCCCTGTGACAGTCATCTGCCTGGGGAGCCAGGAGGCTGGGAATCTGGAAGTCATGATGGGCAGGTCTGCCTGGGGGCCAGGAACAGTGTGACAGGCAGGGCCTCCCAGCAGGGCTGGGCTGGGCTGCAGGTTTTGTGTCCCTCTTGCAGCCCAGCTTCCCTTAGGGTGCTAACGAGCAGCCTGGGGAGCGGTTATTAAACTGTGATGTGCCCGTAGGTGTGGAACTGTGGAAGCCAGTTTTGCATATTTTGATAAATCTATAAATATGGAGTGTAATTATCCATCATTAGCATATGCTTATACTCTGCAGAAGTGTGGCCTGCTGCCCAAAGAGTGCGCATTGCCAACTCACGACCAAGACACAGTGACACTAACCTGGCCATTGTGTGTCCCCACCACTGAGGACATGGAATGTATCATCCTGAGGAGGAGGATGGGCAAATTTCCCCACACCACAGGCAGGTCTGGGGCCCTGCAGCACCAGGAGGGACAGAGGACAGGGTCGGGAGAGAGGTCAGCCCAGCCACCAGCCTGGACCTGGGTGATGTCAGCAGGGCAGGGAGGGGTCACCTGGGTACCTGTTTCTGCAGGCTCCGTCTAGGACCCTGCAGTGACCCTCTGGAGACCAGTCTGTTCTCATTTGACCTGGGGTCACCTCTCTAAGCCTCAGTTTCCCATGACATAAAATGGGATGAAAGAGCTCCCTCCTCCTGGGGTGTTGTGAGGCTAAAGAGTGAGCGCAGATAAAGGTGCCCACATGTGCAGGACGTGCCCACACCGCGACCTGACATTCCTACTGATGTCACCCCCGGAGCTGCTACAAGGTAGAAAACCATGGGCCCATTTCACAGATGGGCCTAATCCCTGCAATAGCTGACAGGTATTAACACATCCCCATGTGCCAGGCACCTACACACACGACCCCACATCACCTTCATGACTTTCCTACTTGGCAGATGCTATTATTGCCCTCACTCCACAAGGGAGGGGTCTGTGCCCTATGGCTCAAGAACACTCCAGATCACACGGCCCCCAGAGGTGGGGACTTAGAGCAGGGCTTTCTGCTCCTAAGGCCCCAGGGCCCACACTGCCAGGGAC
>NW_003852579.1:2152774-2154277 GCF_000181295.1 Otolemur garnettii
AGGACAAAAGGCCAACACAGCCAACATCCCTGAGCATCTAACCTACATGGAACCACCTCCCACCAGATTATATAAGAGCGTTTCATGATCCAGTTGTCTGAGCCACTGCTAAGTTTTTTACTACTTGCTGCTCAAAATACCTGCAGGAAGGTAGCACTCCACTCTGCATCAAGCACACAGCTGCTTATCTACAATGGGTCTCCCTCACCAATCCCTACAATCTCAGAGGGCAGAAGTTGTATCTCACTGATCCCTCTGCCTGCTCTGCTCTGGGGGCTAACACAGGGTGTGGAGCACAGTCAGTCTAATGCGACTTGCTGAGTGACATGAATAAACAATGAGAAAATACACAAAGGAATGAATGAATAAGCAAGTGACGGGTGAAAAACCAACGTAAAAGTCTTGGGCCCAAATGCAGGATTAACATCTGGCAGGTAGACAGACAGGAGGGATGGAAGAGGGTGCAGGTGGGGACCGGGGATCAGAGGAAAAGCAGCAGCCCCTCCCCTGCCGCCTTCAGCAGGGACCAGGGCACTGTCTTGCTCCAGATGTCCCTCCTGCTCGCACAGACTTCTGGCCTGTAAAATCCCACCTGCCCCCAGCCCCAGCCCCTCCTGCTCTTTCTGGCTTTGACAGCAAAGGGCCTCTCTCCTTCCCCAGACACTGAAAGACAAGGCTTTGTGCTCTGTCATTTTCCCCCTAAAAAATCGCTGCGAGGAACAGAATGGCTATCATTATGCCAACCGCAATTCTTTGCTGCATTATTTTCTAAGATGGAGGACGGAGAACCAGGACAGGGGGTGGCGAGGAGAAGTGGAAAGAGACTGTGCAGGGTGGACAGGCTCTAACATTTCAGCTCCAGGTTTCCCAGGGAGACTGGATTAAGGGATCATTTCAAATGAATTTTGCCATCAGAGTGAGAGGCCTGTCTCCCCCCAAATGCTTTACTTTGACAGTTGGCTTCATGGGCCTTGGCAGAATTCATTTTTCCAGTAGACAAGATCAGGGAATAAAACAAAATACATCCGGCCATGAGAACTCTGTTAACCACTTGACATAATTGTGTTTCATCCAGTGCTGGGGTTTTGGCAAAACTGAAAAGTCATTCTCTTTCCTCTGGCATCTCACTTGCGGTGTCTAGGAAGAGTCCGGCTGTCAGACAGGCAAGGGCCGGGGTGGAGGTGGCCCAGCATCCATGCCTAGGCTCACCCTGTTTCTCCTCTGCCCCCAGAGTCTGCAGAAGAAGCCGGCCATGGAAAGCCCTAAACAGAAAAGGCCCTAGGCCCTAGACCATATACTTGGCCACTAACAGGCTGGATTTCAGGAAGGACGGTGACTCCCCTCTCTCCCATCCTGGCTGCCTGGATCAACACCCGCCTCTCATATATACACATTCAGCATCATTCTGGCTGGTGGGGATGTTAAGTGGGGCCACAGGGCCTGCATCAGCCCCCGACTGCTGCGTCTCCAGGCCCATGAAGTAGGCAATTTATAATCCTGACA
>NW_003852579.1:2156300-2158028 GCF_000181295.1 Otolemur garnettii
CTCCTCCCAGCCTGCCCACTTCCTACCTGCCTGCCCCACACCTCGCCCTCCTCCTAACTACCTACTCACCTCCTACCTGCCTGTCCTCCTCCTCCCACCCTGTCCACTTCCTACCTGCCTGCCCTCCTCCTCCCACCCTGCCCACTTCCTACCTGCCTGCCCTTCTCCTCCCACCCTGCCCACTTCCTACCTGCCTGCCCTCCTCCTACCTACCTACTCACCTCCTACCTGCCTGCCCTCCTCCTCCCAGCCTGCCCACTTCCTACCTGCCTGCCCTCCTCCTCCCAGCCTGCCCACTTCCTACCTGCCTGCCCTCCTCCTCCCACCCTGCCATTCTCTTACCAGCCTTCTACCTCCTGCCTGTTTATCCACCAACTACCAGCCTGGCCACCAGCTCACCAACATGCAGAGTGACTACATATCCATCCATTCATTCATCCATTCATTCATTCACTCATCAGTCATTATACAACATACTGCGATGAATAAAATAAAATTCTTCTCACCCTGTAGAGGTTCATAAGCTATGTCTTAGGCTAACATAGCCATTCTGCAGGCCAGTGTGGAGGAACTAGGTTTGACCACTTGAAGAACTTCGGGACATGAATGAATTGGGGCTGGAGGAGGGGCGTCACCACGCAAAGGTTTTAGGCATAGATTCTGTAGGCAATAGGCCTGGGATTGAGCCCCAGCTCCACTGTTCACAGCCACGTAATTTATCCTCTCTGAGTTTCAGGCCATCACAGTGTCTACCCTATACCACATACCACTTGTCAGGGTGCGATGAGACACAGTGTGAGGAGAGTTTAGCTCAGTGTCTAGCACAAGACTGTTGAGAACAGCCTGTTGTCCTCTTTCAGAGACATGAAGTTCATTGGGGAAAGAACCAGGCAGGCCTGGCTTCAAATCTCCACTCTGCTGCTTACTACCTCATTCAATCTCTCTGAGCCTCAGTTTCCTCATCTGTGAAATGGAGAAAACACATTTATAATCCCTTGGGATGGGATGGGGAAGAACTGAGGGGGAGGGGATGGAGTTGGGCTCTGAGGGTCAAGCTGAGCACAGCTGCCATGGGTACCTGCCCGCCCCTCCTTCCTCCTCCACCTTGACATTGAGATGTAATGAAGGACAAGGTGGAGGACATCTGCAGAGGATCATGTCCCCATCATAGCCCCAGCCCCCCGCCAAGGGCTGCCCAGTCTAGTGACACAAAGCTCCAGACCTCCTGGACTAGGCAGCAAGAATCGCAGAGCTGACTGGGAGGATGAGCCCAGGAGCCCTGAGTGGCTACAGCAGGCCCACCCAGGGCCACACCCTGAAAGGTGCCCTCAGCATTACAGGGGCAGTTTCTTCAAAGATAGTCAGCTACTCCAGGAGAGTCCGTATGCTAGAGAATGTAAAATAACAAAATACTATAAAAGAAAAAATAAAGGGAATGAACCATTTTTCATCCTCTCTTTGAACTGTCTAAAAAGAAAAATCTACACTGTAAAGACGGTGGCCCTTCAGCCACTGATTCCAGAGGGGTGCAGCTGATAGCCTGTGGCCCCCTGGGCAGAACCTGGAGAGGCTGCAGCCTCAGATGCTTGGCAGCAACGTCCAAGGCACATCAGGGAGGGGCAGAGCCCTTCTCGGGGAGCTCTGTCCCACTTGCTGTGTGTCTCTGGGAAATCAAGCTCCCACTCTGGGGCCTTAAAGGGTGTGACATAGGAGCATAGCGGGGGGGGG
>NW_003852579.1:2158297-2162928 GCF_000181295.1 Otolemur garnettii
ACTCGCTTGAGCCCAGGAGTTGGAGGTTGCTGTGAGCTGTGAGCTGTAATGCCATGGCACTCTACCCAGGGGGAGAGCTTGAGGCTCTGTCTCAAAAAAAAAAAAAAAAAGAAGAAATCTGTCTTCTGCCTGAGAAGGTGAGGCGGACAAAGGCCTCAGTGACCATGACCTTCACTACAAACCTGGCTCCCCAGGTCCTAACCATACCAGAGGTTTCACCTTCTGCCAGCAACTTACAGCCATCCCAACTGTCCCCACGTATACTGAGCTGACTCCCCTCAAGTCTCCACCTTCCTTCAGGGATCATTTTCAGGCCCTGAATTCTATACACGCACCCCTGCCCGCCTCAGGGCCCGTGCTCACACTGCGCCTGGGCCCTGGGCACCCGCCTTCCTCATCTCCTGGGGTTTCTTCCCCTCACCCCTCAGTTCTCAGTGAGAATATTCCCCTCAGGGAAACCCCTTGGCCTTCCTGACAAAGTCAGACCCTAGCAAAGGCCTGGGAACCTCGTCCTCAGGGCACTGTCCTAGGGCAGGTCCCAGATATTTGGTGACCATCTGTGTCTCCACTGGGCTGTGAGCTTTGGGTCACAGCTGCAGCCCCTGTTACAGTGCCCAGCACTCATGAAGGTCCTCAGGAAATACCAGTGGGGGAAGAGAGGAGCGGAGCATGGATGGAGTCAGCACTGCTCAAAGAAGGACAATGAAGGAAGGACACAGGGGCCCACGATGGAAGGAGGACTCGGGGACAAGTCTGGGGCTACCAGCCTCTGAGGTTGCATCAGAGACACAGGATGAGACTGAAACCCCAGAGGGAGTCCTGAGGGGCAGCGCAACAGGAGGGGCACTGTCTCATAGTGTCCCCACTCAAGGCTGCCATCTGTAGAAGGACCTACCTGCCACTCTGACCACTTCCCTCCCCTACACCCCCAATCATCCATGGCTCCCCAGCACCAGTCTGATAAAGTGTAAATTCAAGTCAGCTGCCCCCCACCTTCCCTGCACTTCCCTGTCCCACAGTCCCCAGGCTTTGGGGCCCAGCCAGACCAGCCCTTGTCCCCAACCCATTGCTTTCTTCAGGCTTTCATGCCCTGCTTCCCCCCGCCTCTTAGAAAACAAGTTCTCTTCCAGACTCAGCTCAAGGGTCACCTCCTCCATGAAGCCTTCTCTGATTCCCTGGGAGCTGACTCATCCTGTCCCTCCTCTGTTCCCACAACACCTATGTCTCTCTGAGAGAGCTGGTTTCAGCCTCACCACTAGACCATGAGCTACTTTAGGTGATAGGAGATTTTATTCTTCTCTCTCTCCCTGATGCCTGGCACATTGCCTGGCACATAGTAGGCCCTCAAAATGGGAGCATGAATGAGTGAATGAACAAATGACTCAAGACCCACTGTGTACCAGGCACCATTTCATTTACTCCTCTGTACAAACTCTATGGTGCGTGCTGACATATGCCCATATTATGGATGGGGAAACAGGCTCAGGGAAGTTGAATCACCTGCCAGGGTCACACAGGTTATAAGCTGGGGCAGAAGCATCCTTCCTGCTCACCTCCCTCTGGTATCTCTTAGGCTCCTCCTGAGCTGAGCCTGAGCTTCATGGCCATATCCAGGGCATCCCTGCCCATCCTACACTCACTGGGGACCCACTATGGCTGCTTGGGCTGACAGTCATGTCACAGACAGGCAGCCTCCACTCCAGAACCACAGAAGGACCCCCTGAGAGCCTGTGCCCAGAGGGTCTCTGCATCCCCAGAAATCCTCCACTAATGGGCCCCCATCCCCATCATCGGTGGACACCCTGCATACACCCATGCAGACTCTGGCACTTCCCTCGCCTCAGTCTCAGGAACGTGGTTTATCAATAACAGGGACACAGGGACACCGGCTGTAACATCAAGATCATGTGTGTATCTCCCAAGAGCAGGGGTCAGGGAGCCATTTAAATCCCAGTGATTCTGGGGAAGGGAAAAAAAAACTCAGACAAAAAGCAGAAGGAACAAAGAGGAAATAGAGATATGACAGGGAGATTAATCCACCACCCAGACATGAAAGAAATATGCTCAATTATATTTTATTGCATTTCATTTGAATGTACACGTCGTACTTAGCTGCTGGCAAGCCTCAGATTACCCGGAGAGAAAGCACAATGACAGACGAGAAAATTAAAAACACAGACAAAAATGCTCCTGCAATTGGAATCCCTAACAGAGAGAAACAAAAGCTGAACTTGAGACAGAGAGGTCACTTGGCACTGAGGACCTTTCATCGCTGACGCCGGGTGCCTGTGCCCACTCAGCCCAGCACATGCGCCCGCCAGCCCAGCTGCCCCAGTTGCTGGCATTAGAGAAAGGCCCAGACCAGGGTGAGGCAGTCTGGTGTCCTCCTGGAGCCACCCCACTTGCTCTGTGAAGAGCCTGCACCCAAAGCCTTCCAGGTCATGGAAGTGGGGAGGGCCTGGGAAAGAGGGCAAGCAGGGCAGGGGAAACTGGAGACATCCTCTGGGTGTCACAGCCCCAGCAGAGCTGCTGATGAACCCAGGGTAAGGGTGGCTGTTGCTCAGGACAGCCCTCTTTCCTTCTAGCACCTTCTCAGGACACTCCTCACACCTAGCCCCTGTGCCCTTAGGGAAGGCCCCCTAAAATCCCCTCTCACTGCAGCCTGACTGGCCCGGGGGCTCTGTCTGGTTCCCCAGGACAGAGTCTTCCACTTTCTGAGAGAGGGTCTGGAAGGGAGGGGCAGAGAGGGGGGCTTCTTGCAACCTCCCAGTTCCTGGCCGCTGACTCTGCCCACCTAGGAGACCAGCCAGAAAACCATGGAGGACGCACCAGGTGGAGACGCTGGGAAGGGCCCATTGCTCAGCAGCTAGCTACTGTGTGTGAGAGAGAGAGTGTGTGTGTGTGTGTGAGAGAGAGAGAGAGATACACACAGTCCCCCCACACACACACCACACATCACCACAGCATACTACAAGACACATCACACACAACACACCTCACAAACCCCACCATACACATGCAATGCATACTACACACCACACATAACACACAACGCACACACTGCGCAGCCATGGGCCATGCCAGAGGCCAGATTTTACCTTCTCACAGGAATCTCTGCCCCAACCAGCTCAGGTTCAAATGTTTCAGCTTCCTACTGTGTAGACTCAGAAAAACCATTCAACCTCTCAGATGGCAGAGTGGTGCTGGTAATGGTGGTATCACCAGTTCTCCATCCTTCAAATTTAGGCATGTTCTCTGGCAGGGCTGCTGCCTGAACAACGCTGCAGGCACCTTCACATCCTGGTCCACGTGTGAATTGTGCAGTGCCCAGCCTGTGCAGCTGTGTGCTAGGGCCCTGAATTCTGGGATGCTTTTCCCGACTGACCAGGTATCGTCAGGGTCTCCTCTGTCCTCTGCCACCCCCTCCCCACACCAGACTATGAGCTCTGTGAACACAGGCACCTTGTCCTCTCTGCTCCTGTGTCCCCAGACCCAGCTCAGCACCTATAACTCATGAGTGGCTAAGCAATGATTTACATCTAAGTTCCAGCTCCAAAGCTGTTAACTAAGGTCTAAAGTAGTTAAATCCAACCTACTGCCATTTGCAAAACCAGATATCTAAGATAGCAAATTATATGTGGCCAAGTGTCAAAATGTATAACATTTTGCTGGGACACCCAGCAACACCCTTGTCCCCTCCCTCTCCAGGCTGAGACCACCCAGAGACACAGCAAGGGTGTCTTTCTCAAACATCACAGAGTTCTCCAGAATTGCCAAAACGTAAGAGTATATTTTTTAGGCCATGTCAAATGTTCCAGGTGTTGCCCAAATGAGCATGTGCCAGACATTCATGTGTGCCAATCAAGAGAAGAAAAATGGCCCAAATGTGTGACATAAACACAGTTGGTGCTTCATGAAGGTTTGGTAACAATGACATCACATGGGGGGAGTAGAGAGACTATACTCAGGTAAGACTGACTGGCGTGGCCAGACCACACACACTAACGCCCAGCCACAGAGCAACCTCTGAAAGACAAGGAGAGCTGGTGTTCACGGAGCAGCCACTGCCTGCTCGGTGCTGGGCTCAGGCTTCTCATATGTCAGCCCACGTGTCCTCATTCATGACCCCAGGAGGAGGGTACACAGGTATCCCCAGTGAGGAACTGGTGCTGCTTTTACAATGAAACAGGCCCCAAGTGAAAGGCTAGCTCCTATGAGATAGGATTCTCATTAAAAAGTACATCAAGAAATATTTCAATCTAGAAATCAATGGAGGCTCATGGAAAGAATTACTTGCTTAATAATGAGGAAGGACAAGTCGATAGAACTGAGTAAGTGGCAGAGGAGAAAGCTATAACTCACCCCCTGATTACAGGGTCTGAGACGCCAAGTGGATAAAACCATGACATTGAAATATAAGAAAACAGGCGACCTCTTAACACAAGAGACAGAAACCAGCTGACAAGGGGACTAATGATACTAGGGGACATCAGGGCCCGCGGCCTGGCCTGGGCGTCTTCTAGCCCCACGAGTGACTCAGGAGCGCCTCACCTGTGGCCTGAAGCGCTCACAGACTCAGCTCACTCTCTGACACCTCCTCTGGCCCAGAGGCTGGTGAGTCCTGCCCACCT
>NW_003852579.1:2163413-2164842 GCF_000181295.1 Otolemur garnettii
TTTCTACAGCACTTTGGAGCTGCAGAGCCCATCCACACCCTTCATCATAGGGACCCTCAGAGCAACCCCAGGGAGGCAAGAATGTGCCCTCTGGGACCGCAGAATTCCTAGGTTCAAATCCTGCCTCCTCCATTTCCTGTTGACTTTGAGCAAGGATCCCCTGTTTAAGCTTTTGTTTTCTGCCTGTGAAACAGGACTAACCATGATACCCGCCTTGCAGGGCTGTGGGGGGAGGGGCTTACATATGGAAAGTGGGGAGGAATAGTGCCCGGCAGGTCAGAGTCCCTCAGTCACGCCTGAGATCTTCATCATCCTCCCCATTTCACAGATGAGGAAACTGAGGCTCAGATGGGGGAAGTGACCTCCTTGAGACCCTGAAGCTGGTGAATTGCTGGGCCAGGACTCAGCTCCAGTATTTTCACCAGCTCCACATGGTGCCAGTTCCAGGAGTTGCTCTATCTCCTCAGCTTCATCCACAGGACGTGGGCAGGAGTCTGGACTCCTCACCCTTGACAGCACTGGCTCAGGGTCAGGCCTGCAGGCCCCATTCAGGCAACACTGGGCTCCCAGGAGAAGGGGCTCAGCAAAAGAGTCCAGTGAGGACTGACTACATACGTGCCCAGCACGGTGCTAAGTGCTTGACCTTCACAGTCCCTTTAAACTCGACAACAACTTTAGTCCCACCTCACAGAGGAGGAGACTGAGGCTGAGCAGCCTAAGACACGTGTCCAGGGTCACACAGATACCAGCCCTCAGAGTCCACTCTTTCACTCAGACCTGTTCACATCCTGCCCACCACATGCCACATGCTGTGTGCCCCCTCCACACATCCGTCCTGTTTAATCCCACACCAGTCCCCAAAGGGAGGTCTCCTCCCTCCCGCTTCACAGGTGAGAAAACAGAGGACCAGGGTCACTCAGCCCCGCAGAATTCAAACCCAGGGCTGTCCGCTGCTGAGCCCACACCGAAGGTGGTTCCCTCCTCCCTTGTTCTCAGAGACTGTAGGGAACGGACAGCCCTGCTGTGGGGAGGGCACCGCAGGGACAGGGGCGGGGTGGGGGGGGCAATGGGAACTGCAAGAAGGGCAGGTGGGGCACCCAGCCCCCAGGTCTTTGGAGATCTCCCAAGTTCTGCAGTTGCCAGGAACTTTGCACAGTCTTCAATCCTTTGCAAATCCAGAGAGCTTAAGGCAGAGCCAGGCTTTTGAGAGCCCAGGAGGGGAAGCTGTGAGGGAAGCTCATTTCCTGGAGTTTATGGCTCATGTTCCTCTTCCCTATGGCACTTGGAGAGCCGCGCGTCTGCATCAAGTTATGTCTCTGAGGGCCTCACAATAAACCCTATGAAGGTGGGTTTATCATAAACTCATTATCATGCCCTTCCCCGTGTGGGAGGTCATGTCAATAACTTCCTATCCGATACCTCTTCATAC
>NW_003852579.1:2164862-2169526 GCF_000181295.1 Otolemur garnettii
CCCGATCCAGGAGCTGTAAATCCATCCCCACATCCCCCAGGAAATCAATTGGAAACTCAGTTGTTAAATCCACCCTAACATAAAAATTCTTAACTCACAGGCATTTTCTGAGCTAGGAGAGGGCTACCTAAGGACATGCCCCAAGGGGACACCCTCCTGAGTCTCCAACTTCTCAAACCCACCTTCTGTCCATGCTTCAGGGGGAACAGCAGAGACCCACCAGGGCCAGGCCCAGTCAGGGACACAGCAGGTGACGGTGGAAATACCTTCACTGGGCAGGCTCTGTGTTAGTTAGCACTGCCCTCTCCTCCTGCTTACAGGCCACTTGCCCTGGGCAGAGATACTGTCTATCAAAGGGGAAAGGTCAGCTCAGAGGGAACAGGGGTCTCATCCCAGATTCCACTGTGTGTCGGGCTAGGGATGAAGACTGGGAGCTCAGTCCAACCTGCAGTCCAAGAAGTGAGGCTTTCTCACTGCATCAAATGTGGATCACAAACCCACGTTTTCCTCAGGATGCCCTGGCTCTGAATCACACCAGCTAGCATGATCCCCGTAAGAGGTTGTTATTGTTTTTGAAAAAGAGAACTTTTATGTACAAGCAGAGGATTGGCAGTCCTGGGTTCACAGAAAGGAGGTGACTCTTGCTGTTGAGTATCACAGGGCTCCAGCCTCCTCCTGTCTTCTTGGCTTCTGGAGCAAAAGAGAATAGGCCGTGTGTATTTGCTGAGTGAAGAGACTGATTGATTTTGATGGGTCAGATTTAGAGATGGCACCTAGAATAAGAGGTGATCTTTGGCCAATTTTCTGCAACAGCAGCGTTCTCTACCACCAGCAGTGGCAATTTTAAAACATAAGCACAACTTTTTTAATTTCTTCTCCCATAGAGAGGTGAAGTCTGTGTCCCTTCCCTTTGAATGAATGAGGTCTATTGTGATTGCTTTGACCACTAGTACACGGTGGAAGTCATTTCCCATCCAGGGCTGGCTCCTAAAAGCTGCTGCATGAGATGTCCAATTACCCCCTAAGGCCACCATGCTGTGGGGAAGCCCAAGCTACATGGAAAGGCCCCAGGCAGTACTCTAGCCAACATTCTCAGCTGGCTCCAGCCATTAGACACGTGAGTGAGCCATTCTGTAGATTTCTTTCAACACTCAGTTGTTCAAATCACTTCCAATTTTTTATTTTATTTTATTATTATTTTTTTTTTTTTGCAGTTTTTGGCCGGGACTGGGTTTGAACCCACCACCTCTAGCATATGGGGCCAGCGCCCTACCCTTTTGAGCCACAGGCACCGCCCTACTTCCAATTATTCAAATCTAGGAAGGCCAGATTTAAATTCTAATGGAAGCCCCAGACACTGTAGAATGGAGATCAAACCATACCCACTGTGCCTTATCCAAATTCCTAGCTCATAGCCTCTGGTTGTTATCTTACACCACTAAATTCAGGATGATTTATTCCTCATCCCACATCCATTGTGTGTAGCAGTGGCTAACCAGAATACCACCCCAGGGCACAAAACAATATTCAAAGTGGTTTAAACTCTGAGCCTCTACGTTGAAATTCTCAGGAAGTCTATTTCCTTATCTTTGGATAGATCACCAATACCGAGTGTTTTAGTTAGCCTTTGCTGTGTAACAAATCGCCCCAGAACTTATAAACTTAAAACTCATCAAAATGTATTATCTCTCACAGCCCCACAGTGGCCAGGCACGTCTCTGCAGGTTCACTCAGACTTACTCTCACGCTGCTTTTCATCTGGCCTGGAAAGTCCAAACTGGCCTCACTGACATGGCTAGGAGTTGACTGTTGGCCAGGAAGCTTCAGGTGTCCACATGTCCTGTCACCCCCAGCAAACTAGGCTATCTTAGGGCAGCGTGCCAAGAAGGCAAAAACAGTCACAACGCCCACGAGACCTACTCTCAGAAACCATGACATCTCTTTCCCCTGAATTCTACAGCAAATGTAAACCACAAGCTTTCCCAGATTCAGGGAGAGGGGAAGAAGACGCCACCTTTTGACAAGACAAGGGAGCAAAGTCCTACCTCACAGGGCATGCAGGCCAGGGTAGAAGAAATCTGTACCATCCATTAAAATCGACCACTCTGAGGAAGAACTTGGCAAAGCTTTTGGGGGGGCAGAGTGTATGTAATGCAGAGAGAGTAAGCCTGAGAACCCCAGTGGCTTACTCAGTCCCAAGGAGCAAGCTCAGGTAACTGCTGTCTCACCTAGAAGAAAGCAGGTTGTGTTCTCTGCAGCAAAGCCGCTCTCCACGGCCCCTGTGGCTTCCCAGTGTGTCAGGGAGCAGAGGCTGGCTGCGACCCTCCCTCGTGTTCTGTCTATGGTCTGCTTGCTGTTTCCAGCCTGGAGCCTTCTGAGATGGGTGGGCTGTCTTACCTGCACAAAGACAGCCCTGCTGAGTACCTAGTGGAGTGGGTAGCAAGTGGGCCTGGGGCAGAGTTTGACAGTCAGGCTGCAAGGATTGCTGAACAAGAAGGAAAATGCTTTGTACAAGGGCACCCTGGAGTGTGGGTGGGAGGAGAAAGGTAAAAGCAAAAAGTGAGCCAGGGGTGGTGTGGAGCTAGAGCACGTTAGAGGTGGGCTTGAGGCTCCACCAGAAGCTATCCATGGTGGTATTAGGACCACCCCCCTCCCCACCACCTCCAGTAAGCACAGCCCCACTTGCAGAGAGTAGCCCATTGGAAATTATCTGAGTCCATTCAGGCTGGTCTAACCAAATGCCTCACACTGGGTAGTTTATAAGCAACAGATGTTTATTACTTACAGTTCTGGAGGCTGGACTGTCCAAGATCAAGGAGCTGGCAGGTTCAGGGTCTAATGAGGGCCTTTTCTTCATAGATAGTGGCTTCTCACTGTGTCTTCTTACAGTAAAGGGGGCAAGCAGGGTCCCTCAACCCTCTTTTATGAGGGCACTAATCCTATTCGTGAAGGCAGAGTCCTTGTGATCTAATCACTCCCCAAAGGCCCACCCCTTAACACTATTGCATCAGAGATTAGATTTCAGTGTATGAATGTGGGGTGAACACAAGCATTCAAACCATGGCAGGAATTCATCACCAATAGCATGTGAAATGAGTGTTCCCATCAGTCTCTCTCTAACCCTCAAGGGTCTGAGAGCTTGGGAACCAGAATCAGCCCAGCTTTAGTCAGGTACCACATTTAGACTACATACTGATGGCCAGGATTGAGAAAGAGGTCAAGTAGGACCATGGGAGACCCCATTCTCACCTCATGGAGTGGGCTGGAGGGAGGGTGCCTTGAGAAGGAGGGATACTGGAGAAATTGCAATTCCCATTTCACAGATGAGGAAACTGAGGCTCACAGAACAGAAGAGCTTGCCCAAAGTCACAGAGTAACAAAGCAACAGAGCTGGGACCTCATTCCACATCCATTACGCTCTAGGATCTCAGACTGTACTCAGGAGACCCTGCAGAAGTCAGAGGAGAAGTGGGACCCAGGACACCCAGAGGGTTGGCACTCTGTCCTGGTGTCCCTCAACTATCTCAGAAGGCCTGGATTTATGAACACATCCTGGGGGCTGCACTAGAGGCACGTCTCAGGCTTCCACTCCTCACAACCAAAGCTAGCGCCAGTAAATCACTCCAAATAATGGGACTGTTTGCTCAGGAAATCAGGGAGGCAGTAAACAGTTGCCAAAGTAATTAAACACACAGGGTGGACGTGCCAGGCTTCTCAATGCTGCCCAGCTGCTCCCATAGAAGCCTCCCCTCCTCAGGGGAGATGAAGCCCCTGAGTTGTTCGTTGAGCTGAGCAATTGAGAATTAGAGAATCAAAGAAAAGACAAAGGGTTTGGGGTAGTGGGTAGGGGACCTTGGAAACCACTGAATATAAACCCCTTAGTTTACAGATGGGGAAATGAGGCCCAGAGGTGAGAGACCTGTCCATGGACACACAGTAAGCTTGAGGCAGAGGTAGGTCAGGGCTGCTCCCAGCATGCAGCACTGTGTCATTAAAAATAATTTTAAATGGATGATGGAAATGGCAGGATGAGCTTATTGTAACATTGTTGTAATGGCACAAAAAGCCAAAACAGCCTAAAATTTCATCTGTAAGAAATGAGTTAAATAAATGATAGCAATAAATCCCAGGCAACCAGTGAAAGGACGAAGAATATTCACGTGGGAAGATCAAATGAAAAAGCAACTTGATAAAAGTGCTTAGTGTGTAGTGATCCCATTTTTGTAAAAGAAAGAAAATTGAGAGTACCCATCAAAGTACCTACCATATCATAAGGAGTGTAGGCTTTGGAATCACACAGAATGGGGTTCAAACCTCTACAGTGACAGTTACATAGTTAATGGGGTAGCCTGGGGTGGGTCTTTGTCTCCGAGCTCCTATTTCCCCAACTTTAAATGACCTTAACACTGTCTACCTCATAAGGTTCCTGAGCACAAGTGGAATGATCTAATGTACCGAAAATGCTCATCACCCCAGACACAAGAGAATGAATTCATGGTTGTTATTTTTGTTGGGTTTTTTTTTTTTTTTTTGCAGCGTTTTATCTGGGAAGTGGACTTGGAATGGAGAGAATATGGTGCTTTCATCCCTTCTTTATCTTTTGTGCATCTTAGGAAGTCAGACATCATTTTTTTCTCAATTAACATCCAGAATCTTTCCAAGTC
>NW_003852579.1:2169546-2170875 GCF_000181295.1 Otolemur garnettii
GAATATGGTGCTTTCATCCCTTCTTTATCTTTTGTGCATCTTAGGAAGTCAGACATCATTTTTTTCTCAATTAACATCCAGAATCTTTCCAAGTCACCATCTTGTTCATCATCATCACCGAACACATCAATGAATTTCTCTGTGGCTTCAAGATCATCAGCAGCTTTACGATCACAATCTTTAAAACTTTAATCCCATGTCTTTTCTTACATTTCTATAACCAGCCTGTTGAATATTCACAGTTCCTTCAATTTTCAGTTCATTGTGATAGATCTTCGCGCGTTTCATGATCGGCATACCATTAAGTGTTCCCTGCAATGCGATGAATTCACTCTTTCAATACACGATCGAACCTTCATTTTTAGCTTTATGCAGTGTTTTTCTATTTTTCCTTAACTTGCATTATCTCTTTCCACACAGAACTTCAACCGTGTGTCCTTCTGTTTCTTCAGGTCATACATGGCGGTCATTCCAACACCATACTCTTCTGTAAGACATTTCACCCTCCCACCACTGTCCAATACTGCCAACAGCTTGACTTTCTGTCCTACAGGTAAACATAAATGCTTCCTCTTTTTCTTGTCACTGTGATCCATAGGCGTATCCATAGGCCCTTTTGACATTTTCAGCAGTATCTTTACATCTAACAACAGAACAGAGAATAAGCAAAAAAAAAGAAAAAGAAAAAAGAAAAGAAAAAAACAGTGAGTAAGGTGCATGGGTCTTGGCCTCATGGGCCATCATGAAAAACCTGCCATTGGCACATACAGCCTTGGCACATACAACCACTTCTGTTACCTTTTGTGGGTGTGCTTGCATGGAGGAATCTGGGTATGTCCAGAAAACATTGCAGCTGAAGGGAGACGAGAGGGACCTTTTTCCCTTGAGGATGCTGAATAAAACCTGCATTTTGACTGTGATCTATCCCCACACATGGGGTCAAGTGTGAAATTTTCCACTTTGGGAATGTTGTTGCTCAAAAAGTTTAGGATTTTGTAGCATTTTAGGGTTCAGATTTTCAGATTAGGATGCTCATCCAGGACAGATCTTTTTTCTCACACACTGTGCACCACTATATCAATCGCCTCTAGGGCAGGGCCTGCAGAACACAGCAGACACTAAATGCTGGTCATTGAATGAATGGATGAGGCCTACACTCCACTGGGTCCTGGGATCACATAGCCTTTGAGGAGCTTTTCCACTTTTTTTTTTTTTTTTTTTGAGACATAGTCTCGAGCTATCACCATGGGTAGAGTGCTATGGCCTCACAGCTCACAGCAACCTCAAACTCCTGGGCTCAAGCAATTCTCTTGCCTCAGCCTCCCAAGT
>NW_003852579.1:2171037-2174495 GCF_000181295.1 Otolemur garnettii
AGCTTAGGGCATGTCCCTGAGTCCCTATGCCTCCCAGCAGGTCCCCAGGGACAGGTACAGCATGCAGGAGCTGTTGACACTGCAGGACTACTGGCTGAGAAAGCTGCAGGCTGAGCCAAGCCAGGCCAGGCCCTGTCAGAGTCTGAGGCAGGGAAGTTCCCGCTCTGCAGTCCGCAGGGCCTGTGTACGTGGCCAGACTGCACAGTGGCCTGACACCCGAGGAAACTGTGTGGCAGCAGACCTTGAGCACTGAGGTGCACACCACAGGCTATGAGGCTTCTGTGGCCCAGGGGAGATGATTTTTTTTAATTTGTTAATACAGTGGATTATATTGATGTTCCTTTAATATAAATACTCTTCTTCATATTTGGCTTATCTATTTTTTCTTAACTAAGTTTTAGTAGTCTGTGTCTTTCAAAGAATTAGCATCCCTTCCCTCTAAGGTATTGAATTTATGAGCATGGAGTAAGTTATAATATTTCCTTATTATACTTGTAATGTCTATGGGCTCGATATTCATGAATTGGTGGATTTGTTCATTCATTTTCTCTCTCTCTCTGGCCTGATGAAAAAATGAACCAATTTTACAGTGACTCACACCTGTAATCCTAGCACTCTGGAAGGCCAAGGCAGGTAGATCACCTGAGTTCACAAGTGGGAGACCACCTGAGCCAGAGCAAGACCTCATCTCTAAAAATAGCCAGGCACTGTGGTGGGCACCTGTAGGCCCAGCTACTTGGGAGGCTAAGGCAAGAGAATCACTTGAGTCCAAGAGTTTAAGTTTGCTGTGAGCTGTGACACCATAGCACTCTACTGAGGGCAATAAAATGAGACTCTGTCTCAAAAAAATAAATAGATTAATTAAGTAATTAAAATAAAATATTACCAATTTTATCTTTACCAAGAATCAGCTTTTGGTTTTAATTAACTCTCTCAATTAATTATGTTTTCAATTTCATTGATTTGTAATTTTCATTATTTCCTTCCTTCTACTTGATTCAAGTTAACTAATTTGTTCTTTCTCTAATTTCTTAAAGTTATTGTTAGATCTCTCTTCTTTTCTAACAGATGCACTCAGTGCTATAAATTTCCCTCTAAGCACTGCCTTAGCTGCATCTCACAAATTTGGGTATGTTGTATTTTCATTTTCATTTAGTTCAAGATAATTTTAGACTTATCCCTTTGATCCATGGGTTATTCAGAAATATGTTTAAAATTTTCACATATTTGGGGATTTTCCATACATCTTTCTATTATTAAGAATCTATTATATAATTTCTAGTTTAATTCCATTTAAGTCAGACAACACACGATGTATAATTTCTGTTCTTTTACATTTGTTTAGGTTTGTTTTATTACACTGGGTATGGTCCATCTTGGTGAATCTTCCATGTGAACTTGAGAAGAATATGTAATCTTCTATTGCTGGGTGGAGTGGTCTATAAATGTCTGTTATATTCAGTTGAGAATGTAGTTCAGATCCTCTATACCTTTACTGATCTTTGTCAATTGTGGATTGGTTTTAGTTGGCTGGTTTCTCTCCTCATTATGGGTTGTATTTTTCTGCTGGTTTCCATGCCAGATAATTTTTTGGTTTTTTTTTTTTTTCTTTTTGCAGTTTTTGGCCAGGGCTGGGCTTGAACTGGCCACCTCTGGCATATGGGGCCAGTGCCCTACTCCTTTGAGCCACAGGCCCCACCATGCCAGGTAATTTTTGACTGGATACCAGACATTGTGATTTATATCTTCTTGGGTGCTGGATATTTTTCATCCCTGTACATATTCTTGTGCTTTATTCTGAGATGCAGTTAAGTCACTTTGAAACAATTTGATCCTCTTGGGTTTTGCTTAACCTTTCTTAGGCAGGCTCAAAGGAGCATTCAGTCTAGGAATAATTATTCCCCATTCCTGAGACAAGACCCTTACCTGAATTCTACTCAGTGTCACGTGACTCATGGGGTTTTTCCAGTCTGACTGGTGGGAACAGACGCTGTTCTCAGCCCTGTGTGAGTGGTAGCGCTATTTTCTAGGTGACATTTCCTCTCACCCATGGGTAGATTCCTCCCATGAGTGCCTGATTGCCACTCAGCTGGATACTTAAAAGGACCCTCTTTTAGATCTCTGAAGATCTCCCTCTGCACAGCCCTCTCCTTTCCAGCACTCTATCCTGTGAACTGTAGACACGTTGACCCCCTCAGACTCTTAGCTCCACCGGGAAGTCCACTGTGCTGTCTTGATCCCATTCCCTGTACTACATACTGCCAAAAACTCTCCCAAAGCAGTAAGCTGGGGAGATCATAGGACTCAAATAATTCATTTTCCATCTTGCAGAGATCCCTGTTCTTACATGATATTCAAAAAAATGTCCAGAAAATTCCCAAATATTTAGAAATTAAACAATACACTTCTAAATAACCCATAGATCAAACCATTATTTCATATATTTGTCCATTTTGTGCCATGAAGAATGAACTCCGTCTTGACCAGGAGAAAAATCACTCATTTTATTCTTTATAGACTCTTACATTGTGTGAATGTTTACAGGGCACTTGTATTGTTTTCTAAATTAAAAAAGAAGGACATACTAATTAAGGTTAAGGCAAGGGGAGAGAGTAACCCCAAACCAGTAGCCGCTGGTGATGCCTGCTTTCTCCCGGCATCCACATCCTTGTGGTGAAGGATCCAGGGCTGTGATGCTGGGCATTGCTGGCTGCAGCTTCTGAGGAGAGTGTGCCAGGCCATCTCCAGTCTCATCTCAAGAAAATTGCTTCCTATTCTATGGCAGTGATTATGGGAAAGTGCACATGAAATGAGCAAGGTCCTCACAGCACAGCGAGACTGGCCAAGATGTTTCCTTCCTTGCAAGGGCTTGGCTGCGGGTGATCTGTGTTCTCTCGTTGCTCACACACGCCCTGTGATTAAACATTGTTTTAAATGTTCTTTAGCTGTTGGTGTCTGGGGCTCCAACTGCCTGAAATTGCACAGATAAAAAACTTAAGCAAAGAACACCAAGACTTTGGCTCCCTGACATTTTGCCACCATCTCTGACAGAGCCCAGCAGGCACATTAAATAACGAGAGTCAATAATGAGATGCTTCAGGGACTGAAATAAAGCAGGGAGAGAGGGAGTGCTGCAAAGTGGGCTTTTCTTTAAAAGTCACGTGGTTCTCTTGCTGTCACTTTTGGCAGTAGGAGCATTAGGCAGCTTCTGGGAGGCGCCATCCAATTGTGACAGAAGAGAAACAAAGCCAGCCCCATCAAGAGGGTGTCGGTTCCATGCAGCTCCACGGAAATTCAGAGAGCTATTCCAAAGCCCTTTGACCTGCAGAGGACAAGTCAGTTTGGCGAAGCAGAAAACATCAGTCAACTCAGGCCCAAGCACTGAGCACCTCCTATGTGCGAGGACCACGGACAGTCTCCATCATCACCGTCATAAAGAATATCGTGGCTCGGCGCCT
>NW_003852579.1:2174782-2179594 GCF_000181295.1 Otolemur garnettii
AATATCGTTACGTGGTTGTCTGCTATCTGTGCAGCTCTGTGCCAAGTGCTATGCATATATTTTGTTTTTCATTTAATTCTTGCAGACACCCTCTGAAGTAGACTTGTATAGAAAAGAAACTGAGGCTCAGAGAAGTTAAGCATGCTGCCTACTCTGAGATATTTTGTGAAAGACAGCACTAGGGTTTAAACTCAGAGCTTCTGTCTCTAGGGCTGTCCTTTCTCCTCTAGAACCACCCTGTGTGGGAGTGGGCAAGTTGTTAAACCTTGTACAATGGGCTAAATAACCCCATCCAGAGTACATACTTATGTGATTTCCAACAGCTCATCACTCAAGAGGAGGTTTCCTAATTATTATTTTCCAAGTTCCTATGTGTTCCTAAACTTGACCTTCTTCAATGTTCAGGTTTCTACCTCCTCATCACTTATCTTCCCTCTGATTCCAGATCTGATCAGTCAGGTATGGAGGTCCTGGAATCTCCTGTGCATGTCCACAGGTTAGGGGAGTGTCCAATTAGGTACAGGTAGTGACAGCTAGAGGCAGTTCCCTGGGCTGTGTTGTTTGACACCCAAGACAAACTAAGCTGGTGAGGTAGGAGTTAGGAAGGCAACTAAGTGGGAGAGATGTTCAACAAGTTCCCAGTTTGGGGGCCTTAGGCCTCAGTGTCCTCATCTGTGAAATGGGTTTATCTAGTAGTGGGGAGTGACATGATGATATGAAAAGAAACACAGAGTTCCACCCACAGCCTCTCCTTCAAAGATAAAATGACATGAAGAACTATCTGGAATTTTTCCATGCAAATGATAGAAACCTCAATCTGAACTTACTTAAGAAACGGATAATGAATCAGATCTAGTAAACTGAAAGGTTTATGGAGAGTTCCAGTTTCAGATCTGGCTTCACCCAGGGTGTCCCAAAGATCTCCCCAGAACTTGGTTTGTCTCTCTCTTTCATCTCATTTCCAATTTCTCTGTTCAGCCTGCATCCTCAGACCTGCCCTCCCCTGAAAGAGACGAGACAGCTGCCAAAGCAACACAGGTCCAGAGCCTTTCCCTAGTAAGCCCAGCACAAGTCCTGGGAGTCACTCTGGTACCTTCCCTGATAATTATTATTTTCTTTCTTCCATGCACCTCAAATTTAATTTTTTTCTTATTCTACTTTCTTAAGGTGGAAGCTACAGTCGTTAATCTGAGACCTTTCTTCTTTTCTAATGTAGGTTTTTGATGCTACAAATTTTCCTCTAAGTGATGCTTTAGGAATATCCCAAAAATGTAGATATGCTGTTCTTTCATTTACATTCTGCTCAAAATACTTTCTGGTTTCCCTTTTAATTTTTTTTTCTTTGACCAACTGGTCATTTTCAAAATATACTTTCTAATTTCCAAATATTTGGTGAGTTTTCCTGGAACTTTCTCATTTTTGTTTCTAATTTAATTCCATTGTAGTCATAGCATTCTTTGACAACTTAAATCCTTTTAAATTTTTTAAAATTCTTTTACAGCTCTGAATAGGTCTGTTTTGATAAATTTTCAATGTGCTCTTGTAAATAATGTATAGTTTGCTGTTGTTGGGTGGATTTTTCTATGACTATCAATTAGGTCAGGTTGATTAATAGTCATTCAGATCTTTTATAGCCTTACAAATTTTCTGTACATTTTTTATCAATTATTGAAGGAGGAGTATCAAAATCTTTAAATATAATTGTGAATTTGCCTATTTCTCCTTGTGGTTTTATTAGTTTTTGCTTCATGTATTTTGAAACTCTGTTATTAGGAACATAGAAGCTTAACATTCTTATGTCTTATTGCTGAATTGACCAATTTATCATTATGAAATGTCCTTCTTTATTCCCAGTTATGGTCTATGCTCTGAGATCTACTTTTTCTGGTGTTTGGCCACTCCAGCTTTGTTCTGATTAGTGTCATCATGGTATATATTTTTCAATCCCTTTTACTTTTATTTGTTTCTGTATGTTTCAGGTACATTTTTCATAGGCAATATATAGTTGGATCGTACCTGTTTGTCTGATATGATAATCTCTGCCTTTTAATTCAGATGATTAGACCATTTGTATTTAATGTGAGTATTAATATAGTTAGGTGTAAATCTCTTGTCATGTTATTTGCTTTCTATGTTTCTCAGCTATTCATTATTCCCTTTTCTCCTTTTCCTGCCTTTTTTTGTATTGAGTTTTATATGTGTATATGATTCCATTTTATCTTCTTTGTTAACTTATTAGAGCTATCTCCTTGTTTTGTTATGTTAGCGATTTGGTTTAGGGGGTCTATTACAATCTTCCTTCAGGTGATATGATAGTATTTCACATATAGTCTAAAAATCTTACAATGGCGTTCTTTCTTTTCTCCCTTCCTGGCCTCTGTGCGATTTTTTCTGATAAATTTCACTTTTACATGATGAACCCCACAATACATTGTCATTACTTTTTCATTGTAATCAATTATCTTCTAAAGACTTTTAAATAATAAGGGAAAAAGTCTGTTATTATTTTCCCATGTAGTTACCAGTTCCTGTGATTTTCGTTCTTTGTGTAAATACATATTTTCATCTGGTATTATTTTTATTTTCTTCCTGCCTAAAGGATGCCCTTTAACATTTCTCATAGTTTGGGTGTGCTGGTGATGAGTTTCCTTAGAGCCTGGTACTCAAGGATTTTATACCCAACACCACAATTGCCTAGGAATCATACCCTCCAAAAAAATCAAAGTGAACCAATATTTCCTGTCAACCTTGTGCAAAGACAACATATAAACACCACAGAGACACTAGCCAGAGATTCTTTGGCCTGATGGTCAAGGTTCACCCTGACCTGACCCTGACCATCTCTCATCCCAACCCTTATTTTCATACTATCCCTGGATACTCCCTGCTGTTTTCTCCTTCCATTCTTTGGCAAACTGTTCTTTTGTTCCTCTACAGAAGTCATTCCCCACCTCATCCAAGGTGTAAACTCCTATTCATCCATCAGAACCCCAAGTCAAGGCCACATTTCTTTAAAAATATCCCTTGCCATCACCCAGTCCCTACAGAGTAAATTTTCTTCTTTCTCCCAACTTCTGAACCATGAAACTTCTTGTACATGGGGCCATTAGTAAACTAGATCACAATTTATTTATTTATCTATATTCATCTGTGTCCCAGACACAGATGTAGAATGTTGTGAGGAGGCCAATATATCCCCTGTCCAAAACTTAAACCATAAAAGCTCTCACTGAAACACTGTCATTTCCATCCCTGGTAAATTGGCAGGCTGGGGAAGTAGCTAAGCATATGCCTCCACCACTCCCCTGGTGTTGGTGTTCCCCAGAGCCCTCTGTTCGTTGATGCAGAGAAAGGAAACCACAGACAGAATGATTGGCTTCAAGGGAGGTCGAGGCTCAATATGGCACAACAACCCTGCCCAACTTTACTGATTATCTTATATAATCTCAAACATTCAGTAAGAATTTAATACAGGTAAAAAGAAGTGAAGTAAGATCAGGAAACTGCCATTAAGATTACAATTCAGTACAATCGATCGCTGCTGAACACATATACAACTGATTTTGTTTGGGGTTAAAACATAAGGGAGCCAGGTTGTCAGCTCTTGGTAGCCCATTCTCCCTAAACCAAAAAGAGTGATTATAATGTTAATGAGGGGAGAGGAGCAGAGCGCAGCAGCCCCAATGCCTCCACAGGTGTTCCAGCTTCCAGCTGAGACCCAGGCCTGGCCCTCCAGTTTGTTCTTTTCTGAGAACTGAGAATGTTTCTGCATTTCTGCAGGCCTAGGCAAGTCCTCAGAGAAAAAGAATTCCATCTCAGAGCCATTTTCCGTGGGGAGCACATGAAGCTAAACAGCCATGTCTTAGCGTGGGGTACTGTACTCCTACACCCTGGTTTGAAGTTTATGCTCCCATGAGATACAGCACTCCCCAAGGGCAGAGACTAGATAGAACCTTGTCTTCTGCTTCTGCTGGACAGCTACTTCTATCTCGGTGGCTTCATTGGAAGCAAGGGCTGACATTTAGTAGATGTTCAGTAACCAGAAGGTGAAGTGTATCACAGAGACAGGAAATGGGACTTTTTTCTGTTTCTGGGTGGAACCCAGCCCTGCCCTAGTAACCT
Organism: Otolemur garnettii; assembly: GCF_000181295.1. NCBI lineage: Eukaryota > Metazoa > Chordata > Mammalia > Primates > Galagidae > Otolemur > Otolemur garnettii. The sequence continues at coordinate 2,178,905 of NW_003852579.1, forward strand.
AGAGGGTGGACGGCGCAGGGATGATGAGGACCCTGCCCCTTTGACATGAACACTGGCCTCCCCACTCCTCTAGGGCACCACTAATAAGGTACCACCAGGCCCCTCTGGAGGCCTCCTGAGCAGAGATCAGTGATGGCTAGAAGAGAACAACTCAGCCTCCATCTGAGAACCATAGCTGATGCATTGGTTTGTGAACCCATGTGAGACACCTCAGGGACTCCCAGCCAGGGGAATTGCAAGGGATAGCTGTTCCCTCCAGGGCAGGAGGGCAGGAGCCCTGTGGAGAGCCAGTGGGCTGCAACCTGTTGCCTGTCCATGCACAAATGGGTAAGATCTTCAGCTGCAGCAAACGCCCAGCCCAGCCAGGGCGCACCTGTTCCCCTGCATGCCCTGCTCAGGGGACCCCTGCAGCCCAGAGTCAAGGTCTACAGTCAGGAAGAAAACCTGGTCATTTTGGCCCCAATCACATGTCCATCCCTAGAGCTATCAGAGCCCATGGTGGGCCCCACAGCAGCTGGGCCCAAGCTGTTTACACAGAAACCCGCTGCTCTCCACCTACCCAGATCTGTAGCCAGGACACGGAGAGCTCAGTGCACACTTGATCTTTGTCTTGTGACAAGTCAACATGTTTTGCCAGAGCCAAGCAGTGCAGAAAGTACAACGTGTGCAGGTGTCAGAGGCACAAACCAA
>NW_003852579.1:2179696-2203021 GCF_000181295.1 Otolemur garnettii
TGTGCTGCAAAGGCCTGGGCTTCCATCCCCAGCACAAAAGACGAACAGCTGTTTTCTCTTTCTGCTTTTATTTTCCCTGTTTTTTCCTCCTCTTTCTTTCCTCTTTTCCTGCCTTCCTTGCCGACTGTAATCTGACTACAGAGAAGCATGATCTCAGAGTGGTGCTGCCTGCCTTTAATCAGGACCTAATTCCTTTATCACAGAGCTCAGAGATGGAGATTGCCAAAGGAGACAGACAAGGAAGATATTGACCACAATTAACATTTCTCTGCTTTGCAGAGAACAGAAATTATTCCAGGGCGTGAATTCCTTTTTAAGAAGCTTTAGCATGGGAGACGCTGGGAGGCCAGCCATGGATTAGCAGAAACCCCAGGAAGAAGAGCAAGAATGCAGAGGGAAGGAGGGATGCCGAGCTGAGAGACGAGAGGGTGGGCCTTGAGGCAGGATTAGAGAGGCCCCAGGACAGGGGCAGAAGCCAGCTTGGACCTCTTCTACCATGACAACAGGATGCTCTGGGCCTCAGGGGGAGGGAAAGAGGAAGAGCTAGAAGGAGAAAGAGAAGGGAAGGAGCGAAGGTGGCACCTGGGTCAGTGCTGCCAAGTTTGCTAGACCGTTCCCAGTTTCAGGCCTCTCCTGGGTTTCTAGCCCTGTCCAACACACATCCACTGTCTCAGTGAAAATGGTCCCCTTGGGCGGTGCCTGTAGCTCAAAGGAGTAGGGTGCCAGCTCCATATGCCAGAGGTGGCAGGTTCAAACCCAGCCCCAGCCAAAAACTGCAAAAAAAAAAAAAGAAAAAAAGAAAGAAAGAAAGAAAAAGAAAATGGCCCCCTCTATCCCTGAAGGGATGGGAGGGAAACCCTGTGACTGGAGTGGAGAGCACTTTGGGAGAAAATCAGGAAATGAGGCTGGGCCAAGCAAGATGGTGGCCTGGGGACTGGGGAGGCAGAGCCCATCACAAGGCAGCAGGTGCGATCAGTTAAGACTTGGAGACTGTGGCCGTGTAAGACCGTGGGGGGACCCGTGTGAGTAATGTGCATCAAGACAGCCCCAGCTAGGTGGCAGGACCCACATCTAAACACAGAGCAGGTTGAAAGATGATGTTTCTGATGCAGAATTGATAGTCCTCAGTGACGTCCCAGACATGGGGAAGGCTGGAAGTGGAGGAGGAAAGAAGGGGTCAATGTTTTACAACTCCCTCTTCCTCTCCTGCACATTCTGGCTGAGGTCCTTCTGTTCCACCTGGACATGATTCAGCCTGTATTCTGATGGCAGACCCACCCCTCCCTACCTCTTGAAGAGCACTGGACTTGGAGTCCATCAGGGACATACTACCAGTGTTAAGCACATGTGATTTGAAAGCCAGACAGGGCCCTGCACTCAGAAAACATCAAGTCTGGGGCCAGATGCAACGGCTCCTGCCTGTAATCCTAGCACTCTGGGAGGTTGAGGCCGGCGAATCATCTGAGCTCAGAGGTTTGAGACCAGCCTGAACTAGAGTGAGACTCCATCTCTAAAAATAGCCAGGCATTATGGTGAGCATCTGTAGTCCCAGCTACTTGGGAAGCTGAGGCAGGGGGATAGCTTGAGCCCAAGAGTTTGAAGTTGCTGTGAGCTGTGATGCCCCAGCACTCTACCAAAGGTGTCAAGGTGAGACTGTCTCAAAAAAAAAAAAAAAGACATCAAGTTTCATTTAATACTCTGCTATCGCCATCTTAAAATCCTTAATAACTTCATCCTTGACCTTGTGTTTGGTAAGTCCAGTGGACAATAGAGTGTGTGTGTGTGTATGAGAGAGAGAGAGAGCAGAGGAGAGCCACACCACGTGTTCCTGCTGCCTCTCGCCACCCCATTCACAGGGAGCCCTCAAGATGCCTCACCAGCTGAGAATTCCGGCAGACTCACGTGCGTGGGAGTTTAGCAAGACTCAGAGGGAGCACAAGACGAGAGCGTCACAGCTAGGACTGAGTACGTGGGGATGCTGACAGCCCAAAAGTCCAGTTTCCATTTGAACCAGAACAATCAAAACGCAGGAAGAGGCAGTGGTATTCTAAGAAGCATGAATGACCAAGGAAGGAATCGTTTCTTCCTTCCTCAGCTGCATCGCTGCACTGTACGAGGCAACCACTTGTACTGCAAGTGTTAGACAGAAAGGCAAAGACAAGGCAATCCGGGGTGCCTTTCTCAGCCAGTCACGAGCCAGAGGTGGAGGGTATTAATAGAAGTGAATGTCAAGTAGAGAAATCCAAGCAGGTGGGTTCATTTTGTGCTGAATTTCTACTCTCGCATATGAATGAAATATATGTAAATAACCTACAAAACACAAATCCAGGAGAACCTCCTCCCTACACTGACCTCCTCCTTAGTTGACCTACGTTTCATAGATGGGCCACGCACCACATGTGTGTATCAGCACAGCAGGCCTAGTTCCTTATGGTGACCACCTCTGTTACGTTGACCAGGTTGTGACAGTCCCTTGGGAGTCTCACTTACAGAGGTTCGCCTAGAGTACATTCTGCATGCCGGGTAAATGCTCCTAAATTCGCACGTAAAACTGGCATTGCCTAACAAAAATGAATGGCAAAGTTCATACTAATAATTGCAAGTTCTCATTTTTCTTTACTTAGAACATTATTTAGCAAATAAAAAACACCACAACAAGAGAGAGACTTCAGCAGAAAGGGAAAGGCTTTATAGTACATTTAGCAGCAGTTTTCCAGATTTTTAAACAAGGGCACCACATATTCATTTTTCATTGGACCCCACAAATTATGTAACTGGTCCTAAGGGGAGGCCTGTGCTTGGTCAGGGCAGGGAGGCTGTGTCTGTGTTATGTAATTCCTCAGCCAGCGGGATGTGCTAATTAAGTCAGGAAGTGTGTGAGCTGGAGGAAGGTCTAATTGCCTCTCCTCTGAAAGTTGAGAGAAGGTGGGTGGTGGGGTCCCATGGGAGAGCAGCTGTGGGCTCTCAGAGGGTAGGTGAGGACAGGACTGAAGGAATCGCATGGAAGGGGGTGGGGAGGCCAAAGTCTGCCCAGCATACACACTGCCTGTGTCATCACTGTGCTGATGCCCTCTGAGTCTTATACCTCAGCAAGCCTGGGAGATGGAGACTGTCCCTTCCTTCTCCCTGACAGATGAGAAGACGGGGTTCTGAGTGGTGAGGTGACTGGTCCAAGGTCCCACAGCCAGGGTGGGCAGAGCCATCCCTCAGAGGGACCGACAGAGGCAGACTGACCCTGCAGCCACCTCGGGACAGAGACTCTGATGCTGCCCAGTCAGATGATGACAGCACAGTGAGATACGAAGGGGTCACAGGTGGTATGGGAGGCAGAGAGACCCCAAGCCCAGCCTGGTGGGGGTCAGAGCACTCCCTAAGGAGATGCTGTCTGCACTGGGACCTGGGGATGAACAGGGGCTAATACTGCCTGGAGGAGGTGGGGGTGGGGAGAAGAGGAGCAGAAGGAGGAAGAGAAGGAGGAAGAAGAGCAGGGCAGAGAAGGGGAAGAGGAAGAAGAGGAGGAGGAGGAGGGAGAAGGAGGAGGAGAAAGAGGAATCCCGGTGCAGGAGCTGCCAGGTCAAAGGCCCAGGGGCAGGAGGGACAGGCTTGTTCAAAGGTCCAGGGGCAGGAGGGAGAGGCTTGTTCAGAGAGCTGTAGGCCAGGTGACTACAGCTGGAAGAAGGACTTGGGGGAGGGTAAGGGGGGCAGGTGACAAGGCTATGGCCCCCCAGGGGGTGAGCAGAGCTAAGGGTTAAGAGCAGGGACTTCCAGCTGAGAGACCCAGGGCTGGTCTCTGCTCCTCTCTGGGCTGGGTCTCCCCGATGCTAGGTGGGGTGATGATAACATCCACCTCCCCCTGGGGTGTTGTGAGGGTGAAGGCGCTAATATCTGCAAGTGCTGAAGAGGGTAGGGGATAGGAGGCAAAGCAGAGGCTGTCTGATTGGGAGCCCAGCTGACCTGATGACCCCACCCTGGGCACTCTGGCTGTGCTAGACTCACCCTGAAATGAGCTGACCCCAGCAGCTTCCCCACCATCTTTCATGGGGACAGTGGCTCAGGCTCACAGAGGGTGACTCAGTCCCTCCCGATCTCCCCTCCCTTCCTGAGCTGTGGGTGACAGGACAGAGAACTCACCAGTGACTACCTAGAGCTCCCACTGAGCCGCCTTCCTTTCCCTCTCTGCAGAGGAAGTTCCTTAAACTCAGTTGTCACTTGTCCTATTAACATGGATGCCCCAAAGGCCCCCAACCTTCTCCTTTCTACCCCACCTGCCCCTCCCCCTCCTTCATCTACAGCCCCTCCCCAAGGCAAAGGTGGCCCTGGGTCCCAGAGCAAGATGTGCTGTGTGTCCCTGGGCAGGTCACTATCCTCTTTGAGCCTCAGTTTCTCCATAGTAAAGTGAGGGCTTGGACAGGGAAATGGAGCTCCCACTGGATGAGCCCTACTGTGTGCTGGGCCCCAGCACATCCACCTCCCCAGTGTTACTGGTTCTTCTGCTCCTGCTCCCTCTCCTTTCCCGGGTGACATCAGCAGTCACAGGACAGACAGCTGTCCTCCACATCATATGCATCACTGCTCAAAGATCTGCTGTGGCTCCCACTGTTCACCACCTCAAGCCATCATGCCTTCCTACTCAGCTCTTTTACCACCAGCCACCTCTCCCATCCTCCCCTACAGGAACCTCCAGGCCAACCGGGTCTTCACTGAGCTCCCAGCAGCCTAACCCCACCCTACCCTGCCAGGGCTTTGCTCCTGCTGCATCTTCTCCCTCCCTGCCCCTCCCCCTTTCAGAGGAACTTCGATGCATCTTTCAAAGCCCAGTCTTCATCTCATTGATGAGACCTTCTCCCAGCAGAACGAATGGCTCCCTCAACTCTTTCCCAGAGCAGCCAGTAGAGAACATGTTCTGAGTACACACAGGTACCAGGCTCTGTCCTCTCCTGTTATATGTGTCATCTCACTTAATCCTCACCACCACCCTGTGCAATAGAGGTCATGACTATCTACTGCCCAGATGACGTGAGGTTCAGGGAAAAGATGTAACTTGCCTGAGGCCACACAGCCAGAAGCAGTGGAGCACCTACCTCCCACCTTGTGTAGTCACCCATTTCCAGCTTGGCTCCCCAGCTTGTCATGAGCAACTCAAGCAGGAATTGTTCCTGGTCTGCCCCACACTTCCTGGGCCTGGTTTGTCCAGTAGATGCATCTGCAGGTGAGCTCCCACCCCCATCCCCAGGCTTTATCCTACCAGCCCAAGTAAATCTGTGAGTTAGTCCTCTGCAGTCTCCACAGACTGCCTGGGACGCCCTGTGAGGTACACATTCCCAGGACCCAGCACCAGCCTTACTTGAACCCTCCCTAACGTTCCCAGCCCTGGGTCCATAAGAAATGTCCAGCACTGCTCCTCTGGATTAAATGTGGGCTCAGCCCCAGTTTGGGCCAATGGCAAAGCCCGCCACCAATGTCTATTGTCCCAGCTCCCCATGACATACAAACCCCCATGTTCTTCCTTATGGGGTCAGGGAAGAGTAGGGACTCTGGGGTCAACCAGACCTGGGATCAAATCCCACTCCTGCCACTTAATAAGCTGAGTGGCCTGAGACAGTCAGTCCATCCTCAGGAACTCAGACTCCCCTCCAGGAAAGGGAGGGACTGGCGAGGGTTGACGGAATTCAGCGTGTGCCTGCCCTGGTGCATAGTAGGTGCTCAGCAAACCACAGCACCCACCTTGCTCCAACAAAGCCAGAGGAGCTCTGTAAGGTGCATCCAGTTCAGAACCAACAACTCAAAGGAGCTTCTCAATGACCCTTGATCAGAGCAGCCTTAACCTCCCCCGCCCCCAGCCCATGCTCAGGGGCCCCAGCTGGGCCTGGAACACCCCTCAGACGCCTCATCCCAGCTTCTCCTAACAAAATATGTATGGGTTTTCCACAGACACACTTTGTGCTCATTACGTAGAATAAATCTTCCAAGCTGTTCAAATTTCAAATAAAAAATTCTTCTCAGAGGAACAGCTGCACTCAGCAAAGGTCACACATAAATACACGGTGCTGGACGGCGACCGGAGGCGAGAACACGATTAAGGAGCAGTTGCAGTTCATTAGGGGAAATCCCCAGTCTCCTTCAAAGAGCGCATGCTCCCCCAGGGCCGCGTGTTCCTGCCCACAGCCTCAGGAAGATTTAATTTAGGGGCCCAAAGCTGCACTGCTTCCTACAGTGTGCATTATGTTTACTGGGCACTGCCTCCTGGGGCCCACCGAGGCCTGCAGGGGGCTGACAAAAGAGTATGCTGTGTCCCTGGTGTAGGGATGGAGACCTGCAGGCAGTGAGAAGTGAAAGGACTCACCCAAGACCACACAGCAGCCAGGGTGGGGCTGGGATTTGAACCCAGGTCTCTCTGGCTCTAAGGCCCTTTCTCCTTCCCCTTATCCTTCTGCTCCCCGAGAATGTAGGAGGGTCACAGCAGGAAAGAAGAGCAGAGAAATCAGCCCAGGCACAGAGCCCAGGTTTTGGGTTCAACCCACTCCACTGTTCATTTGCATATATTTGCATGTTGCAGCTCCAGAGGCCTCAAGAACAGGCAATAAAATCAATTAATTAGTGCAACCAACCAGTTAGCATTTAGTTGCAAGATACACCTCACCAAGGTATAAAATGGAATAGATATTGAAAATGATCTGTTTCATCACCTCCAATTCCATAGAGCTGACTCTAAATCAGGCTCCACCCCCAGCATCAGCACCTTTGTGTCAGAAGTGAGACTCTCAAGGGGAAGACCTCCCAGGCTCAGTTTTCTGAAAGAACAAATTAGATACAGATAGTGATGACACAGGCAGACACAGGCATAGATGTAGCTACAGCTGGGCCGTGAGCAGAAGATGGATGTCCGGCCCCTGCTTTCTGCACACTGGCCAGAGGCAGAGCCCTCTCCCAGCCCAGAGCCCATGGATGCTCAGACGCCCCCATCAGGGATTAAAGGACTTCCCAGCCAGAGTGGGAGCAGGTGATCTGGCCTGGGTCTGGCACATGAACACCACTAAGAGCAGCTCTGGCTTCCCTCAGGGTCCACCAATTAGTGCCCAGTCCCTGAGTGACCTGGGAGGAGGAGGCAGTCAGAGATCCAGAGGACTTGAGGCCCAAATGAAGACACATGGGTTCTTTAAACGGCTTCCCCCACTTTTGAGGGCACGGGAGGGATCATGGCTGTTCACAGCAGAGACCAGAGTCCCAGTGACTCTAGAGCTGGGCTGGGGTTTGCCCATATGCCAAGAAAGGGCTGGATATGGGGCTGAGCCAGCCTGCACTTGCATTGGCAGGGAGCAGACACACTGAGCAGGGGGCATAGGGTCTGCTGGGGGATCATCCCCTGCCTGCCTGAGTGAGAACCCAAGAGCTGATGGGGGGCAGGAGAGAGAGAGGGAAGAATGAAGGAACCTGGGGACAGGAGATAGAGGAAGCCCCCGACTGGGATCTCATCCCTGCCTTCTTTAGTCTGCGCTGCTGCCCCACAGGAGAGCTGAGATGATCAGTCCCACAGGGGAGGCACAGGGAGTTCAGGCAACTGGCCCCAGGTTATTCCACTTACTGGGGCAGAACTGAGATCCCAACCCAGATTCTTGTGGCCCCTGGCTGCTTCCCCAGTTCTTCTATAGGCTGGTGCTGTGACCTAGGCTCATCAGGGGACTTGGCCTCCTTTATTCCCAGTTGACATGCGAAGTGAATCAGATAAAATTCAGCTCTTCTTGCAAAACCTTGCTGGTCCTTCTAAGTTGCTCTAATGTCAGTGCCAGGTTCGAGGATCCAACTGTTCCATGTGCTTAGGGCTGGGATTCAGCCGGGAGCAGAGCTGTCTCTCTGATTATTGCTTCTGATGTGTTTTAATTTGGGTCTCTTTTCTACCCCTGCCTGGCAAAAGGGATCCCAGGAAGCTGGAAGGCTATCCTCTGTCTCCAGGCTGAGGCCAAGTGCCTTTCAGCCTGCCATGGCTCACCCTACTGTCCTGAGTGGTGGCATCCAGGGCCCCCTGGCCCCTAGCCAACTTCACCCACCCCGACATCCTGACACTCCAAGTCCTCCTGACATGCTCCCGGCTCCGAGGCTTTGCATTGGCTATTCCCTGTACCTGAACACTGTTCCTGTGTCTTCTCCACCTGGAGAAATCCTGCTCATCCCCCAAGGCCCAAGGATGGCAGGGAGAGCTAATGAACTTTGTCCTGACCTGTGACAAGGGCTATGCTGGGAGATGAATGTCCTCAGTGAGTCCCAAGGCAGCCCAGTGCCAATCACAGATTGGGCTTCATTCACCCATTTTACAGAAGGAGAAACTGAGGCTCTGAGCCATTGAGTAACCTACCCAAAGTCACCCAGTGGTTAGTGGCAGGGCTGGGATAACTGACCAGCAGCCCACAGACCAGCCTGTCCACCCACCTCTGGCTCTGGGCATCCTCTCCACTCCCAGAGGGGCATCGCTCTTTCTTTCATGCTCTCATGACTGTGTCCTTCTCTCATGCGTATTCCCTGCCTGCCTCTATCCTGGCTGGCCCCTCCTCCAAAAGAGGAGCAGAAGGGATTCTTGTCTGCATTTTGATGAAATGAAGTGGGTCAAGGTGAGCTGAGTGGCCCATCCCATTCTGTGTCCTGGTACTTTACTCTGCACTAGTGGGAGGCAGACCCCCAGGCCAGGAGGCAAGTAAGCCTCTATTGGTGTCATTTACATACATGTTACCAGTTCTTTACTTACATGTTCAGCTCCTCATGGAAGAACAGCCAGGATAAAGCCATGGGTCACATAGAGGCACATTCAGGTTCAGCAGACCTGTCTGACAGTGGGGCTCCCCTATCAGGTGGTGATGGTGAAGAGAGGGCTCCTGCATTACCAGGGAGATGGAGTAAGGTCACCTCCTGGGCTCAGATTCTGACTCTAGCACTTCTGTCTAAACTCCATGTTTCTCAGGCTCGATTTGGTGACTCCAGGGGTCCAACAGGTTGTGGGTGAGGCTCCAAGTCTGCTCCAGAGATTCCTTCACTCTGAGACTTGGGTCTGTGAGTCCACTGATGATTCTGTGACTTAAGAATTCTGGGATTCTGTGAAAGGGACCAGATGCTCAGAGTTCTGTGATTCAAAAACTTTTTATGAAAGTGTCTCTGAGTCTAGGAAAGGAGCTCTGATTCCAAGGTTCTGTCTGTGCGTGGCAGATGTCACACAAGGGACTGTGAGATCTGAAAATCTGTTGCGTGAGGGAAGGAAGGTTCCCAGCTGTCCCCTCCCACTTCAGCGTCTGCAGAAGGAGGATGCCGGGCTGATGATCTCCAAGCTCCCCTCAGCATAAAAATGTGGGGTCCTGGGTGCTGGCTCCATGCTCCCCTCTCCCTGCTCATCCATCTCTCCCTCCCATGGTCCCACAGGCTGAGCAGGTGAAATGGGCCCTAAACCCCCAGGAGCCCAGCCCCCCGCAGATGTGTCCTGCTAAACACTTTGCTGCTGCTGCTGTTTTCCTGTTGTGTTAATTATGAGGAGTGAGACGGGGACGCAGCCTTTGCTGAGTGGAGTTTCTGGTGCGTTCCCCTCAGTATGAGCAGCTTGGGGACCAGGAGCCCCATCATGTCACGTCTGCTGTCCTGATGGCCTGGCCCTGCTCCACCTGGAGGTCTCCTCCCACATTTCATCCTTTAATCTGCTGTATTCTCAGTGGGCTCTGAGCAGCACTGTCCTGCCAGGGTCAGTTCAGGTTTCTCAGGGCAGGAATTTGATTCTGGGGCAGGAGAAAAAGTGGAGAATAGGTGGAGAAGGGCTGGAAACTGAAGGAGGCAGGATCCACACTGGGTCCTATGACCCCCTTTATCCCCCAACTTAGCGGCTCCTGAGCAGGAGCGCTGAAGGTCTTGGTCCCACCTGCCACAGGGAGTGAACCAGAGCCCAGCACCCTGGCAAGTTAGCTATGGGAGGGGACAAGCCTCTCCCCTCTGACGGCCCTGTGTGTTCCCAACCTACAGTCAAGGACATGGCAGCTCTGAGAGGTTGCTCACCACTCAGCCCTACCTGGGCTCAGAGTCATTCTGCAAGGAGGATGCCCCTTGTGGGGACAGCCCTCACACAGCTGTGCTGAGGATCAGGATGGTGGGCTATCGGCACCTTCCTCACTGAACGCCACCAGGCACCCCACCCAGAATCAAGCCCCTGAGAATAACAGTGACACGAATGCTAATAACAATAATAATAACACCAATCCCTGCCCTGGCTGGGGTCTCCACACTGTGCAGAGCTTTTGCCAGCACACCCCCCTCCTCGTCTCATCAATCCTCACTGTGACCCTGTGAGCTGCTGCCACTCACCCCATGGCACAGATGAGGAACTGAGGCTCAGAGAAGTAAGCCCAAGGCCCTGATGCCACAGGCAGAGCCAGACTGGCCTGGTTGCTGACTCCAGAGCTCACAGGCTGCCTCACTTGTCTGCTTTTCGCTGTTTCCACTGCTCCTGGCACAATATTGATTCAGTTGTCCCTTAAAACTGACTTTAAAAGAGCTCCCTATTTTCAATTTGTCTCACCCTGAGGACTAATATCCATGAAATCAAGGGTTCAATGCATTAATTGCTTGTGAGTTTTTTTCTGATACCCATTAAAATAAATACATGCCTGGTAAAACAAAATACAAACTGTCCATGCACAACCCATAGTCACCCCGTACCGCCAGTGAGCATGACCACTCCCTGGGTAGCAACAATGTGGGTGGATATGGCCTGCCATGTGGGCATACCCTGCCAGGTAGATGTGGTCCAGCCTCCCACAGCCCAGTCCAGGGCAACACCAGTTCTTCTTTTTCCTGGAAGGCCCATTTACCTCTGCTCCCAGGCTGGACCTTGTCAGAGGAAATGCTATGGAAGCTGGAGGGGGCCCTACTGAACACAGGCCCTGGGAAGGAAGGCCCCATGGGAAGTGGGGGTTGAGGCTGCGATGCTCAGTGGCCCCAAGAATGGGATGTGTTTTGAGGTGCTCACCACATGCCTCTCCCCCTACCCAAAGGAAGCCCAAGGCACCGAGGGGCAGAATTCCCAGCTCTGCTCCATGCCAGCAAGAGAAGCCAGGAGATGACTTCTGTTCAGGAGATGGCTGCAGCCAGGAGCACCTGGGTAATTAAGAGGGTTCAGGCCTTTGGGTTAGGGTTAGGGTTAATACCTGGCTGCATGCGATGTTTGGGGTCAGATGGGCCTGAGGGGATAAAGAGGGTTCAGTGCCCCTGGGTAACTACTAGGATTAGGGCCTGCCTTGGGTGATGGTTGAGGTCAAGAGGGCCTGGGGAAGGAAGAGGTTTCAGAGCCTCTAGATCTATGTCTAGTGTCCAGCTTTGGGTGATAATTATGGTCAAACAGGCCTAGGGGATGAGGAGGATTCATAACCCTTGGATGAGGACTAGGGTTAGGGCCTGGCTTCAGATGATAATTATTACTCAGGCAAGCCTGTGTAACAAAGAGAGTTTGGGGACCTTGGGTAAGGTTGAGAGTTAGGGCCCAGCTTCAGGATTTCAGTCCAACAAGCTGGGGTATTAAAAGGGTTTAGGACTGCTGGGTGAGGGCTGGGTTTAGGGCCTGTCTTCAGGTAATAATTATGGATAGCTGAGCCCGGGGATGAAGAGAGATTAGGTCCCTTGGGTGAGGGCTAAAATTAGGACCCAACTTTGGGTGACAGTTTGGGTCAGATCAAGGGGGTCTGGAAGATGAAGAAAGTTTGGGACCCTTGCAATTAGGGCCAGATTTTGGGTGATGGTTGGGTTCAGGTGATCCTAGGGGATGAAGAATGTTTGGGGCCCTTGGATGAGGGCTAGTATGAGGGTCTGGCTTTGGGAAAGGGCTGGGGCCAGGAGGGCCTAAGAAATGAAGAGGGTTCAGGTCTCTACAGTTAGGGCTAGGGTTAGGGGCCAGCTTCAGGTGATGGTTGGGCTCAGGCAGGCCTAGGGAATGAAGAGGGTTTGGGTCTGCTAGGTGAGGGCTAGAAATAAGGGCCAGCTTGTGTGATAAATTTGGATAGGCGTGCCTTGGGGATTAAGAGGGTTCAGGGCCCTTGGGTAAGGGCAAGGTTTAGGCCCAGCTTTGGGTAATAATTACAGTCAAATAGGTCTGGGGGTTGAAGAGGGTTTGGGGCCTTTGGCTGAGGGCTAGGGTTAGAGCCTACTTCAGTTGATGGCTGTAGTCAGGTGGGCCTAGGGGATTAAAAGGGTTCGGGACACGTGAGTGAGGGCTACTATGTAAGGACCTGGCTTTGCGTGATGATTGAAGTCAACCAGGCCTGGTAGATGAAGAGGGTTTGGGGCCCTTGAGGGAGGGCTAGTGTTAGGGCCCAGGTTCAAGTGATAATTTCAATCAAGATGGCCTGGGGTATGAAGCAGGTTTCAGGCCCTTGGGTAAGGACTAGGTTTAAGGCCAGGCTTCGCATGATAATTACAGTCCAACAGCCTGGGGGCTGAAGAGGGTTTGGGGGCATTGGGTGAGGCCTAGAGTTAGGGCCTACATTCAGTGATAATTATAGTCATACAGGCCTGGAATATGAGATGTGTTCAGGGCCACTGGGGGATGGCTAGGGTTAGTGCCAGGCTTTGGGTAATAATTACTATCAAATATGCCTTGATCCTCTGGAGGATTGTTTTCAGGGGGGCCTTGGTTGAGGGCTAGGTTTGGGACCCAGCTTCCGGTGAAAATTGTGGTCGAACGGGCCTGGGAAATAAAGAGGGTTTGGGGCCCTTGGGTGAAGGCTAGCCATAGAGCCTGGATTCGTGTGATAATCATGAATAGGTGGGCTTGGGAGATGAAGAGGGTTTGGTATACTTGAGTGAGGGCTAGGGGTAGGGCCCAGCTTTGGGTGATGATTGGGGTCACACAGGCCTGGTGGATGAAGAGGGTTTGGGGACCTTGGTTGAGTGCTAGGGTTAGGGCCCAGCTGCAGTTGATAGTTATGGTCAAATGTGCCTGGGAGATGAAGAATGTTCAAGTCCCCTGCTAGGGTCAGGGCCAGGCTTTGAGAGACAGTTAGGGTCAAGCAGCCTTGGAAAATGAAGAAGGTTCATGGCCCTAGGGCAGTGATTTTCAACCGGTGTGCCTCAGCACACTGTTGTGCTGTGAAATGATGTTAGTTGTGCAGGGAACATTTTTTTTAAATCATTAATTAAATTGTTTTTTAAAGAATTTCAAGGCACAGTAAGTGTACTACTTTTTTTTACTTTTGTTCAACTCATAATTTAATGGTGCCACAGGTGCTTAACTATAGGTTCCAGTGTGCAGTGAAATAAAAAAGGTTGAAAAAACACTGCCTGAGAAACACCAAACCCCGAGGGGCAACAGGAAAAGAGAGGTTGATGTGTTGTAGTTTCCCCAGGAGCAAGGACAGGACAGTCTTTATCTGGAGGAGACAGTCTCCTCCCTGAGGCTCTGGTGGGAACCTATGAACTGAGCCTCATCTCCCAAGCTTAGACCCAGGGCTGCCACAGCTGGAAAGTTGGTTTCATCTTGAACACTTAGGACACCTGGCCCGTGCTCTGCACTTGACACCTGTTGCCTCATTTCATAGTCTCCACCCCAGCAAGGGGGCACTATTCTCCCTATCTTCTAGGTGAGCCATCTGAGCCCAGAGCTGCAGCCACATGCCCTTGGCCACACAGCACATAGAAATAGAGGCACCCACACCAGGGATTCAGATGGTAGAGTCTGTGGTTTGTCCATGGCACCTGTATCAAGATTCCTCAGACACCTGTGCTTGGATGTCTCTAATATTCCCCCACACTATCAGACTGCAGTAACTTTGTCTCAGAAACAACCGTATCCTCATTTGAAAACAAAGGACTTTGTCCTTTGCAAATAACAAAAAGGGAGATAGAAAGATACCTCCTGGGGTGACCTCCCTTAGCAGTCAGTGCTTGGCTGCTGCCCCCTGATTGACAAAGAGTATAAAAGTACCAAAACCAGGGGGCCAGATATAACCCTCACTCAAACATCCCAGAGTCATATGTGAAGGATGGCCCAGCCAGAAGAGACCAAACACATATGGTTTGTCCCATGAGCAAAATCACTGCCCCCCGGGGGGGTCCTTTGGGAGGAGGTGGTTAAAGGGACCAGATGCTGTTGATGTACCTCAAGTGACAGGGAGGAAACCAACTCTCTGTGACCAGTTCTGAGCTGACCCTACATCTAGGAACTGGGGGACCCCAGTGCCAGACTCACCTATAGCAGCTCCACACCTGACATTCCAGGCTCCATCTCATTCAAAACACATCACCCCAAAGCCTGAGAGGCCTTTCTGCTCATCTAGTCCACTCCCTGGGACCCATTTCACAGACTGGGAAACTGAGGCCCAGAAAGAGCCACCAAATAACGGCAAGGTGGGAATGGAAATAGCAGAAACTTTTGAGGTAACAGCCCTGACTTCAAATTCCAGCTCCTGCTTTCTTGCTCTAGGAAAGAACTGCACGTCTCTGGGTCTCCTTTAGCATCTGTAAAATGCTCACCTTCTCCCCTCTCTGCATCTGGCCCAGTGTTCCGCGTAAGTCTGTCTGCCTTAGTTCCTCTATCTGTAAAATGGGTCTGTAAAAATGGACTGCTATAAACCTTAAAGTAGAAAATTCATGGAAAGCTCCTAATAAAGGGTGGGTACCCAAGAAACAATCGCTTAATAGAGGACCAAGGCTGTCCTGAACCCAAATCCCAAGATACTATGTCCCCATGAGCAGAATGAACCCTCCGCAACTCAACACACCTGATGCCAACAAGCTCTGATGGCAGAGCCACCCAGCCCTGAGGCAGGCCTAGAGAGGCGGCAGGTGACTCAGTTAACAGGAAGCCCCTGAGAAGCTCCTATCTCCTTCCATATTAATTACATTCATATCTGGAACAGAAGGGGAGTTGGGACTTTCTCCCCATCTTTCACAGAGCTTTGAACCAAGACATAGCCATGTGTTAATAATTAAAAGAGAAAAAATGCAAACTAATCCTCTTAGTGGGACTCCACCATCCTCCCTCCCTTGTAATGAGCTGTAATCACAAAGATAGCCCCTTTATGGAAGCTTGGTAATCAGTTCACTGTGAGACAAAGAAGTTTCCAAGACCTGAAGATGATAAGTGGTGTATATTAATTAGCTTAATTATTTATCTATATAAAAATCAAGAAAACAAAAATATTCACTGCTACAAAGTCATTTGCCATCTGCCAATAGACTCTGGCTGCCCCAGGGAGATGCTGGTTTCATTTCTCCTGGGATTTGTTTATAACCTTCTGTTAATCAAATCTAGAACAGAGAGAGACACAGGAATTACATGGAGAGCATGGATTCCATGAAGACCTGCAGTAGACATGGGAGGAATTGGGATGAGTTAGCAGCCAGAGCTTGAGGTTAAAAGACCTAAAGATGCAAGCCTTGCCTTTCTCAGAGCCTGGCGACAGGTCCTGTTAGAATCAGCCCCTCACAGGGGGAACAGGATCCACAGGAAGGCAGGTGTGGGGGGAAGGCTGTTCCAGATGGGTATTCGGGGTAGGTCAGGCTCCCTAGAAGAACCTGAGATGGAAACCCAGGGGGACAGGTGGGGTTACAGAGTCTAGCCCCAGGCTGAGCCCATCAGGAGCTCTGAAGCTTCCAGCATAGCCCCATGTCTGACCCAGATTGGGCAATGAGATGGCTTTTTGTACCCCGTGTCAGTCATTAGCAGAAGGTCGCCACGCGGGAAGGAGGTAACCTTGCAACCGTTTCAGGATGAGTCAGCAGTCAGCATCTTCAACTGAGGTTAATACTCACTTCAGCCAGAGGATGGGTGCCCTGGCTTAGAAAAGAGGATCCAGTTGCCACAGCTGTTATGGGCTGAGTCGTGTCCTCCAAAAATACATGTTGGAGACTTAATCCCCAATACCTCAGAATATGACCTCTTTTGGAGACAGGGTCTTTACAGAGGCAGTCAAGTTAAAATGAGTTCATTAGGGTGGGCCCCAATTCAATATAGCTAGTGTCCTTATAACAAGGGGCAACTTGGGCACCGAGACACATACCAAGAAAAGACCACCTAAGATGAAGTCAGCAATTGTGGTGATGCTTCAATATCCTAAGGAGTACCATAGCTTGCCAGAAGTCCCCCAGAAACCAGAATCATGGGACAGATTCTTCTCCACATCCTACTCACACTTTGATTTAGAACTTCCAGCCTCCAGAACTTTGACAGGATAGATTTCCATTGTTCAAGCCTCCCAGCCTGAGGTCCTTTACCCTAGCAAACTAGAACAGGCCCATCTCTTACTCTAGCCATCACCAGCATCTGGTGATTTGGACCACCCAACATCCAGGTCTCACCTCTGATAATGTCTTCTGTATTTCCCTTGAGGAACCACTGAGCAGCCCACCCAGTTCTGGGGGATCATGCAGAGATCAATCCATTCCCAGATAGAGGGCTGGCCAGAACTCCAGGCCTGGCCAATCAGAGCCCTACCTCCCCCTGCCTCATTGAGTGATTGGTTCAGGAATGAGCACATGACCCAGTCTGAGCCAGTGAGGCAGAAGTCTGAGATTTTCTGTGGACTTGGAGATGTCAGGGTATGAGCATGGAAATACAGGACCCTCTGGAGGAGAGAATTCATTCATGTGTGAGGCAACGTGGGGAACACCAGAGCTAAGAATGGAGAGAGACCTGATAACATCATTTAATTAACTGTAAGTCTTTCATTTCCAAATAAAAAAATGTATACACATTTTAAAATATGTTATTTACGTATTACTTTTAGAAGTTGACTTGAAGGTACCATTACTGGTCAAGTATACCTAGATATGCAACACACATTCATTTTACCTGCAATTTATATACTTTGGAGAATGATTGATTTTACTGCCAACAAAATCTCTTTATGTGTGTACAGTTTTTAGTATTCCTGGTATATATTGCATCAAACGTATAATTTATGAGTTGTTTCAGATCAATTTTGAACTTACAAATTTAAAAATTACCTAAAAATAGGTTGATTCAGAATGCAGTCCATGCCAACATTGAATAAGGAAGTGAGACCATGTCATTAAATGAAATTATAGCCATCATTTATTGAAGGTGAATTATATACTCTAGTTACCAGGCATTAATGCATTTGTTTACATGCATTACCTTAAATCTCACAGCCCTCTCTACGAGGCAGGGCCTATGATTTCCCCATTTTTTTTTCAGTTGAAGAAATGTGCATTACTTTCAACCAGGAATTCCTTTATCCTGATACAAAAAGAAAAAAGACAGGTCATTAAAAAAAAAATCTACAGACAAATATCCCTTATTTCTTTCTCCTGTCTTCCTTTGGTTTACATGAATATATTTTAGACTTCAACTCTATCTGTTCTTTTTTTTTATCATATCTCTTTGTATCATGTCTTCAGTGGCCGCTCTAGATGTTACATCATCTATATGTAACTTATCACAGACTACTAGGGTTCTCATTTAACTAATTGAGTTAAGTGTGGAAAACTTACTTCCCTTTACCCTCCCCATTTAAAATATAAATTTCCTATTTCTTCTACATACATTTAGAACCATATCGGATACGTTATAACTTTTGGTTTCAAACATCAAACACAATTTAGAATACTTAAGAATAGAAGGAAAGGCTATTGGATTTACTTATACTTTTGTTTGCTGGGTCTCTCTTCTTTCTGGTATTCCATGATTTCTTTTCCCTTTAGAGAATTTTTAGCCATTCTTTTAGGGTAAATCTCTGTCAGCAACAAATTATCTTGGTTTTTCTTCATCTGAGAATGTCTTGATTTCCTTTTCATCCATGAGGATATTTTCACTGAATACAGAATTCTGGGTTGGCAGTTCTTTTCTTTTCTTTTTCTTTTTTTTTTTTTGTTTTTTTGGCAGTTTTTGTCCAGGGCCAGGTTTGAACCCGCCACCTCTGGTATATGGGGTCAGCACCCTACTCCTTTAAGCCACAGGCACTGCCCGACAGTTCTTTTCTTTAAGCACTTGAAAACATGTTGTACCACTTTCCTCTAGCCTCTAGGGTTTCTGATGAGAAATCCTCTGTTATTCTAATAGTTTCCCCCTGTACACAATGTGTCATTTCTCTCTCACTACTTTCAAGGTGTTTTCTTTGTCTTTAATTTTCAGAATTTGATTATTATGTGTTTTGGTGTGAGTATCTTTGAAATTATCTTGTTTGGGATCACTCAGCTTCTTTCTTTTTTTTTTTTTTTTTTGGCCAGGGCTGGGTTTGAAACCACCACCTCCAGTATATGGGGCTGGTGCCCTACTCCTTTGAGCCACAGGTGCCACCCGGGGTCACTCAGCTTCTTCAGTCTGGAGATTTATGTTTTTTGTCAAATTTGGGGATGTTTTCAGCTATTGTTCCTTTGAGTAGTTTGTCAGTCCCCACCTCCTTTCTCATCTCCTTTTGTGACTCATGTCATAATTGTTAGATCTTTAGTTATAGTCTCACAGGCCCCTTATGCCCTGTTCTTTTTTTGTCCCAGTATAATTTCTCTCTGTTGTTCAGTTTGGGTATTTTCTATTGTTCTGTCTTCAAGTTGATTGACTCTTTCCTTTGTCCCCTCCATTTAGCTACTGAACCCCATACATTGACTTTTTAAATCTTGGTTATTGTTATATATGGCACAAGATGTAATCTGTCCTAATGAATGTATCATGTACACTTGGAAATAAATGTGATTTTTCTGCTATGGGTAGAGTATCCTATATATATGTCAATTAGATTCTCTTGATTGTATTGTTTAGATCTATATCTTTACAGATTTTCTGTTAGTTTTATCAATTGCTGAGAATAGGGTGTTGAAGTGTCTGGATTTAATTTTGGACTTGTCTTTTGCTCCTTTCAGCTTTATCAGTTTTTGCTTCATGTAGTTCAGGACTCTATTATTTGGTACATACTTAGTTAGGATTGTTATGTCTTTGTGGTGGATGGATCCTTTCATCATCATGTAACGTTTCTCTTTCTCTTTAGGGATTTTCTTTGCTCTAAAGTATTCTTTATCAGATATTCACATAGTCACTCCTGCATGGGATCATGTGTTTATTGTTGTAGTTACATTGGTTTGTTTTTGGTCCACTCTACCAATCTCTGTCTTTTGACTGATGCATTCAGACAAATTGCATTTAATTGCTGATATGTTAGAACTTGAGTCTGCTATCTTGCCTTTTGTTTTCTATTTATTTTCTTTGTATCTTTTTTTTTTCATTAAATCATAGCTGTGTTTTCTTTGTATCTTACTTCTCTGTATCTTTTTTCTTATCTTCTTGTAGGTTACCTGAACATAGTTTATGATTCCATATTGATTTATTTAGAGTGTTTTTGAGAATATCACTTTGTATAGTTTTCTTACTGTCTGCCCTGAGTATTACAATGTGCATACAGAATCCATCACATCTTGCTGACACTGTAACACTGTGAGTCAAGTGTAGGCCCCTTACTCCTGTTTACATCCCTTTATGCTCTTTATAGGTTTAGTTTCATAAGTATAATTGTCTGAACTACCTCCTTTACATACGTTGAATACCACATTAGATGGTTTTAAAGTTTTACTTCAATTAGTAAATACAATTTAAGAAACTCATGAGAAAAAGGATCATCTATTCTGTTTATTCCCACCCATTCTTGTAGTCTTCATTCTTTCTGAAGTTCCAACCTTTCTTTCATTAACATTTCCTTTATGTTCAGAGAATGTCCTTTAGCCCTTCTTTAAAAGTACATTTGCTAGCAACAAATTTTCTTAGTCTTTTTTCATCAGAGAATGTCTTTATTTTCCCCCTTTATGCTTGAAGGCTATTTTCACCAGATATAGAATTTGCTGTTGACAGTTCTTTTCTCTCTGTGCATGAAACCTGTTGTGCCACTTAAGTTGAACCTCCTTTGTTTCAAAAGAGACATTCTGCTGTCATTCAAATTAGTGTACCTTATAAGTAACATGTAGTTCCTTTCTGACTGCTTCCAAGAGGTTTTCATTGTCTTGGATTTTAGAAGTTTAATTATTATATGGCTTGACATGAATTTCTTTGGATATGGGGTTCATTCAGCTTCTTAGGTCTATAGGTATATGACTTTTCACTAAATTTGAGAGATTTAGACATTATTTTTTCAAATACTCTTTCAGTCCCACTCTTTCCTTCAGAGACTCTGACAGCTATTTTGCGATTGGCCCACAGGTCTCTGTTCTTTCTCATTTTCTTAGTCTATTTTCTCCTCGTAGTTCACATTGGGTAAATTCTATTGACCTGTGCTCAAGTTCACTGATTCTATCCTCTGTCATCACCACTATCGAGTCATATGTTTTTTATGCTGGTCATTATGTGTTTCACTACCACAGTTTTCATTTTGTTCTTCTTTATAACTTCTATTTCTCTGCTAAAATGTTTTTTATGTTTTCATTTGCTTCAAGATAATTCATAATTGCTTATTGAATCATTTTTATGATGGCTGCTTTAAAGTTCTTGTCAGATCATCCCAGCATCTGATTCATCTCAGCGTTGGCATCTGTTGATTATCTTTTCTTATTCAAGTTGTGATTTTCTTGGTAGGATGAGTGATTTTCTTTTATTGTATTCAGAACATTTTGGATATGATAAGATTCTGCTGGATTCTATTTAATTCCTTTTTTTTTTCTAGTAGTTGTAGCAAGAAGGCCAGGCAAGTATGTATGCTCACCTCCCCTCTGGCCTGCCTGCAAAGATGGGGCACCAACTCTACTCCCTTGCTGTTTCTGAATGACAGATTCCCACTGTGCGCTGCTGACACAAGGGATGGAAGAAGCTGAGGGCTGACCCCGCTTGGTTGCTGCAGGGTAGAGGCAGAAGCTCAACCTCCCTGCTATCACCAACCAGCCCTGCCTCCTACCACCTCATTCTATTTTATCAGTGGGTACAGGAAGTTCCTCTCTGGACCCACTGATGATTTCCAGTTGGATGAGGGTTGGGGGTATTCAGTGTAAATAGCCCCATAGTGCATTGCTTTATTAAGCCTCATTGCTGCCAGGTGGAGGTGAGCACTCAGCTTATGGCCAGACCTGCTGACCCTACCCTGGGAGGGAGATCAGAGCATCTATGCATGCTGAAGTAGGAGAGGGTGACACACCATCTTCCTGCTCAGTTCTGCTGACAATGCAGGGCAGGAGGAGCAGAGGGAGAGCAATTTTTCTGTTGGCATTTAACTAGAATAGGGTAGGTTTTGACTAAAAGGTTTTCTGTCATTAGATCACCCTCTCCTAGTCCTTCAGCTAGAGATTCTCAGAGATGCTTAAGAGATTCTTTAGTCTGTCTAGTGACAGTTCTGGGGTGGAGGCTTCTGCAGCCCTCTGTCCAGAATAGACTAGAAGCAATACAGAAAACCAGGAAACTCACAGCTCTATCATGCCTCAAGACCCCTGGTCTCTAGGCAAGCCACCTTTGTTCTGTCTTACAGAGACTTCCTGTGCTTACTGTTGTGATAAGGGGTTTTAGTTATAATGGGGGAGACATGGAAGGACCAGAGATGCCCCATCTTGGAGAAAATAAAAGTCCTATCCTCTGGACATCCCTGCCAATGCACATCCCTGCCAACCCCTCACTCTTGGATAGACACAGGATGCCATCCCTAGCCCCCACTCTAGGTCAGGTCCCTATTACATGTTTCCGCGGCAACCCATAGGCTTCCTATGTAGCACCACTAGCTGCTTTTAGCAAAATGAGTTGCTTTTCTATATTTGTGTATGTGTGTGTGTATGTGTCCTCAACTAATATTGGCTCCCATCCTTCCTCCTTATCAACAGAGCCTATAAGGGCCTGAGGACAGGGACATGTCCTGCTTATTCCTGTTTCCCCATGAAACAGTAAGATGGGATGGGCTAAGAGCACCGGGGTTGGGAGGTATGCTCCTTTTGATAGATGTTCAGAGAGGGCCCCTCTGAGATGGTGACAGGCTGAGACCAGAAAAACAAAAACAAGGGCCCCAAGTGGGTGATACCTTGAACTTCTCGGTCAGAGGGAACATAGAGTGACAAAAACACGAATGAATTGAGTGCCTTCCCAGAGCAGCAAGGAGTACAGTAGCCAAAGAAGGAGGCAAGGAAATAGGTCAAGTAGGCCTCCCTAGGCCAGTGGAGATGACCATGAGAAGCCAGGAGAGGGTTCAGTAGGGATGAGTGATATGAGCTGACTTTTTTTTTTTGAGATGGATTCTTACTATGTCACCCTTGATAGAGTGCCATGGTGTCACAGCTCACAGCAACCTCAAACTTCAGCTTAAGCAATTCTCTTGCCTCAGCCTCCCAAGTAGCTGGGACTACAGGCGCCCACCACAACACCTGGCTATTTTTCTGTTGTTATAGTTGTCATTGTTGTTTTTAGCAGGCCTGGGCTGGGATCGAACCCGCCAGCCTTGGTGTATGTGGCCAGCACCCTAACCGCTGAGCTACAGGTGCCGAGCCCTGACTTGGGTTTTAGAATGATCTCCTTTCTGATGTGATCTGCATGGACTGTGACAGGCACCCAGTTAGGAGGGTGAGAGATGAGGGTGGTGAGGGAATCCGATTACAGGAGGGGGCTTGGGGGGTAGCTGGACTTGGGAATGAATGACTCACCACCTACACATACCTATGGGGGTTTGAGGGGCAAAAATAGGGCAGGGTGGGGAGAGCATGTGGCACATGGTAGGGCCCCCATTAGGACTTGGTTTTCCCTTCCTCCAGCTCAGGGCATTCCCTCTCTCCAGGGGCCAATGCAGGTTGCTCCAACTCTGAGGCGGGTGTTGTCAGCTGGCTCCCTGCAGGAGCAGGTGGTGTTTCTGTACCTTCTGCCTGTGACTTCTACCCAAGTTTTCTGCCTCAGTGAGCTCCAATGCTAGGGACCCCTGGAAAGTATCTCCCTAAAATCCTCACCTGTAAATCCAGACCACCTCACTTCAGGCTAACCTACCAGCCACAGGCTACCAGAGACCTGGCATGTCATCTAGGGGCTGAAATAGGATTCTGTTCTGAATTTACAAGGGGAGCCTGTTGCTTATGAGACAAGCTCAGAGTCTGGAATCCCTGCTGAGAATTGTGAAGGCAAGAGTCTTAGTGCTGGGACTCCAGGCATCATCCCTGCCAGTCCCTCAACACACAGATGGGGAAACTGAGGCTGGAGAGGGCAGAGGCCCTGACATTCTGCTGTAATAGTTAAGGGGAGTGCTCTGAGGTCAGCTGGACCTTGAGTTTACCTTCTGACTCTATCACCTCATTGCTGAGATCTCAGGTAAGTGACTTTTCCACTCTGTTCCCTCATCTAGATAACGTGGCCCTATATATATGTATCCTCCTCTTAAGTCCTCAGAACCACCCCATGAGGTAGGTTCTGTCATT
>NW_003852579.1:2203883-2205392 GCF_000181295.1 Otolemur garnettii
ACTGGACAAGCATCTGCACATTTGCACCCTGCATTTGGTGTACACAGGTCAGTAAACAAGCAAGTTCAGCTTTTTTTCTTGTTTTTTTGATCCCCTAGATCCCATTTGATCTTGACAACAACCTCTGGCACTGTGCTGTGGATATGGGTGCAGGGATGGGAAATGACTTCCCCAACGTCAGATGGCTGGGAGGTGGCAGAGCCAGGATGCAAACCCAGTCCTAATAGTAATGACAGCAGCCCACATTTATTGAGCTCCTACCACATGCCAGCATCATTACCAGCAGGACAAGGCACTTATTCCTCATAACATCCCTATAGGGGATGGAACATTCTTACCCCACTTTAGAGACAAAGAAACTAAGGCACAGGAAGGTCAAGGTACTTGCTCCAAGCTACATCCTTCTCCCCAGACTCAACTCCAATTCCACAATGAGATGGAATTAAAGTCCTCTGGGAAAAACCCCAAGTCTCACTGGGGCTCCAGATAATGCCATCTTCACCTTCTTCACATCACCTGCCCCAAGAGTTCAGGGATCAGAATATGGAGCTGGCAGCCACTGAGGTAAGCAAATGGCCTCATTGAACCATCAGGTGACACTGAGAGACAGAAAGCCAGGACCACAGGACAGAGGGCCCTCCTCTGACCCAGAGCCCCACCCCAAGGCTAGCTCACCCTTGTCCTTCCTCAGTCTCCCACATAGGGCACCAACTATCTGAAAGGGGACATTTTGTGGTCCCTCCCCTCTGAATCGATAGGTGTCTGATGACTGTCATGTCCTTGCTGGAGAGGGTCAATCCAAGGGTGGGGAAAGGCCAGGCCCATCTAGCAGTGCTCAGAGGCACTGTGGAACTAGAGGGCTTACTCGCCCCAAGCTTTTCTCCTAGAGCAGTGATTTTCAATCAGTGTGCCTCAAGGGGATCTTAGATGCACCACAAAAATGTTTAAAGGGCATTAATTAAATTATTTTCAAAAGAAGCTATGGTGATTGGTTTGTTGTAACCAAGTCAGATTGTATTAAAAAAACATGTTGTATCCCACATATGCAAAAGTGTATTTATGATCTATGTGTATATGACTTAATAAAAAAAAAGTTCAAAGCATGGTAAGTACATTCTTTATTTTTTACTCTTTTTTTATCAACATAATTTAAGTGTGTCATGGAAGTTTAACTATAAATTCAAGTGTGCTGTGAGATTTTTTAAAAGTGTTTTGAAAAACACTGTCTTACAGGATCCTGCCTAGGAAACACAGAAGTAGGCTTACCAGAAGGCCAGAGCAGGTGGCCAGGGAGGACTGTCTGTCTAGAAAGACTGACTTGGCTCCTCCTCCCCTCTGATGACCCCAAGGGGGCTGCCTCTGCCAGGGAGAAGGGACTGGAGGTGTGTATGGAGGGGGGGCTGCACGTGGTGCGTGTATGTGCACACAGATGCACCTGTCCCATGTGCACAGAGTGGGCAGGAGAGTATGCACACGGGGCTGTGTCTGAGTGCATGTGAGTACGTGTGT
>NW_003852579.1:2205412-2219736 GCF_000181295.1 Otolemur garnettii
AAGTTCAGCTTTTTTTCTTGTTTTTTTGATCCCCCAAATCCCATTTGATCTTGACAACAACCTCTTGCACTGTGCTGTGGATATGGGTGCAGGGATGGGAAATGACTTCCCCCAAGGTCAGATGGCTGGGAGGTGGCAGAGCCAGGATACAAACCCGGTCCTAACAACAACAGCCCACATTTATTGAGCTCCTACCACATGCCAGAATCATTACCAGCAAGACAAGGCACTTATTCCTCATAACATCCCTATAGGGGATGAAACATTATTACCCCACTTTAGAGACAAAGAAACTGAGGCACAGGAAGGTCAAGGTACTTGCTCCAAGTCACACAACTACATCCTTCTCCCCAGACTCAACTCCAATTCCACAATGAGATGAAATTAAAGTCCTCTGGGAAAGACCCAAGTCTCACTGGGGCTCCAGATAATGCCATCTTCACCTTCTTCACATTACCCGCTCCAAGAGTTCAGGGATCAGAATATGGAGCTGGCACTGCCACTGAGGTAGGCAAATGGCCTCATTGAACCATCAGGTGACACTGAGAGACAGGAAGCCAGGACCACAGGACAGAGGGCCCTCCTCTGACCCAGAGCCCCACCCCAAGGCCAGCTCACCCTTGTCCTTCCTCAGTCGCCCACATAGGGCACCAACTGTCTGAAGGGGACATTTTGTGGTCCCTCTCCTCTGAAGCGATGGGTGTCTGATGACTGTCATGACCTTGCTGGAGAGGGTCCATCCAGGGGTGGGGAAAGGCCAGGCCCATCTAGCAGTGCTTAGAACTGTGCACTAAGTGGTGAGTGTATGTGCACACAGTGCACTGTGGAACTAGAGGGCTTACTCGCCCCAAGCTTTTCTCCTAGATCAGTGATTTTCAACCAGTGTGCCTCAAGGGGATCTTAGATGCACCACAAAAATGTTTAAAGGGCATTAATTAAATTATTTTCAAAAGAAGCTATGGTGACTGGTTTGTTGTAACCACATCAGATTGTATTAAAAAAACAACATGTTGTATCCCGCATATGCAAAAATGTATTCATGATCTATGTGTATATGACTTAATAAAAAAAAAAGAAGTTCAAAGCATAGTAAGTATATTTTTTACTCTTCTTTTTTATCAACTTAATTTAAGTATGTCATGGAAGTTTAACTATAAATTCAAGTATGCTATGAGATTTTTAAAAAGTGTTTTGAAAAACACTGTCTTACAGGATCCTGCCTAGGAAACACAGAAGTAGGCTTTCCAGAAGGCCAGAGCAGGTAGCCAGGGAGGACTCTCTCTCTAGAAAGACTAAGGACTTGGCTCCTCCTCCCCTCTGATGACCCCAAGGGGGCTGCCTCTGCCAGGGAGAAGGGACTGGAGGAGGAGGTATGTATGGGGTGGGGGGCTGCACGTGGTGCATGTATGTGCACACAGATGCACCTGTCCCATGTGCACAGAGTGGGCAGGAGAGTATGCACACGGGGCTGTGTCTGAGTGCATGTGAGTACGTGTGTGTGATTATGTGGGGTAAGCATGTGTGTTGGTCAATTCAGGCTGCTGTAACAAATACCACAGATTAGGAGGGCAGGAGGGTTTACACAGATAACCTTTCTTCCTCACAGTTCTGGAAGGCTGGGAACTTCCAGATCAAGCTGTTGGAGAGTTGGTGTCTGGGGAGGGCTGTCTTCCTAGTTAGCAGATGGCACCTTCTTGCTGTACCTTCACGTGTGGAGAGAGACCTTCTCGCTGTACCTTCACGTGTGGAGAGAGACCTTCTCGCTCATGCCTCTTCTTATAGTTAATTCCATCATGAGAGCTCCACCCTCATGACTTGATTGCTTCCCAAAGGTGCCACCACCAAATAACCATCACATTGAAGAATTCAGCATATGAATTGGGGTGGGGGGGAGAGACGCAAACACTCAGTCCACAGTAGAGAGAGAGATTGTGTTTGAGATCGGGTGTGTCCCAGGAAAGGGCAGAGTGGGGAAACCAATGGCACTTCTGACCATTCAGGGGGTCCTGCGGGCAGGAGTCAGGGGTAGAAGAGGGGCCTTCTGGGGAGTAAGCAGCACGACTTGAATAAAATAGCTGGGAGTTTGAGTCTCAAGATGACCTTGCTATGTGACCTTGAACATGTCCCTTCCCTTCTCTGAGCCTCCATCTAATGGGAATCATTCCAGATTAAGATGTGCTTTATTTCTGGCTAGTGTTAATTATTATATCTCTGAGTGAGACTTGGAGCTGTGGGGAGCCTGACCTTGACCTGGGGAAAGGGAGGCTGAGAGGAACCTGAGCTGAAGACAGGAATGAGCCTGTGTGGCCCCAATCCCAGGATACCGGGTGATTTTTTGGAACTTGGGACCTTATTCAGTTCAAGAGCAGGGAAAAGGCGTTTCTGCTTCCAAGAGCTGAGGCTGTCAGAAGTGACCGAGGCTGTGACTGGAAATATTTAAATTTGTCAGCAGTCAAGTATTTACTCTCTGCTCTGTTTCACCGAGGATTTGGAGGAGCTCACAGCAAAAGGCCATTTGGTAAAGTGATCAAATAAATAGAAACACAAACATCAGGACCAGGGAACACAGATCAGAATAGGCATTTAGGACCCGGAGACAACAAGGCTCTAGTTGGCAGAAAAGAAGCCAAAGGAGGCTCAGAGCATCCTGGTGATCTGGGTAGAAAGGGCACAAGGTCGATGCCTTCAGACCTTGCCAAGATTTGCCACTATTCTTTAGCTCCAAAGCAAGTGTCATCACCTCTGAGTTGTTGTTCCTGGGCTTCTGAAGGAGCTCCAGGACTCAGAGCAGGGGTCTGGGCAGCATTTGGAGCCTGCCACCCATCTCCCCTGGGGATAATTGCAGGTGATGGAAGGAAGATCTGCCAGTCTCTTGTCACCATGCTGAGTTCCCTGCAGACCTCCCACCCCATGTAGTCAAGTGATTAGGTATTTGTAGCACTTTGCATTGTTTCTCTTCCCCTGGACTGAGAGCTCTGCCAAGTGCAAAAAGTTCTGGACTGTGGGTGGAGATGGGAAAGTCAGGAGCCAAAATCATGGATATACAGGAGCCAATGACTTTGGTTAAGTTCAACCTGCTTTGATTAGACTGCTGATCTGGGCCACCTGTGAGGGAGCGACTCACACCCTGGGCCTGGAAGCCAAGCCCTTGGCCTCTGCCGGAGAAAGGGAGCTTAGGAAAGAGGAGGATAGGAGCTGCATCTGTGGACACCAGCCACGTACATGCTCACCGTTATTTACATTTCATCCCCTGTGGGCAAAATGATAATCAGCCATATTTTTCAAGAAACCCATAGGTCAGAGAAGTGAAACTCATTCATTCATTAGGTAATTAGACAAATCTTTCCAAGTCTGTATAATGGGCTAGGTACTATGCTGGACACTGAGAATCCAGCGGTGGGGAAAGCAGGTGGGCATTCTGCTCTGTGTAGCTTGTAGGTTACAGCAGACAGAGGCATTAAGCAAGCACAAACATGGGTGAACGTATGACCGCTACTTGGGGTAAGTGCTAGAGGAAGAAAGGAAGGACCAGGAGAGGAGACAGAGGGACATAATCTAGTTGATGGGTAGAAGGGAAGTCAGGGAAGGTCCTGCTGAGACCTGAGCACACAAAGAGAAGCGAGAAAATGCTGGGTGTAAACAATTCCATGTGCAACAGCCTGGGGGGGGAGGGGGGCTGGACTTGGGGAGGAAGCACCAGGTCAGTACGGCTGGAGCAGGGAGGAGCAGGGAGGGCCAGGGAGGAGCAGTGGCCGGACCATGAGGGGCCACGGGAGTCAGAGGAAAGCTACTGTGGACTTTATTCTAAGATTGCCAGGAATCTGGTGAAGGGTTTCGGGCAAGAGAGGCAACAGGACCCGGGTTTGTCCTTTATAACAATAGCTGCTTGTAGCTTAAGGGAGAATCAGGCCTGGGCCATCTGCCAATCTCCAAACTGCTGCCCAGCCCACCAGCTCATACTACTCTCCTCTACCCACCAAGCCTCTGTGACCAGTCCCGGGGCCTTGGGCCCTCCTCTGTCCCTGGGATGAAGATGTGCCACATGACATGAGTCAGCCTCCTGCCCTGGCTGAGCCTCAGTCCTCCTCTCTCCTGCGCTCAACCTCAGGGTTTCTTGTGGACAGCCATCTGATGGGGTCCCAGCTGAGGGGGTGATGTGGGAGCAGGTGAATGGAGGACCCTAGAGTCTATCAGATGGGACCTCAGGATGGAGCATAAAGAAGTTTCCAGGGGCCGGGGTCCTGCCAAAGCATGTTTCCAAAGTTCTGCCCACAACACCCCATGACTCAGCTTCCTCATCTGTGAAGTAAAAATCAGACCTTCTCTGCATGTGAGTGCTCCCCGGCACGGGGGGCTCTCCAGCCCCACCTTGAAGGCTGGGCACTGCCCTCAGCCCGGCCCTGGAAGGACCACAGACACACTGTGCTGTTCTCTTTGCACGCTGTCAGGAGAGACCACTATGCCTATTCCTACTATCCATAAGTAGCTCCCCGGCCCCTCCCAGGTGGGACCTCCACCTGCCCCCTCTGGCTAGGCTTGGGCTCCTGCACCCTGGCTGGCCTAGTGTCACCCACGTTCTCCATGGGCACCACCGCCTCTGATTTTCCCTCCTCTGCTCTGTCTCTCCACTGTGCGTCTGCCTCCTCAAGTCGTGGTTGTGAGTGCTGATTCTGTAGTCAGAGTCACGGGTAGAACTGGCTCTGCTGAGCCTCGCTGGGTAGGCCATGTCACCTCCCTGAGCCTCAGTGCCCTCTCCACCACTGGGGGCAGCCCCTTATGTCCTTGCATTATTCCTGGTGGTCAGAAGGACAGCCTGACCTCAAACCAAATCTGCATGCAAGACTGTGCTCACAGGGTCCCCTCTGGAGTCCATGCCTGAGTGCACATGTGTGCAAGTGTGCACCTAGCCTGGCTGACCTGTCCCACACGGCCAGCCCCACCCACAGCTCAGGTCCCCACAAGCCCATTCTCCAGCTAGGCAGGTCAACTCGGCTGATCTAACACTTCCCGGGTGCTTCTTCTGGCCAAACCGAAAGCCCCAGTGCTCAGTTTTTGACACAGAATCCTCATAACAGCCCTGAGGGGCAGGATATCATCACTACCACTTTCCCGATGGGAAAAGCGAGGCTCAGGGATGTTGAGGGACTTGTCAAGCCAGGCCCCCAGCTGACACCAAGATAGATGCTCCTCTATCTTGTCTCTGTCCTCCACTCTGCAGGCCTTCCAGAACATTCCTGCCACACCTGTGCTTGTTTCCCCTCCTTCGCAGAGCGGGCCCAGATGGCACCTGGCCAGCAGGAGGACAGTGGGTCTCTCACCTCCTCCCTGGACCTGCCACTCACACTGTTGTTTCCCAACATGAGCTTTTCCAGCAACTAAACACCCCTCGGCTCACGCTGAGCCTCCGGCTCCTTTAGAGGAATTGCTGACAAGGCGCTTCTCCCTCCCGGCTGCTCAAGTGGTTAATTTTTGAAACTAAATGCAGAACTTTCCAAAGCGTCTGTGTTCAATTCCATCTGCTTAATCTCACACTGAGATCAGCTGGATACCAGCAGAGTGTTAGGTGTCCCTCCCGGTCTTGTTTTCTACGGATCTGGTTGTTTTGTTTTCATGGTTCTCCCTCCATGTAAGTCCCAAGTCCTGGGTTGGAACAGAGCCTTGCAGCACTGCACAGGGGACTGCCCTCTAGCCAGGATCCACTCTATGGGGTCATCTTTAGGCTCCATGTTCAGCCACCTCCTCTGCATGTGTGTGCTCCCCACAGGCTGCCATCTGTCCTGTGACTCTCTTCCCTGCGATTTGCTGTGTCTGGCCTGTCCCTCCCTCCTTCCCTCTGTCTCCTCCCTCCTCCTTCTCTGTCGCTCTCCTTGTTACTGTCTCTTTAGTTTCTTTCCTCCTCCTTCCTTCTCCTCCTCCCCTTCTCTGTCCCCTCTCTTTCTCCCTCTCATACCCCTCCTCACCTCCCATTCATTTTCTCTCTTTCCTCCTCCACCTTCATTCTCCCATACTAGTCAAGTTCATGGCCACAGAGGATTCTCCTTACCTGACCTCAAAGGGCTCTTTGGCTGTACCATGGGCCACAGTGATGGTGATGTCCAGAGCCTGCTGGGTAGGGTAGTTAGTCATCCTGTCCTTCTTTCCCCTGTCCCAGGCAGCTCTTGAGTCCAAGACAAGCTGACTGGTGTTTCCCAGTCTGGGAAGACCCTTTCATTGGCTTCCTCATCCCCATGGATGATCACTGTCCCTGAGCCCTCATAGCCTGGAATTTCTTTCTCAGATCTGCCCCCTGAATGCTGTAGGGCCAGGCAGGTGAACAGCTCTCTCCTCAGGAGCGTTCCCTGTGATTGGGCCCTCAAACTCTTCTCCAGCCTTGACAGGAGTCCCAAATCATTTCCTCTTTGCCTGTTTCTGACCTCAATCATGGAGCTGTCCCCCGCCTCCCACCTTCTTTTCTCCCTCCCACTTTCTTCTAAGGTCCTCTGGAACCACAAACTGCCATCCTCATCTGTGAAGCTGGACCTGGAGGCCTGAATGTGTGGGCGCTTGCCCAGGGAACTCGCTAGAAACTCTATCCCTCTATGGAAGGAACCAGGGCCTCTCACCTTTTCCCTCTACTGCATCTAGCAATTGGATGTGCTGATGGGGGTAGCACAAAGACAGGCCCTTGGTAGATTTCTGTTCTAAGTCATTTGCAGCTGGTGATGGATCCAGGCCTGGTAGTTTCTGGGGGGACACAAGCATGGGGCTGAGAAGCCCAGGTCGGAGCTCAGTCTCTGCCCACAAGAAATTCCTCCTCAGCTGGACTGTTCCCAGATGCGTTGTCATGAAAGAGGAGTAAGGTGCAACTTGTCCCCATTGCTGGACTTTAGGGCTCTGGAGAGGATGAGGGAGAGGAGGGTGCAGGTGGGGACATGGTAGAGCTAGGACTGTGCCAGCTGCCTTCCTAGTTTGGACTATGGTGAGTGACTGTCTGCTATGACACTAAATTAGGCCCAAAGTGGCTTTTCTTCCCATTTTCTGAGCCCACAAGGAAGTGAGAGTTGGGAGTAGCATTCAACCCCGAGGCCACTCTTGTTCCATCCCTTGTGTTCAGCAAAGGTCCCTCCTCCTACCTCTTTGGGGGAGGCAACAGCTCTCTAAGTTGCTGAGTAAAGGATCGAGGCAGAACCCCCTCAGTTTCCAGAGAGGATTCTAGATAACTGCCTGCTCCTGGCCCCAAGGCAGTCCCCTGACTACTGGACCTCCTCACCTACCTCTGGGTGCTGTCCAGCCCAATGCAGTGCCCTTGTCTCCCCTCAACTACCCTCTGCAGGAAGCCAGTGAACCTGACCAAGGCCACCATCAACTACCACCAGGAGAAGAGCCACATGATGAGTGCTGTGGACTGAGTTTCACAGACCACAGTACTCCAAAGGAGGATGAGTGGCTGGGCCCAGCCTGCATGGACTCCCACAGCTACAACTCCCAGGGTGAGTACCAGCCCTCCTGCCCCTGCTTCATGGCTCTGGAGCTCCCCACCTAGGCCAACAGGATTGAACTCCTCTGGGTCCTCCCCAAATTGGATGAATTCTATAACACCCTGAACTATAAGTGAGGATCTATTGTGCTCCTGCTGAGTAGCCATACCGGCACTAGAAATACAGAGAAGGCACAAATGGCATCTTTGTTCTGTAGGACCTTTTAAATTATTGAGGTCTTGCACTAAGACATAAAAAGAGTGGGGAATAATTTGCTCTCTACTGGGCACTGCTCTAGGCCCACCTAATAAGTATAAGAAGCAACACAACAGAGTCTAATTGTTTCCTAATAACCTAAGTATATGCTAGAAAAAGCTCAAGCTTATTTATATGAAAGCAAAAACATCTAGCCTCTTACAAAATAAAATCACAATGTCTAGCATCTAATCAAAAATTACCAGACATGCAATAAAGCATAAAAATATTAGCTCCGCACTCATAGAGGTGAAACTTAACTTATCCTTAGGAGTGAGCTACATAAAATAACTTCTCTTTTAAGAGTGCAGTATGGAAAGAGAGAAAAAGAACAACTTTATAGTGGAGAAACCTGACAAACACAACCTTAACCAGGTGATCAAGGTTAACATCATCAGTGACAACTCATGTTGATAGCATGTACCCTTAATATGAAGTGATGAGAATGGCAATTTACCCTCCTCCCCCCAAAAAACTATAACCCTAGTATAATCACGAGAAGAATATCAGACAATTCCCAGTTGAGGTTCAACAAGTGATGCTGGGACAACATCTGCCTGTATATCCACAGGCAAAAGAAATAATTTGGCCCCCTACTTCATACCATATGCAAAACTAACTCAAAATGGATTTAAGTTCTAAATACAAGAGCTGGAATTATAAAACTCCCCAAACAAAACATAGATGTAAATCTTTCTGACCTTGAATTGAGCAATGGATTCTTCGATATGATACCTAATCTAAAGTAGTTAAGGGAGACAGGGGAGAAAAAAGTAAGATCGTTGCTCAATAGATGCAGAGTTTTAGACTTGCCAGATAAAAAGTTCCTGTGATCTGTTTCACAACAATGTGAATATACTGAACACTACACTAAAAAATGGTTAAGATGGTACATTTCATGTTAAGAGCTTTTTTTTTTACCACAATAAAAATATCACTGTTAATAAATAAATCAAAAAGCTAAGATGAGGTCACAAATGGTAGAACAGATAAATAGACAGATAGATGATGAAGTAAGTGTAGTGAAACATTACAATGTAGAATCTAATAGTGGGAACATGGGTCTTCACTATAAAAGTCAACTTTTTTGTATGTTATGAACATCTTCACAAGAAGATGACACCATGATACTCCTACCCACAGCTAGCTCACAGCTGACATAGCTCACAGCTCACAGCAACCTCGAACTCTTGCCTCAGACCCCTGCCACAACCCCTAGCTAGTTTTTCTATTTTTAGTAGAGATGGTGTCCAGCTGGTCTCGAACTTCTGAGCTCAGGCAATCCACCCACCTCAGACTCCCAGAGTGCTAGGATTACAGGTGAGAGCCACCATGCCTGGCCTATGCTAGTGATTTTCAACCAGTGTGCCATAAGAGGATCTTAGGTGTTCCGTGAAAATTGTTAAAGATGTATAGAAGATGTATATTGTGAACGTCTTCACAATAAAATGTTGACAAAGAACAACAACAAAAAAAAAGGTATGCTACCTAAAGCACAAGTTACCAAAGAAAAATATATAAATTTGACTTTATCACAACGAAAGGCTTTTGTGATTCAATGGACACTCTCAAGAAAGTGATAAAAAGAACCCACAGAATGGGAGAAACTATTTGCAAGTCAAGTATCTGGCAAGGACCTGGTATCCAGAACATACACACAAATCTTCTTTTAACTCAACAATTAAAAAAAAACAAATTTTTTAATGGGCAAACAATTTGTACAGGCCTTTTTACAAAGAATATATACAAGCAGCCAATAAGCACTTAAAAAATCCTTAACAGCTTTAGCTATGAGGGAAATGCAAATCAAAAACCACAATAAAATACTACTTCATTTCCACTGGGATTGGTGTAATTTTAAAAACGAACAAGTAGCAAATAAGGGTGTATAGAGAAACTCAGACATTACTTTAGGGATATAAATGGTTAAAACCACTTTAGAAAAGTTTGACAGATCTCCAAATATAAAACATAGAGTTACCACGTGACCCAGCAATTCCACACATAAACATACACCCAAGAGAACCGAAAACATATATTCCAACAAGCACTTGTGCACAAATGTTTATATTATTATAGTACTATTTGTACTATCCAAGAAGAAAAAAATAATTCAAATGTACACCAAATTATAAATAAACAAAATGAAGTATATCTATACAATTGAATTTATTCGGCCATCAAAAGGGATGAGGATTTCACACCTATTACAGTGGCTACTAGCATTAATAAACTTTTTAAAATTCAGAAGATGGTAAGTGTTAGCAAAGATGTGGGTAAATTAGAACGCTTGTGCACTGTTGATGAGAATGTAAACTAGTGCAACTGCTATGAATAACACTGTGGTGACCCTCCTCTGAAATTGAAAAAAGAACGACCATATATCTAGCAATACAATATCTAGGTATATATCAAAAAGAAATGAAAATAAAGCCTTCAAGAAATATTTGTACACCTACGTTCATAGCAGCATTATTCACAATAGCCAAGAGGTGGAAGCAGCCCAGGTAATCATCAACAGATGAATGAACAAACAAAATGCAGCATATACGTGTATATTCAATGGTATATTATTCAGTTTAAAAATGAAGGCATTTCTAGCCAGGCAAAGTGACTCACTTCTGTAAATCCTAGCACTTTGGAAAGCCAAGGTAAGGGGATCTCTTGATGCCAAGAATTCGAGACCTGCCTGA
This sequence comes from Otolemur garnettii, assembly GCF_000181295.1. NCBI lineage: Eukaryota > Metazoa > Chordata > Mammalia > Primates > Galagidae > Otolemur > Otolemur garnettii. Next base: position 2,215,818 of record NW_003852579.1, read on the forward strand.
ACAAGAGTGAGACCACCATCTCTACAAAAAAAATAGAAAAATTAGCTAGGTGCAGTGGTGTGTACCTGTATTCCTAGCTACTTGGGAGGCTGAAGCAGGAGGATCACTTGAGCCCAGGAGTTTAAGGTTGCAGTGAGCTATGATCATGCCAGTCACTGCACTCTAGCCCAGGCGACAGAGTGAGACCCTTTCAAAAAAAAAAAAAAGAAAATTCTGAGACATGCTACAACATGAATGAACTTTGAAGACACTATGCTAAATGACATAAGGCAGTCAGAAAAAGACAAGTACTATATGATTCCACTTAAATGAGGTATCACAGAAATGGACAGTGGAATGATGGTTGCCAGGAGCTGGAGGGAACTCTGCAACACACGTGTGTTTTGGAGACTGTATAATAATGTAAAAGTACTTACCACTACTGAACAGTACACTTAAAAATGACTAAGACAGTAAATTTTATTATATGTTATATATATATTCCATCACAAATGAAATTCTTAAGAAAGAATGACGTATTGATACATGTACAACACGGATGAACCTGGAAAACATGTTAAGTGGAAGAAGCCATTCAGGAAAGGCCACACCATGGATGGTATGATCCATTTTATATGAAATGTCCAGAATAAGCAAATCCATGGAAACAAAAACTGCTATCATGGTTGCTGGGGGATTGGGGGGACTGGGGGAGGGAGAGAATGGGTAGTAACTGCTGATGGGCACTGGGTTTATTTCCGGAGTGGTGAAAAATGTTCTAGAATTAGATAGTGATGATGGTGGCACAGCCTTGTGAATATTCTAAAACCACTGAGTTGTACACTTTACAATGGTGACCTTTACGGTGTGTGAATTTTATCTTAATTCTTCAAAATCCCAATCAAGGGGTGTTCTACAAAATTCCTGACCAGTAATCCTCAAAACTTTCAAGCTCATCAAAATAGGAAAAGTCTGAGAAGCTGTCACAGCCAACAAGAACGTCAGGAGACAAGATGACTGAATGGAATATATCATCTATGCCAGTGATTTTCCTTTTTTTTTTTTTCTCGAAACAGCATCTCACTCTGTTGCCCTGGGGTAGAGTATCATGGTGTCATAGCTCACCGCTCACAGCAACCTCAAACTCTTGCTTCAGCCTCCCAAGTAGCTGGGACTACAGGTACCCATCACAACCCCAGGCTAGTTTTTTTATTTTTAGAAGAAATGGTGCCCGTCCGGTTTCAAACTCCTGAGCTCAGGCAATCCACCTGCCTCAGCCTCCCAGAGTGCTAGGATTACAGGTGTGAACCACCATGCCTGGCCTTTGCTAGTGATTTTCAACTGGTGTGCCACAGCACACTGGGGTGCCGTGAAAATTTTTAAAGATCATCAATTAAATTATTTTCTGAAAGAAGTTCAAAACACAGTAAGTATATCCTTTCTTTTACTCTTTGTTTTTAATCAACATAAGTGTGCCACTGAAGTTTAATTACAGGTTCAAATGTGCTGTGAAATAAAAAAGGTTGAAAAATGCTGCTGTATACAATCTTCGAACAGACAAAGACCATCAGGAAAACCTAAGGACATCTGAATCAAGCATAGATTTTAGTTAATAATAAGGTATCAATACTGGATTGTTATCTGTGACAAATGTACCACGCTCGAGTAAGAGAATAATAGGGGAAAGTGGGTGTGTGGTGTATGAGAATTCTGTGTACTGTTTTTGCAACTTCTCTGTAAATGCAAATCTATTCTAAAACAAAAAGTTTATCTATTTTAAAAGAAATCAACTTGTGATGTCAGGCACATGGGAACAGGCTGGTGTCAGGAGCTTGTTAGGCATCTCCCAAGCTATTAGAATTCAGTTCCCATCAACTCTGAAGGACTATCTGGCAAACCCCCAGATCTTCTAGGCAGCAGTCCCCAACCTTTTTGGCACCAGGGACCGGTTTCATGGAAGACAATTTTTCCACCGACTGTTGGCAGAGGATGGTTTGGGGATGATTCGAGCCCATTACATTTACTGTGCTCTTTATTTCTATTATCATTACATTGTAATATATGATAAAAATAATTACACAACGCACCATAATGCAGAATCAGTGGGAGTTCTGAGCTTGTTTCCCTGCAACTAGACCATCCCACGTGGAGATGATGAGAGAGTGACACTCAAAGCATGTTTGTACTATAAGTCCGCAAGCTTTATAAGATGCAGCTGAATTGTCACTTGCCACTCACTGATAGGGTTTTGATATACATCTGCGAGCAATTGATTTATTATGGTCAGTTAAACCTCTCTGCCAATGATAATCTGTATTTGCAGCCGACCTTTGGTGCCAGCATCACCAAATCATCAGGCATTAGATTATCGTAAGGAGCATACAATCTAGATCCCTCCCGGGTGCAGTTTACAGTAGGGGTCACATTCCTATGAGAATCTAAAGCTGTCACTTATCTGATAGGACGCAGAGTTCAGGAGGTGATGCAAGTGATTGGGAGCGGCTGTAAATACAGATGAAGCTTCACTTGCTTGCCAGCCACTCACCTCCTGCTGTGCAGCCTGGTTCCTAACAGCCCATAGACTGGGGATTGGGGAGCAAAGCTCTAGGGCCTCTAGGCCCATCCCTCCTAAGCTATAGACCCTCATGGTACCTGTAGATTTCATCCAAATGGTTTGCCAAGTAAGTGCCAGTTTCTTTCATCACCATAAATACTCCTTTATCAGAGAAGATGAGGGATCCTAGGGGACAGCTGGGCCCCAGGGCCACGTAGGCCCTGGTGTGAGCCACCATACTGCCTCTCCCTTGCTGTGTGATCAGGAGAGGTCCTCTTCCTGGGCTTGGGGTACATGGGGCTGAAAGCAGCATCGTTTGTAGTCCTGTCCCCACCAGCTGCATCTGCAGAGCATCTTGTGTTGTCCTTCAGCTCAATCAGGAAGCTGTCCAGATTTGGCTCTGGCTTCCTGATGTCATCCTGACCAGGTGGTGCAATTTGCCTGTCCTCAGCACTGGGAACTCATCCTGTGCTCTCTTTCTCCCGCCAAGTACTGCCAAGAAGCCCTCTCACCTCTTCCTCCACCTGGAGAGCTCTCGCCTGAACTGTCAGCACAGCTTCCCAGAAAAGCATGAGAAATCCTTTGTCTCACCAGGCCCCTCTTTTGGAGCTCTAGAGAGTTCTTTGAGCAGGAGAAAATTCTGTCTCTTGAAATATGAGCACATGTTTGGTGAGTTGGCTACAGCTGCCTCCTTAGAATCATCTCCCCCAGTGCTGCCCTCCAAGTCCTGATTCCCACATGAAGGCAGATTAAAGGCAGGTCACACTGCACTCTTGCCATCCCTGTCTTCCCTCCTTCAGGACTGACAAAGGATCGTTATGATTAGAACTGACTGTAAAGTCATTCTGACTTTACAACAGCTGCTGTCTGCGGGCATTCACCACGTGCCAACAATGGACTGGAACTTTCTATGCATCATCTCATGAAATGATTTTAATAATCACAGCATCTCTATGGGACAGTAATGACTTTATCCTCACTTGACATATGGGAAAACTGGGACTCGGAAAGGGTTAGTGCCCTCCTAAGGACACACAGCCAGGAAGTGGCAGAACTGGGTTCCAAACTCAAACCTGTCTTAACCACAGCCCTTGCTTTTAACAGCCTCATCATGCTCTTTCCCTAAGGTGTTTAGTGAAACAAAACACACAACAAAGAATCTCCAGGAGAAGAGAAATTTGGGAAATGTTGACACTTCCATTCTCTCCATGGAGATTCACTGTGTGCCTAGAAGTCCTGAGATGTTCTGCAGGAACAGAGAGGTTTGATTTTGTTTGAACCAAAGTTTTCTGAATTCATTACTTAAAATTGAACAGTACTTTTTCTTGCGTATGTTGTAAATGAACTTCCACTTAGTCATCTTGCATAGCTACTGTTCCCTGGAGA